>NC_091942.1:22023297-22378297 GCF_041260155.1 Ptychodera flava | reverse complement strand
TACAACAATAATGTGTCTCAAACTGTGTTTCTTGATAATGTTTCAGGGAACGTTAGCGAAAGACTATCGCAGGAATCTAGCGCCAAGTTCTGCGGGTCACTTGGTGCTAAGACTGGCGGATAAAATAAGTGATGTAATGGTAAATTCCAGATAAACAGGATAGCACTGACACCAATGTTCTTTATGTTCACATTGGAATCTGGAAGCAGGGTAGATTTCTTCCTCCTGTCAAAGAAATGATTTAGTTTTTCAAACCACAATTTTTAGCGTATTTACTCGATTAAGCAAGGCATGTACGGGTTTCAAACAGGGATGGTAGTCGCGTTCTTAGCCTGGCCGCAGCGGGCATTTTTTCAAAAGAGCTTTCGTTTGTGAGGTGAGAAATTTTCAAAGGTTCTTATTCAAACCCGTTTTGTGTGAGCATACGCGTGTACGTCGTCGAAATTTATGCCCAGTTTCGTTCTAACTTCCAGTCACGCGTCACGACACTGAGTAACCTCTCTCTGGCGCCGCTGTCATATATCATGCGTGGCTATGTTTTCGATCGACAGGTTTTCATTGGGTAGAGAGTAACACGCCATTAATATAATAAGATTTAACGGTACTCTTTCTTGACAAGTGAGTGCGCGTCCTTTTCGCGGTCGATGGCCGCATCGATGAGACAACTTCTACGCGCTCAGGATGTTAAAAAACGCCGTTTTTCACACCAAGTTTCGTGATGTTTGAGCTTCCAGAATCTCAAAGTCCAGTACTATGAAATTACTGTGCGTAAAAATTGACATGAGATGTGAGATGCAGAATACACTTGCTTCCCTAGTGTCGTCTCAAATCGATTCCCCCTCCCCAACCCCAAAGAAAGGGGCCAGCAGTCGTAACTTTTGATGATTTTTTCACTAGTTTTGTTTTGTAGGTCAATTGCGAAATCTCGGCCTGCTCCCAAAAGCAAGTTCAGGTGCCTACTTTTTTAGCTTGCCAACTCAACTTCTATCCCATGTAAGATTCGCTGTTATTGTTTATATTTTGAATCCTAGTTCGGGTCAGAATCAACCATAACATCGCAGTTTGCACAATGTACAGACTAGTTGACAAGCTGAATATTGTGCATCTCTTACATTTTGGGAAGTAGCCTAATATGGAAAGTAATGCCGGTAAACGACGAAAAGTCAATATGTGCACGTTAAATCCCCCTTCCCCCCCCCCTCCTCCCCGGCCGCTCATGCAAAAAATTCGGTGATTACATGCACCCTGGCTCGGTGTTGTTTACTGAAATTTTTGTATTACATTTTGTTCGATGGTGCTTTTTTTCACACAGTCGAAGTCCTTGCCAATTGTTTGAGAGTTCAATGACCCACTAGACACAGTGACAGTTTGAAGAGTCTCAGGTGACATCCATTCCCATAGGTGCCGAGCCGAGATGATCAAGATTGCAATAGACGAAGGAACTTATCTCAGTCAGAAGGCTTAGTGTCAGGAATCAAATGGATACCTTTCATCTCGAATCTGGAATACCTTCGATCGTATCCTACTCAATCCCCCCCCCCTCATAATGGGTAACCGATGAAATCGCTGTAGTATTTTATCTTTCTATTTGCTAATTGAGCTGTCCACTGGATTACTGCGCCATCATGAAAAAAGCTGAACCTTTGTATGCAACAATATGAACCCGAAAAGCTGAAACATGAATAAATGATTTCGTTTGTTTGTTTGTTTGTTTGTTTGTTTGTTTTGTTTGTTTGTTTACATAGCCGATCCAATAAGATTGTTTATTCTTTCCAGTGTAGAAAGAGGGCGTGTCGTTGCTAACATCCACCGTATAGAGTATAACAAGGGCATCCTTTTGTGATATGTGCAAATACGTGGATGTGTATGAGATTCCTTACGAGGAGAATAGAAACGCGTCACTTGGCAATCGTGATTTCTGTCACGACCAATGAATTGGGCGCTAGATCTGTACGAATGGATATTATTAAGACTGGGGATTAAGTATAACTTTTTGCAACGCGTAATTTTACTTTCTTATCAGTAATGTCTGATTACCGAAGTTAGTATATAGGATTCGGAAAAATTATTATGAAATGCCTCCAGTGCCATCGAAAACGATTTGATTAAAGTAGCCTTCAGCCTGGCGGGACTGATTAGTATTGATCAACGTATTTCCATTTCGTCACGTAATTACTTCTGCATTTACGAATTCCCATGGTCATTTACATCTCCAAATTGTGGCACCCCCGGTTTAACCTGTCAGATAAGAAGGCAGTAAGGTATGCATTGTAGTTTTGAAAGAACATAATGCTGATTAGCCTATTGACAGTTAAATGAGTCGTTGTTTTCGCCATCTCCTTAAAATGTCAAACGGGAATTAAATCGTCCAGTCCCCCTAAAAATAACGGCAACTACTTCGGACGCGATATTGCGTGATGGGTGACAGACCAAAAAAGGGGTAAAATTGAAATAGAGACTATTATGATTCGGGATAGAGTTCGGGAATTTTCCTTCAGCCATGTGTTCTCAATATCATTGGCTAATTGCATATTCGAAAGTTTTGACCCGTTAGCCAACTTCTTGCGCTCAGACCTTTAGAGTGAGACCCCCCTGATCCGCAGAATTTGACAAATCGATGCATGCATGCATACAGTAGCTCATCGATTGATCAGTTCCTCTCGCACAGAGTGTCGTGCGCTCACACTTCCTCCGCGCACCCGATACTCGTAACTCAGCAGAGATGGCGTTCCAGGGCAAGTGGCTCCACTTCAAGGATGACAACGTCGACGCGTTTCTGGACGCAGTCGGAGCCGCGGAGAGGGGCAAACAGATCGTGCGCGAGACTCACCCGGAGCTCGAGATCGGGCGAGACGGCGAATACTTCACCGCGAAGCTGGTCTTTCCGGGCGTTAGTGATATAGAGACCAAGTTCAAAGAGGGCGAGGAGTTTGATCACCCATCGAGCATCGTGGATGCCTCAAAGACCAGGCGCGCCGTCGCGACAAAGTTAAGCGACAACAAGTTCGTGATCAAGACGGTTTCCGGCCAGCCCGATATGACGGAGACCCGTGAGATCGTTGGTGACGAGCTGGTGACCACATTAGAAGTGGGAGAGGCCGTATGCAAACGCTATTTCAAGAGATTGTGAGGAGTACAATATTGCTCTGTAGCCGTTGGAGTGGCGTAGTTTACTTTACTAGTTAGGTATAGACTTTTGTGACTTTTCTGTGAACTCGATTTGCAATGAGGTACTCAGCTTTAATAGCCCACTCTAGAACTTTTGCCTCAGCCCAATATCATTACACGTTATGACGTCGTTCGCGGTGTTTCCTGGGAATGGTAGCGAGACCCAATAATTCCGAAGGTGTCGCTGATTAACTGACTCGCCCAGTTCTCGAAACATTAAATTATGTTAATTTATTCACACTGCGGAGCAAGCTTTCGGTGCGCGTCCCCAGTGAGGTCACAAACTCTAAATTGTGCGGTGTGATCACATCAAACAGAGACAGCTCCTTGGCTAGCTAGCTGCAGACGTCCAAGTCTCCTCTTTGATAACTTAGTCGCCACTCGGCACAGCAAATCCAAAAGCATGGCACTGCTCGGCGAATGGGTCCACTACAAGGACGACAACTTCGGTGCGTTTCTGGATGTCATTGGGGCTCCGGAAGAAAACAAAAAATTGGCCTCTTCAATCCACCCAACGGTCGTCTTCATCAAGAACGACGATGATACCTACACGATGCAGGTTAAAGGTCCCAAGGAAACGATGGAATCTACGTTCGAGTTGGACAAGGAGTTCAGCCACATGGCAGGGGTTGGGTCGTTGAGCGGCCGCCGACGTCGCGCCATCGCCAAGAAGCTGGGAGAAGGTAAATTTGAGATCAGAGGCCTCAGCGCCGATACAGCAATAGACCGGGTGATTGAGACTCGCGAGGTCGTCGACGGAGATATGGTGGTCACCATCGAAGCGGACGGAATCACGGCCAAGAGATACTTCAAGAGGCCGTGAGTGCATGGCTGGACGCTACCGAGAACCAAGAAACCCCCTCTCTTGACACCCTCGTCACCAGAGGATCATTAGCAATGAACTCTGAACTTAATTTTTAGATGTAGTTTACTTCAAGAGAACCGCAATACATTTGACTGTGCGTTGAAGAACTCTATATTTTCGCGACCTTATAATTTTTCACATTTTTATTCGATATTCCTCCGTTTATGTCATGTGACTTTGGACAAAAGTTGCCATGAATATTAAGAGACTGCCAATAGTAAACCATGATTTGCGTTTATCGTTATTCGCTTAATACTGCCAGTGTCATTATCATGGTCGCAATGCGAAAGCTCAGCTCGATTGATCAGTTATCTAGAATGACAAATTTCTTTGTTGAAAATTGACTTTTGCAGTTTCGTGCTGGTCGACCAGCTGTAGTATCATTCTCTGTTTTGTCATGGTTGGAATAAAATGTGCGTTGCATGCAAATTCTCTCTTTTGCCAGTGTCGTGTTTGTTGATTTGCTCGTCAGTTTGTTTTCGAATGATTCAACCCATTCAAAATGCACGGATACGTACCAAAGTGACTCTTCGTAACAAACGAAAACGAAATGCATGTGACTGTATCACATCTTGATATCATATGCAATAACTCCATGCCATCAGCTGTGGGATTAGCTAGTATCTCCCAATCAGATTACGCTACTGAAAAAACATTCGTCAAAGAAATTCCCCTTGCTTATGAAAAGATGACGCAAAAGTATGCCGGGGCCTCTAGCACGCCTAAAAGCATAATAAACGTGCCTTATCAAGTATTTTGATAGGGATCAAGTTAAGTGATTCCGCAATGCAGTATGTAGAAACTTCTTTACTGTTAAATTGAATCAGGTTGATGCGCGCGTATCAACGTCAGACGACAAAAGAGGCGTGGTCGCCTAATTTCCCTGTGTTCAGTCCTCGGGGGTTAGCACGGCGTACCTGCTATACAAACGCAGTCACTTCGCCAAAATGTTCGATACAGGGAACATGCCGTTGGAGCTAGTTCTGACTTTTCAGTGCCCGCCAATCAGTATTATAAACGTCGACTCGGCGGCATTTTCTGTTGCGTATTTCTTGAGAACTATCTAAATATCACCTTTTTACAAATAGTACGTAACGTGTGCGAGTCACTTTGATCATCTGAACGAGAAGAGCACGCTTTCTCAAGGACCAAACTCACCAAGGTTTGGAATTCTACCTGAAAGCCTCAAGGTGTTTATAGCGTTTTCAAAGATTCAATCAGATTTAAGTAGCTCACCGAGATTCAATTCCACCAAGACCGTCTGTAATTTTCTTAAGTCTCCGATTTCAATGAACATGGGGGAGCTGAACAAAAGAACGTCTCTGTACGGTTCACCGTTGCCCTTTTCTATGCAAATCTCGGCGGATAAATAGTCCTTTAAAAATTGAACCGCTTTCACATGCTGATAACCCAGACATAACCCTGGCAAACAACAAACATGTTCTCACGATACACAGCACAAGGAGCGACACAATCACGGGTCATATATGGTCATCGGATTTCCGGTGGGCGGTCTGCAGTGGTGGGGAAAACACGACGCTGTCGAGCGGTGAAAGGCCGCACCAGATAATTTTATCGTCTTCACCAAAATTCACCTGGTTTGCTAGTACTCTATCCACCACACCTTTGGGACGCCAAACTTAGGTTATATGCAATTTCATCACGTTTCAGCGCTTGTCAGGAAGCACAAACGTACAGGACATTATTTTCAAAGAACTTGCAATAAAAACGAGTTCACTTTTTTTTGGCTTGGTGGTGACGTCATAGGCAAAAATCTCGCTAGAGGCAAACAGACTGTGGTGACAACACTACACCCACTGAAAGTAATTTCCCTTTATTTGCACCTTAAAGATAGAACCCCAAAGAAATGGAGACTTGGGTTCCGGTACAACGATTCGACCCCTATCATTGGCATAGTCTTTATTCATTTCTCTCTAGTGACCTCAGCAGGTACAATGACCCCTATCTCGGCCCTGGTCATCTCTCATTGCAAACGACTGGTCCTTTTTTTTCTCTTTTCTGTCTCATTACCTCCATCCTTCAGCGTCATTCATCTCCCACCATTAAACAATTATCCCAGGCGAACATCACTCCGCAACAAACTCATATAATTGCAGTACAGGAAGCAGTACATGATGTGGTTGACGTTTAAGCTAGAGAGTTCAAATAATTTTTGAGAGAAATTTTGAATTTTCGTGACATCAATCCTGTACTGTCCGATTCTGGGCAGCCTGAAAATGCCAAGCAGACTTAACTGAGATCGAGGAAGGGGCGTGTAGACCGCGAGCTAGCTCAAATGCTCTGAAGGCCCCCTTTGAAAATGAGTGCATCCTTGCTACTTTCGTCAGCTAATTAAAATCTTAAGTTTAGATTAAAACACAAATATTGTATATTATAAATTCAGAGACTTGGTATACAACTTTTCCGAAAACTAAACATGAACAGCAGTACAATGAATTCATTATGCGAAAGGATTTTCATCGACACATCTATAATGGGTTGAAGTGGGACCTACATTTCCATACGAATATATTTTGGTTTGCTCCGACTCCAATAGTCTGAGTACTGTGTGTCCGCAAACACCACCTGTTATTTTGTGGCGTCCTTCCTGATCCGCTGATGAGATATTCATCAAAAATCTTCCGTTAAGATATGATAATGACGTCATTCTGTCGAGTTTCATGCCCGTACCGTCGATAGTTTGTGTCTACCAAAATAGAGAGAGAGCGTGAGAGAGAGAGAGAGAGAGAGAGAGAGAGAGGGGGGGAGAGAGGAGGGGAGAGAGAGAGTGATGGAAAGAATGAAGAAAACTTTGAAACGGTTACTGGTTTAAGTTGCGGCAAGGAAGGTTGGTAACATCGATTGCGTTATCATGCTAGTCGAGAAGTAGAGCAATAGCAATGCGACGCTCTCTCTCTGCGATCCACTGACACGCAAGACACAGTTCAGCCGGTCAGAGCGTGCGCTTATTGAGAACGTGTTCACAATCCTTATAAGACTCGGATACATTGTGTGAAAAATTATATCATTCGACTAAATGATACTGGTCAGTCAACGGCATGTAATGAGATTTCAGCCCTTTTGCAAGTTAATAGTGTTTTCAGCTCCCCAAATAAAATTCCTCCCATGCGCACACCTGTACATAACACGAAAACGGACGATTTTTAATTAGTATCAACCGGATCCAGATCAGCCTCCTTTGCTCCGTTATACCAGTATAATATTGGATGGGCCCAGTTCTACGTTTTAGAGGTGAGTTTGGGTGGAAACGGTCTGTCTCCTGGTGTTAACACTTTGTAGCACTTTCTTCGACTGTACGACGGTTTACTAGGGGAAAGTTCACAACATGGTTCGCAAACAACCTGGGGTAGTAAAGGTCACTCGGTGAAAGGGTAACAGCAGGAAGCGACTCCTTGCTGTACCCTCTAATCCATGGAAATCTTGCTGAATCCATTCTTTTGTATACGTGAAGATACGCTGTATTGAATTGTTTCGACCTGTGTGTTTTGTTTCTTTAGATCAACGACCGCACTTTGTGTAAAACTATGTTCAACCTTACACAGTATAAGGTACCCTCACTGTCTGTGGTTCAACCAACGCCCGGTACTTCATTCATGTCGGTTTGCAAAATGTGCATTTCAAGGTATATTGTGCGTGTCGCGCCGTTGAAAGACAGTCAAATTTTATTACAATTATTATAGCACCTGACATTCACGGTGACAGGTTAACGGGCCTGAAGCTTTAGCACCGACTCTGCATTTTCGTAGATTCGTTATGCCTTGCTTTACATATTCCAGTGCGGTCCATCTAGTTGTCACGAATCTATGCAGCTTACCACAGTAAACCGCATGCGCAAGTCTTGATTCCAGCTCATTTCGATATGATGCCGTGTTTTCATTTATCATGCTTCAAAGTGTGTATAATTGGTCCACTTTTGTCCACTTTGCAAGTATGGCAGTGATGAGTTGAATAAATGTTAAGCCTTGAAGGCAAAGATATTTGTCTCAATTCAGTGATCTCTTTAAAAATAACCATTGCCCTAAAATGTCTCCATGGACCATCGGAGTCATTTTGACGTAAAAATAAACTCTGCCCGGGGTACTTCTGGCATTACAGTCAATTATCTTTTCAACCTTGTTCTGTACTGATTTATTGAATTCACCGAAACATAGACTCTGGGTGGCGTAATCATTCCGTTTTGTTATAACATACTGTCTGTAATCAAAAACTAGCCCGGCAGAAAAGTACATGTACGCCCACAACATCACTTGCATGTATATGCAAACAACGATGAACTCTTAGCCAATCATTGAGCGACAAGTAGAGTTATCGAAGTTTATGATGCGTAATTGCACTGCGCGTCACAATTTAACTCTATATGCACTCAAAATATAACGTTAAAGTATGTTATAAAATCACGAAATGATTATGCCACCCAAGGCTTTTTGTTTTGTTTTTAAATCATCAGTTGTCTGTACTGGGCCCTAAAGTCTTAAATGTTGTCTACCCCAGCAATTATGAAACAATTATTAATAACCACAATCGTCATGCCGCCAAAAAGTCACTGACGAAGTAGCGATTCACTGAAAAACCCTGGCAGTGTGTATATCTCACCTACTCACGTTTAGGTGTTTCCCGGTGCAACGGGATTTCGTGTTCATGCGGGGGATGCCAATAACCAAGCGTTTGGACGCATGCGCACGTTTCGGTTCACGCTTTTTCCAACGACCCGGCTACAAACTGTCTGCGATCGGCCCGCTTTGGTTGATTTCTCGAGTATGACAGAGACGGATTGCGTATTCATGAACGGAAAACTTACTGAATCAATGCAAGCATTCATCTCCATGATCAGTGTTTCTTTAAATGACCGTTGTCTGAAAAAGGTCTCCATGGACCATCGGGTCTGATTCGCTTTCCACGTTAAAATAAATTATGGCCGGCGGACATGCGCAGCTTGCGGAGCTTTTCAACCTGTTTTTTCTAAGATTTATTGGGTAGAAATTAAGCCGTACAAAAGAAGGACAGTAATGAAATTTGGTGAAGTATGTGTACGTAACTCCGAGTTCCAATCAATCAAGTTCCAATTTAAGATGTACTGAACGTTTAAAATGTTGTCTACCAGTAGGCCCGGAGAAACTCGAGGGGCGTTAAATTTCTTCGCAGAAATCGGGGATGTGACAATAAAACACCGCGCGACTTTGAAGGGGAGACGTAAAAATACAAAAAGGTATGACTAAAGATTTATAGATGTACATCAGCAATGTTCGCCATGTCCTTATATAATTCGATGGATGGCAAATGATATCATTATACATATTTAACTTTTTATGGTGTGCCTGACACAAAGCTCAACTTCTGCTGGTACAACATAAACTATCCATTTTACTTTTAGAGTGTTATAATTGTGCCGGCAACACTGTTGTAAAGTTGTATGCAGTCTCACATAAGTAAGCTTTTGCGGGCTCTGTCGGGAAATTGCTCCTTTAACCGTTAGCAGTAAAACTACAACGACAACTCGTACAATTTCCGGCGTCTTTTACAGTCGGTAAATGTATTTGAGGTGACTAACAAGCCTTCTTCTTCGAAAAGCGACCGACCAAACTGTGACTATAGTGCCCTCTGTGGTGACAAAATCAGTGTCACTGTCACTCTGAACTGCTCTTTGAAAGCTCACATCAGTTTCACTGCCGTCACCATCGGTGAGATCAATTATTTCGTCAAATCACATCTGTGTCTGATTCTGAATCCCACGCTGACTTTTGTCACACTTATTCTGCGATCTGATCTGCGATATTCTGAGAAATTGCGTGTAACTCCTCCTCGCGGCTATTCTAATAAGTCTTACGGTCAGAGAGCATTTTCGTTATGTGTTCCTTTGCTGTAGAATGAACTGCCTTCAGAAATTGGTGGCGTCAGGGATGTTACATCTTTTAAACGTTGTTTGAAGACTCACCTTTTTAATAAATTTTACTCGTAATTGTAGTTTTTCGAGTTTTTGGCTGTCTTTTGTATCTTTTAAACAGTTGTGTACAGCCCACTGAGACGTTTGTGGAGTGCTTTTTTTTGAAGAATTAAATATTACATTATTATTATTATTATTATTATTGTACTTGGGCCTCAGCCCAAGTACATTTGTTTTCATTCCGTGGGAAAAAACTGTAAGGTATAACCATTTCTGGCTGAGACCAGGGAGGGCAAAATGTATTGGCTTCATCTTTCTTGGCATAATAAATGGCGTAATGATGTTAACTGAATGGAAGTGCTGCTCTCAGCCAGTCTTGAATAAGTGAGATGTGAATATAAATGCTTCTCTATCTGAGTTCTGGCCACAAAATCTTCTGAATATAATCAAAATGTGCATCGAAATGCAACAATTAATGCACCCTCCGTTTCCTAGGCGATGGCACGACCCTTGCTACACCCACTGGACGAGCCAAAGTGGGAGGGGTAATTTCGGTTTGGTCGAACAGGAGGGCTCGAGACCAGAATTTAACATTTAAACTTGAAACATGTTTAATCACTGACAAGATGTGGATTAGTGTTAATCAAAGAGAAAGTTTGAAAAGGAAAGGTTTTATATCCCGGACACAATGAAAAACATTACGACTGGAAACTGTACCCCCGGTTGAGAATAGTAATGCCCACAGCGATGGAGAACACTTATCCTTGAGCTGAGAAAACCAGACCATCATTTCGAAATAGAGCTGCAGATTCGAGAAGCTCGTTGAAAATAGCTAGGTACACCCCGTAAGGGGTGGTTTCGCGTCTTGAGGGCAAATTTCGCCTCCTTCATTTAGAAATCGTACGTTTGTTTTTCCAGGGGAACACATCATTTGACACAAAAATTTGCATGAAAAGGGGTCGCCAGTAAGCACGTGGTCAAATCTGGCATAAGAAACAATATGAAATGTTGGGTAAAGCCAGTCCAAAATAAACTGATTTGAACTTTTGTGTTTTGTAATTTATACCACTGCAGTAACATGACTTTTTTTTGACAACATCACACAATGTAATACGTTTTGAAACTGAATACTCCGACGTATTCTGTGTCCCCTTTGCTAGAAAATACGGTATGCCGATTACCATGTAAGGAGATGATGACGTCAAGACAGATTTGTAGTGCGTTTGGTCTTGGATGGTGCACGAAGTTTTGTCGAGGTAGCTTGTGTATTTATTTCCTAAATGGGAGATATTAGGGTCGATCTAAAAGAAGGCCGAAAAATGTTATGATACTCTAAGCGAGCTGAACTCCAATGCGAATGGTTGGATAATTTGGAGGATGTCTAGACTGATCTCGTCTCATTAAGATTATTTGGCGGTCAGTATTGAATTTCAACTGCGTCACAAGTTTGCGTCGAACGGTCAACGAACGATATTTTAGAAATCTGGAGACATGGCACATCGCAGTTTTATTTTAGTATTTTATATTTTACAAAAGATGTAAGAAGCTATGATTTTGTTGAAAATTCTGAAAAAAATATAGAAGATTTGATCGCGAACACATTTTCACTTGGGGGTCAACTAGCCCTGCGTACGATGCTGTGTGTTCCGCTACAGCTAACCGCCCCGCTCACCACAGCCTGCAAAGACCCGTACGTTGGGTCGGTGACTTCAAATCCATTTTGGGACTTGACGTAAAAAGCCAAATTACTGCCGAAATTCAGCGTTCTTGGGCCCAAGTCGTATCCCAGCCTACCTCAGCTACTCGATCGCTTCCAAAAATGACAGTCTTTTATTCACTTCTCGTAAATAACCGTCGATGTCGGCAACTCTCTCGCTGGCCCTGCGTACGATGCTGTGTGTTAGCTGTAGCACATAGCATCGTACGCAGGGCTAGGGGTCAACATGGGGTCGCAGCCATGTTGCCTCAAAACCTATTTCTGTCTGCACTCAAAACTCAAAAATGTCGCATATGAACCTGAAAAATCGATGTAATTTTGTCAAACTTCGGCGAAATTTCAGCCTATAGACAAAATTTCATCTAGGTAAGGTAAATTTACTGAAATTTGATCGACAAATAATCCTGAGCTTGAACGTGACAGCTCGCATCCGGCCAGCTGCCCATATGGCCGGGTGCATGAGATTGTTTTCAAGCGACGGCGGCAGACCGTACGGGGCTCTGGATATGAACCTACCGCCGGTGTAGCTGTAATAACTGTTGCGTTGTTTTTAATCACCATGGACGAAGTCCGAGGGGACTTATAGGTTTGGTCATGTCCGTGCGTCCGTTCACGCCTAGTACCCAACCCCATACAGATGCACGTCGATTTGTTTCACAATGCTTTCAAATTTGGCCGTGTTAGAGGACTTTTTAGTTACACCTCCATAGACTCCCATGTATAAGGCAGTTCTCCATAGATTCGCATGTATGATGCCAAGAAAAATAAAAATTTAGTTTCTCATCGTATTCATATTGCCTAAGGGGAGAACCATTTGATTTCTGGGGGGGGGATATGGAGGATTTTGAGAAAAAAAAATTTGTTGCAAGGTGTGATAGAAGAAAAAAAAATTTGATCCTGTCATGGCCTGAGAAAAAATAAATTGTCATAACATACAGAAGTGAAAAAAAAAATTGTCACAATGAACCAGAAATTAGCAAAATTTGGAAACCATATTCTCAATCATGTATTCTTTGCCGGCGCGCCGCCATAGGCGGCGCATATGTTTTTACCACAAGAAATTCTTATGTTGTTTTTTTCCTAGCACTTATGATAGAAGCATACACTACATAGGTCTACTTTACACCTCAGTACACTCAATGTTTTCCTTCCCTTCTCTGACCAAGAAGTCATATTTCAGGACTTCTGTTGCAATATCTCAATGGCATAGGCACTATCTAAAGGGGACCATTTGACTTCTGTAATTGTGAAAATTCAAAACACAAGACAGGAGTCAATAAACTAGTGTTAAAACCAATATATTATTCTCTCAATATAAATATGTTAGAAAGATGTACCTTGACAATGAAAAATTGAGAAACAACAAATATATGAAATACAATGTGTGAGCCTTGTTTCTCTGACCACAAAAGATATCATCTTCCCTGAGAACTTACATCTATGCTTGGTCATGTTAATCATAATATGACACCAGACGCCGGATCGCTCACTATAGAGTCCGTCAATAGTGGCGAACTTTCTCAATAACTAATCTGGCACAAGAATGACGATGACAATGTAAAAAATATCAGTGTTCAATGTCATTTTCAAAGAGTTTTACCAAGTGCAAAATAAACTGAAACTCCTCTCAGATTGCACCATTAAACACATAAATTTCTCAAAATTTCCAATACCAGAGGGGGAACCCCCCTCTCGTGCTCTCCCCCTTGGGGTATTCTAACAGTTTCACTTAGTAACAAAATTAAAAAACACCTCTCCGATTGCACCAGACTGCACCATTGCACACATCAATATCTTAAAAATTTCCATGCAAGATAGGGGAAAGCCCCTGTGACACTCTCCCCTAAGCCTCTCGCATGTTCTCCCCCTGTACTTTCAAATTCTGCCCAGTCAGATATCCTAGTGAAAACCCTGTCATAATACCCATCCAAACCAAACAATATACTATATTGTTAGATACTGTGTGAGCTTTTAAATCTTTATTTTATTTTGACTTTGAATTTCATTTTGATGTGTTCACCTTTTTTGAACCATCATGAGATAACTGATGATAGTGTAGCAGGGTACATTAGGATTTGAAAGGTCTTTACTGTTGCTGTATTTTGTAAATTTTACAATTACATGTATTGGTATTTAACTTTTCTAAGTGGGGGGGGGGGGTCAGTCAAAATTTCAGAGTTAGAGAGGGAGGTTACTCAAATTCATCAGGGTTGGCGAGGAGGGGGGGTCACTTGAAATTTTGGAGTTTCAGGCCATAAATAATGACAGCTCCCTTATATACAACGCATTACAAACTTGATGACCAATAAAAAAAAATTTGCACTGCTACTCCATTTGAAAAAAAAATTGATGCAGGTCAGACAGTAGAAAAAAAAAATTGCTGTCACTCTGACAGGAAAAAAAAATTTGCTCCCATACCCATTTCCTCCATACCCCCCCCCCCAGAAATCAAATGGTTCTCCCCTAAAGGATGCAGTGACACAGTTTTTTTGTCCCCCAGGATAAAGTCCAGGGGGCTTATAGATTGGCTCATATCCGTCCGTGAGTCCATCAGTGAGTCCATCGGTTCACGCAGATATCTCGGATATTTTGACAAAATATCATGTGACCTTGGTGACCTTTGACCTCAAATATACATTATTGTCCATAACTCAGTAACCACAAGTGCTAAACCTTTCATATTTGGTATGATGGGACACCTTATGACGCCATATATTGTACCTCATTAATTATGTGCATATCTTATTTTGAGCGAGCCAATAGAGCTAGAGGTCTGATTTTTGGTATATAGGAATAACTTAGCAATACAATTATTATGACAAAATGTGACGTGACCTCAATGACCTTTGACCTCAAATATATATATTTGTCCACAACTCAGTAACCACAAGTGCTACATCCTTCATATTTGGTATGATAAGACACCTTATGACACCACATATTGTACCTCATAATTATGCGCATATATATTTTGAGCGCGCCAATAGAGCTAGAGGTCTGATTTTTGGTATATAGGAATAACTTAGCAATACAATTATTTTGACAAAATGTCACGTGACCTCGATGACCTTTGACCTCAAATATATATATTTGTCCACAACTCAGTAACCACAAGTGCTACACCCTTCATAAATGGTATGATGGGACACCTTATGACACCACATATTGTACCTCATTAATTATGCGCATATCTAATTCTGAGCAAGCCAATAGAGCTGGATGTCCGATTTTTGGTATATAGGGATAACTATAGGGTAGAAATCTAAATATGCCCATCTAAATATTAGACATCTACCATCGAGAACAAAAGAAATTTGCTGTAATTTGAATATTTAAGGAGTTTAAGCAATTCCCGCTATAAATAAAGAACCCCTGCCTCAAACTCCACAAAAGTTGCTAGACATATTTTGCCGTTGTCATGCCATTGCTTCGTTTAATAACCAGTTAATCAAATGCCTCATTGACAGGAGGAAATTCAAGACCATATTTGAATAGTAGTATATATTGTCCTCAAAATTACTCTATCACGGCCCAAGTACTCATTGCCTTCAGCAATACTGCCTTGTTATTATTATTATTATTATTATTATGATTATTATTATTGTTGTTGTTGTTGTTGTTGTTGTTGTTTTCAAGGTATACGAATTTTCTGGATTGAGATCTTGAGGTTGTTTTGACGAGGGCAACTGTGATTTGAACCATCATCTCCCCAATTCCTTTAATTTTGACAATTCATGTGCACGATCATCAATACGTTTGATTAAGCTCTTTCAAATTTAGATTTTGCAAGATTTTAATATATACGATTAAGTCGCAGTAAAATTCATAGACCTGAAAATTTGTCGCTTGAGGGCGCTCTCTCCTATCGCATCCACCCTCTGTCAAGTACAATTCCCTTTTTTGTCTTTCCTTAAAGAATGTTGGAATACCAACTTTGCTCATCAGTCTAATCGACATACTATCAGATCGTTGTCCTTAACAAATGAATCTTAGTGCATATTGAATTTATCATTGTCAATTGCATGTTGTGTGCATGTTTACATACAAAACAATCGAACAATGTATGCTTTAATCCTTGAACGGTACAAAAAGCATGTTGAGCGCATGTACACGTGGTTAATACACAAAAAATACTGAAATTATCAAAAGAGACCACTAAGATGCCCTGCACATGTAATTGTACGTGGTTTGCTCTCTACCTCTGTTGTAGAGTTGGACCATACATGTCAGCAGCTGGCCCAATTCTCTCTTTTTTCAGAAAAGGTCCCAGAAAACTCATGTCGTTTAGGTTTTGAATACGCGTATCACAGAGCCCGTCCGTGACCATGCTTTAATTCAGGTGCAGCCAACGGAGCTATTCATTAAAAAAGCTGTTCCTTGGGCAATTTTTGAGGGCAGGGGAAATTTTAATTTTGCTTGGGCGAGGGACATATTTTTAGGTGGCAGGGGAGCAAATTTTAGGGGTTTTTTGTCGGGCAGGGCAGATATCGGTTGATTGTCCCGAGGACAGGGCTTGGCGAAAAACGAGGAGAGAGGGAAGCTACAGGGGAAGTAGAGCCATAGTGTTTCCTGTAGAGGGCCACTGCAGTATGTGTCTGCAGTATGTGTCTGCATGAGAATGTAAATTTTCAGGGGAAATTTTTTCACAGGGCAGGGGGAAATCGACAGGTGTTTTCATCTCAGGGTAGGGTAGGTTCATGTCTGCAGGGGGAATGGAATGACAAATATTGAGGGAATTTTTTTGGAGGGCATGGGAAATCGGCAAGTTTTTTTCGCAACAGGGCAGTGGAGCTTCAAAAATTGAGTGTGGGGAGAGGAAACAGGCAAAAATAAGTGGGGAGTGGGTAAAAATGAAGTTTGAGTGCGGGAGGGTAAGTAGAAAAATTTTCAGTGGGAGGGCAAATTATGAACAGCTATTTAATTACTCTCATGACTTAAAAGTAGTCAGTTCATATTACTTACAATTGTCATGCACAATATATCTTGTCGTAGTAAAGACCCCTTTAAAAGTGCATTGTTCGTTGGCTGCCTGCACCTGTTAATTTACAGTAAAGTGCCAGAACGAGTACAGGTACCGTTTACTAGACCAAATAAGCTTTTGATGTCAGAACATGAAGGTTAAAAGTACTATCAAAGGTTCCACGTGTATATGTTAAGCACCGTATGCAACTCTTGAAAATGTGTAAACATTTTACCCGAGCTAAAATGACATCGGTTGATGTGTTGTGTCCTTCAAAGTTGACCACTATTCATTAACTCAATACATGTAGGGTTGTTCTGAAAGTTTGTCTCCACTATCATTGTCTAACAAAGTCGGCAATCTTTTTTCCTATGTATAACAAATGGTATTATTGCGATAAACTTCCCCCGTATTTGTACCTTGGCCGGACGATTTGTGACTACTGAAACAAGCCGTGGTTTCATTATCTCAACTCTACAATGCATTCATTCTACCACACTTAACGTACTGCTTAGAAATATGGGGAAATACTTACACCACTTTCCTTGAACCTATTTACCGCCTACAAAAAAAATTGTCCGTTTGATTACTTTTTCTGATTTTCATGCCCACTCAAATCCCCTCTTTCGTCAACTAAACATCCTTCATATTTTAAATTAAGTAATTACTGTTCTTGCTTTTTGTTTTTGATTTCAAAAATAACGGTTTTCCAATCACTATTAACAATTGTTTTGAACTTCCTCGCCATGGGTACTCTACACGATCAGTAGAGTATAGCAATTATTGTATTCCTAAAACAAGGCTTACAGTCACACAACACAACATTAAAGTATGCAGCAATTAAACATTGGAATTCTCTACCTTCTTCATTTAAACAAATAACATGTAGACAAAGGTTCAAAGTAGAATTAAGAAACTACTTAATGAACATATAACAATATGTATCTTTTTTCTTGAGTTGTTTATGTATCTAATGTATTTTATTTCCTCTTTATCTCCGATATGTATTTTTTGTCTTACTTGAGCCCTTTATGGCATCATCGTTTGCAGTTATTAGCTGAGTAGTGGGCCATGGACTCGACAAGTCCTTATGGACTATTTCTATGGTCCAAACCAGATAAAGTCATACTTTCACAGTGACTGTAATATTTCTTGTAATTGTCCGTTTATCTGGTTGAATAAACAATTCATTCATCTTATATATAAATTGCTAGGTGCGTCTTTCAAGTTGATCATATTGGACAAACATATGGAGGTTTAACTTGCTTCGTGCAAGTTCATCAGTTCATTCGTAACATAATATAAATGTTAAGGGCTGGCGATTATGCACTAAAAACGCAATTCACTAGTTTAGTGGTGGGCGGGGGGAGGTTACGACCCCAATTCGTTTTCCGAGTGTCAATATCGCAAATAGAAGATCCTGCTGTAACAAAATATGAAACATTCAGAGCGCGAAACCATAATCAAGTGTAACACATGAAAACGGAAGAGAGAAACTCGACAGAAGAGAAAGAATGACAATACAGACACGGAACACGTATATAGTATTCGTGGACTCAACCATGACTCAACCGAATGTGACCATGCATACGGCTCCGATACAGTACTATCTCCGCCCTCATTGCGCAAAAATTGGACACAAATTACGACAACCTAATAAACACCAAAAAATGCATAATTTGACTGACAGAAGAACAATACCACTTAGAATGTTGAAAAAGTGTAAACGTCAAGTTTATTTGTATGTGGAGTTTTTACTCAACGTATGCGTTGAAGCAGGTTGGTATTCTCCATAAATAATAAACAGCGCGGTTTTACTGCAACCAATTTCGCATTATTTTTAGAGGAGGTTAACACTAAATTAAGGAATTACGTGTCCAGTGTGTCATCCGTCATAATCAGCGATCTGTCACATCTGTCACATTACAGCCATTTGTTGGCGACTAAAGTTTGAAGATCCACTCCAGATTTTGCCTCCGTTTCCTTTGAACTAAGTGGACCAAACTTGCCTATCACATGGAATATCTCCGTTAGACGTTGTTCGGCTTTGGAATCACATGTAACACAGATTTGTGTTGTCTCTCTGTTTGCGTACAAGCTATAAAAACACAACTTGAACGGCGCCAAAAGCGACGGCGAGAGCTCGTATAAAAACAAAGCAATATTGAGTTTTCACCGACTGCGGCGACAGTTATTCGACAGGATTTAAAAATTGTTCTCACTGTCACAGTCTCTCCACTCACGACCTGTGTCACTGCTCAGCACGACACGTTGTTTCTCGGGTATATCGCTTGGCGCTACACGACGTCATCAGGTGGCGATAAAAGTCCCATCATGAATAAAGGTTCGCAGAATCAACAAATCTCTTCTTTGTTTCACGCGTTTGAATACATTGCGTATCGCCTATATAGTAAATTTAGATTACGAAATATAGTAAAAATGGATTGTCATGAATGAGAAAAGAAATTCATTTTGGGAGAGAGATGATAGCAGAGGTTTGAAACTATAGCTCGTACAGACTTTCCTTTTTGTTAAAGCCTTCAACTACCAATGGCGTATTCGTCTTCAACTGCACAAGAATTACGGTTTTATGGTACCTCCGATGACTAATGGTTAATAGAAAATGCAACTGCTATTCTAAACAAAGGTTGAGTATATGCGAGTAAGGGAGTCTTGTGACAAATAATCGTCGATATAAGTGTTACAGTATTTAACGAAATTTGCATCGCAAATACTCTATTACCCTATCCTTGTGAAAGTAAAGTATGAATAATTTTGATATTCTATGCATTATCCAAATAAGCGAAGTCAGATTCGACTGTATTCGCCTTTATTCTCGACTCGTGATGGCGCTAGCGCTATTTACCGTGCCTTCAATATAAGTTGAACTATTTTCATTGTCAAATGTGACGTTTGCCAATGCCATCGACTGTATTTACTCTGATCGTTAAGTCTTGTGTAAGGTCAGCGCGTATTGTGGAAACGCCCTTCAGGTGAAAGCGCTGCTTGGTGACCTGAACCACTTCGCGTTGAATCTCGTATCGATACGTCTGGCGCGAAGACAGTAGGGTGAAAAGCGATCTAAATCGAGGTCCTACACGATTACTGGTGCTGTACACGAGTTAACGTTGTCTTTGGGTTACTGGTGCTGTGTTAATATCATCTTCGGGGTTTGTAGGAGTCACGCCACTATCGAATTACGTTATCAATATATAGGTTTGAGAAAGTTTGCATGTAAACACGTATTTGCTCGGTCAAGGTGAGTTGGTGTTCAATTTATATTGTCATAAAAGCTAACGCTTTCAACTGTTCTGTGAAGTGCGCAACCTTGTCGTTAATGCTACATTGAGGACAAACTTTGCAAACATGGCAACAGGCGATCGATTTCGGGACCGGTGACTGATAAACAATTTCTTATGATATTTTGTGACACTTTACGCTTGAATACATCAACGCCCTCGGTGAACAACGCCATTAACATTGAACCCGTGTGCATGGTTACCAAGAGCGATTTGATTAGAACTGCGCATTACATTGCTTTGTTCCACGGATCAATCTGAAACCAATGGCTCCCATCGAACGGCTGGTATGTTGTGCTTAGTCCGGCTATATAGAAACTATCAAAATGGACGAGATATGGAGTTTGGCCATTTGAATGGCTAAAATACCATTTGAGCAAACGTCAGCAGTGAAATTTCATTTATTTGCATTACTGTTCACTACTTCGTAGCGGCCAACCTCACAAACTTACTCTCATTTTGCATAAATTTAAATTACAAATCGGTAAAAAAGTCACAAAATGTTTGTAATTCCTTTCTCGCATAAAAAAAGCATTTTCACCAAACACAAACGACACTCGTCTCCATACTGACTTATAGTATGATTGGTTTCTGAAAGCGAAGTAGGAATAGTGGTTTTACGACGCGAAACATCCTTTTCTATACCCACCAGATTGTCAACAACGACATAGAGCGTCTTAGAGGGCATAACAATTCTTTTAACAGCAACTGATTGTTGTTTACTAAAGTGTTTAGTAAAAACAACTCGATAAATACTGTGTAATCAATCAGTGTATGCTATAGCATAATGTCTGTACTCGATGCATTCTGTGTGTTTTATAGTTGACAATGCCTTTTGTGTTATCGTTAGTCGATTGAAAAACCCGATCGGTCTGTCACTCATGTCAAAGTCGAAGCGTTTTAACCCTCCTTCAAATTACCTACTGGTAGTTGTCTCAAATAAAATTCATAACAACGCAAACGAAATAAAATTCTTATAATAGTGTTGCCGGCTGTTTTAACTGTTGACAACCTCAGCTAGGGAATTAACTCGCTGAGAGATATCACAGGATACTACTACACAGAGACGTCGTAAGTTGAAGTGGACGATCTTTATTGCAAACGCTGTCAGCTTGACCGACCAGAAAGTCCTCATGCCCTTACATCTCAAAACTTCTCATTAAATAGACAATTTTTCAGGGCGTAACCTGAACATGTAAAATACATTACAGGAAGTAACTGTACATTGGCTAAAAAGTATTAAAGATACTTGATTGGGTAAAAGATAAAAATCCAAGTACTTGATTGGAAGAAAGTTTCTAAAATATTCAGAATTATTCTGCTGAGTTGGCATCCCAACTAACGCTTTTTAAAATTTATAATGTTCTTTTGACAAATGCCGACTTCTAAACATAATAGTTACTATCGTTGCATGGTCAAGATTTGTGGAGCCAGAATTTGATTATGTATGTATGAGCCATTGTTTCATACCGAAGTCAATTAAATGATGACCACTGTGATGTAGCCATATCGGTGTCACACTTCATTGTTTTAGCTTAATTGTCCATTCGAGTACCAGTATCAATGTCAATGTCAGTAAACATCTTTTGTTCGTATTCATCTGACCGGTAGTGGCATTGTATGTTAATTAACACATTGGCAATGATACTTGAGTTAATGAAAGAACTACCAGTAACAATACTTCAGTAAACAAAAGAAAAGACCCTCCACGTTGTACCGTGTGAAATTGTTTATTCCAGTGAACGTTCGTTATGAGTTCAACAAAATTGTACATATTCCCTGTAATACTTTTACTTTAAAAATTACAATCGTAACAATAGTCGCCTTTAATATATTAACGCGGGTCCATAAAAAGACCGATTTGTCAACTCGCGCACGGTGTATGACGTCATTATCCTCATGCTCTATTGACAGTGTTTCTTTCATATATGCGAGTCTCTACGAGAAGTCGTTAAAGTTCAACAACTCTGTATGGGATGACCTCTTCCGGTTCAACAGCGACGACGTTTTGATGTGTTTTGTTGCTTTGTTTCAGAAGATCGTATCTTGGTAGCCCGCTGGACAATTCTGACTTCTTTGGTCGGCGCGTCGCTTCTTTACTTGTTCCCTTCTGTTTTTGCCACGCTGCGTCCGTATTGTCACACCCAGAGTTCACGCCTGCTCTGAAGAAGAATTGTTCCTGTGCGTCCTCAATGCCGTGGAAACGCGACGCTGAGTGGTGACACAAATTCGCAACGGCTATTGTGCGCAACCTGACAGCGACGTGTAATCATTAATCAACGCTGACAACGCGACAGGTGAGATTGTGTTAATTCGTTTTGCCATTTCTCAATTTTTTATAATAGAATACGGGAATATCGTGGAGCTGTTTTGGCGCAGTGCTATGGCAACAAACAGCTTTTGTTAGCGAGAGCAGATGGCTCAAAGCGGCCACGAAAATTCATGTTCTCAAACACGAAAGAGAAATTATGATCATTCATGTACTGTATGTTACTCAAACTCTACACGATCGATGGCAGAAAAATCGACGTTGAATAACCTTCTAGATAAGCCATATTTTCTTATCTTTTGAAAGGAGAAAACCACACTATCCAGAGGTGACCTAAATAATATTTGACACCGCGACCTCTCTATTTATGCATTGCATATCTTATGGTTAAAGTACCATTGCGACAGGTTGTGTGTTTTTCCACTTGACTGCAAAATAAAAAAGCGGTTATGTTTGTGTGATAAAGGTATAGAGGATACTATTGTTGTAACCGTCCATACTGCCACGATAGTTTGACTGTCGTCTCAAGCAAATCTCCTTTCCTTTTCTGTGTCTTATCTGGCTTTATAATTTTCTATAAAATTTGCCCTATTTCAGGACGAAATATTTTGAAGGTCTTTCTCATCACTGCAGTTTTCCCATTCATTTAATTTTCCCACTTAGTTCCTCTTAATTTTCTGTCGCTTTGTTTAAAAACGTCGTCAGAACTTACCGCCTTTTCTGTTTTCTTTTGGCCATAACAAGTAAAGACGAAAATCAACGGTGGAGATACAAACAAGATTGTTGGGAACCCATTTATGCGTGATTGCGAAGCCATAATACAAAAAACACTAAAATGTTTCATCGCCTTACTTGTGAAGTTGTGTCCCCATTTGTTGTGACTTTTAACTTGTCATGCATTTCCTAGAGTTGATTTGTTTCCGTTTGTAAAACAAACTTTCTTCCTCAACTGTTGAAACCATGTCAAATTATCTGGTGTCCAACTTGTTCCCACAGTCTGTATTTACGTAATTTCCAGTCATAGTAGTTGCGACCGTATTTAAGTTGAACTAATTTCTCAATAACTACGTTTTGTATATTCTACAAAGTGCGGTTCTTTGGATGAGCTGATGACAGTAAGAATTTCAATATATGTATGTATGTATGTATGTATGTATGTATGTATGTATGTATGTATGTATGTATGTATGTATGTATGTATGTATGTATGTATGTATGTATGTATGTATGTATGTATGTATGTATGTATGTATGTATGTATGTATGTATGTATGTATTTATGTGTGTGTGTGTGTGTGTGTGTGTGTGTGTGTGTGTGTGTGTGTGTGTGTGTGTATGTATGTATGTGTGTATGTATGTATGTATGTATATATGTATGTATGTATGTATATATGTATATATGTATGTATGTATCCTTGCATGATTGTATTGAATGATAGATGGATGGAATGCTTAGTTCATGGCTGTTGTGTAGACCTGAACTTGATTCTATGCCCGTTCGTTTGTATAAGCGTAACCATGAAGTCACAAGTTCACACACATGTAAACAGTTTGATCCCATAGACTGGAGTCCAATGAGGCGTGAGAAGCGATGCTGATTATAACTCTGTTTTACCTTGCAGGTACCCTACCATGGCGACTACACTCAGTCCCGATACAGGTATGTAAATAGCAGTCCTTTGTCTGTAAGTTCCTTTTGTCGGGACAATTGTTACGGATTAAGCACCTGAAGGATGAGCAAATGGGACAAAGAGCATAAGTAGTCCATATTGCCAGCCTGTGGTATAAATGAATTGAATTGTACATTCTTAAAGGCATAAAGTTTTCTTCAGAATGTCTTATCGGGTGCAAAATCAGCCCCACTTAAACGCTATTATGCAGCATTGAATCGATCTGTTCACACCTCCAAGGGATGTACAAGTATGCTCCCGATCTAGTAAAGGCAACTCTATATAAAAGATTCTTTTTCTTCCCGACCACGTAGAAATTCCAGAAATCCAAATAAATTACATAGGTATGGTTATCTGCCCTACATAGCGAAATATATCACGAACATGTTCCTCATTCGTGCCGTACTCTTGAACCTTGTACCGACAGTTCAGAATGATTTGTGAGTGATTTGTAAACAGTAGATTGGAACTTTTTAGATTTTTGTTCCTCTTACATGGTGACTGGACATGTCAAAGGCATACATCATCACAATATATCTGTTATTAGGGCATGGCCCCGGACATAGCCCCATCAGTCAAAGTGGCTGAAAATGTACACGCGAGACTTCGAATTTCTTTGAGACTTAGTTCTCAGCGCTTTGCTGTACGAATTAATTCAATGTGATATTTCTGTGTGCTAACTGCGTTGTGATATATAAGTATGGTATTTATATACACAATTCAGTGCATGCTTACTAAACTTAAAGCTGTACATGTCATTATTCCAGTAAATTGATGGTGAAAATACAAATGTCTGATCAATCGAGACGCGAAAACGAGAGTTTTGTATTCGCGATATACACCAGTTAGAACCCGAAACGTGGATCAATTTCTACGATGTAAATGCAAGTTATATTTGAGAAAATTGATGAGAAGTTTATTACGGATTTATCTGCCAACTATATAAGTAAATACACTGAGGTAAAATAAATACAGTAAAAATGTATTATTTGTTCCCTGATGGCGCGTAATATTTTCCTAATATTTGTGATGTCGTCTGCAGCGACGAATCTTCTTGTCACCGGTGCGCGTGCACTTGTCAGCTGTGCAAAACGACGGTCAACTTTTATCGTCCGTATTTCTGGAGTCATATAATGTGCAAACACTACTTGAGCTTTAATCAGAGAAAAATTACGATTAAAACGCTCTCCAAATATTTATGGTTATAGTTTAATAATATAATAGCAATAAACCCCATCGATTGGTAGATCAGTTTGATCAGCTCACCCCGTATACGCACTCGATATTTGAAGTGAACTTCTAAAATATACACATATTTCTACACCCTAAAAACAGTAAAACAACGGGAGTCTGCTTGAAACCTTGTTCTAATACCGCATAGCCCTTGCTTCTGGTCGCCAACTCCAGTAAAGTACACTGGATCATTTTAATTGCTTCAAAACAAGAAATTGTATGCTAGTTGACACGACCAAGCAATAATGAAAAGTAATTGAAAGTTCTTTTCGCTTCACGTCGAAGTCTTGCTAAGAAAGTCCTTCAATAACATGTGTTACACTAACAAAGTTCGAGATATTTTGGAAATTTAAGTGTTTCGGTCTGAATGGCAAATGCCAACATATTTGCAACGGAATGAAATCGATTCGATATTGATAGCCGTTTTATCAATACCAAATGATGATCGAGTATTGCTGTTCACCATATTCCATCGTTTTTGGCACCAGTCTCAACCATCCACAGCTGGTTGCCGCTGAGTCGATTCAAGAAGAGGCCATTACAAGATATGAACACAGCAACTAATATACATGCTCACTGTTTTTTATAGCGAACTTGAAGATCAGTAGGTACATAATAAAATATAATACAAGTTAAATCAATACAGATCTGCTTTGGAGTCAGTGTCCTGCCATATTTTCGAGCTCGGCTTAAGATCTAATCTCGGTTACCCAGACTGCTTTGCGGGGCTCTCCCCGAAGAGCAGTCTGGGTAACCGAGACTACTGGGGATCCTGAGTTCCTGAGGATAGTTCCCTTTCGGAGTAATGTCAACAACTATTGTTGTTCAGTAGCAGTTAAAATGAGACAGCGCCAAGTGCAGCACGCCCTCTATACCCAAACTTATGCGTCGTGCGTGCATTTCTTAATCCGTGTAGGCTGATATGATACGCAATACATGACAATCTGAACGGATTCTCACTTTTTCTTCGTCAGCGACCCAGAATTCATCGTTTGAATTGAGCCCTGGTACAATACAGATGATCGGAGTCAGCGTCGGATTCTGCATTTTACTGTTGGTCGCATTTTTCCTGTTTTCTAACTTAAAACGGTAAGTGGTTCATTATCAAAATCTATAAGAATGGTTTAACTAAAATACATGTATCAAAATATTTATTACATCGAATACACACAATACTGCCCTAAGCTGCTGTCATTGGATTTCGTAATCTGGTGTACGAATACGCTGATATGACAAAGGCAATTCAAGTGACAGGTTTTTTCCACTTGCATAAATGTGATAGCCGGAGTAAAATCGGTTTCGAGTACCAACATCTTGCCAACTTGAAGTTTCCTTTAAGCACTATTTAAGGTAGAACGCGCCTTGGGGACAGATACTCGGACTCTCAAACTTTTACAATATTCTTTTGGCCAACTACTTGTGAAGACTCATATTGAAGCTTATGGAGTTTATCAAGTTATGACCGGCGTATTTTTGAAAAATCGCAAGTTATATGTTCCCCATAGTAATAACACGGGGATGGCGGACACTTTGAATTTCAAGTATCGGTAAATATTGCGCACTTTGTTTCCCTGGTCTATAAATTTGCATGGTGACCTGGTGACCTCTCCCGCCCCCGACCCAAGTTTTTTTAATCTTGATTTTGAGAGACAGTGGTTGAAAGTTTGCTCGAGGAAATTTTGAGGAAATTTTAAATTTTCATGTCTTTCGTTTACGATATTTAAATCGTGGGGGCTTTGTCTCCCAACAAGAATAGGTGACCCTTTGTGGATTTTTTTTTTAAATTCATGATTTCTGGTGTTAGAGAATTGACCATGATAGTAAAATAGATGCCCTGTGTTCTACGTGTTTTGTATGGGCATGTTGGGGCTCTAAGTGATGCGTACATCCCAGGTTTACAAACTGCACCTAACACGATTGTAACTAATTTGGGATAATTGGATTTTCATATTTTGCAAATTTCTCAAAGGTGTTAGCTGCCGTATAGCTGAATGCTGCAATATCGCAAATTACTCATAAAAACAAGTGTGTCATATAAAAAGGAAAGCAGATGAGATAACATTTGTACATTAAATCGGCATTACTTCACCATCTAATTATCCAAAATTAGTTCCAATCGTGTTAGGTCCTTCATCAAGCCAAGAGGAGCAGTTGAAACTATGATTCTCACAAGAAAAAATATCGTAGACTGTTATGTAATCTCTCACTTTCAAGCGTTCTCAATATGCGATAACAATTGTTTTCTTTTCCCACTGACATAAGTCTTCCTATTTCCTTCTTTTGAAATCTAAGCATTGCTTACACTCAGATAACATAACTTATATCTTGCATGCCATTATGATCTTGAATTTCTGAAGTGAAGTTCTTTTATCGCTGTTTTTACTCTTCGCTATCACGATGTGTCTCATATTTTCTAACGGTAATAATATCTCCTTCTATTCTATTTTCTCAACCCTTTCTGTGTAATCTTCTGTGTCTTGTATACAGTGTAGCGGACATATCGATACCTCGGTTACGATATAAGGTAATAAACGGATTGCGATTCATGGCGTTTGCGAAAGTTAAAATGAAAGACAACCAGCGATAGGTCGCTCTGTCGATAATTAACAACGATGTTAATAGGTTGATAAGTATTTTCGCTTGCCTCGTGATAACTTTTTGTGTGTGTGCGTGCTGTGTGGAGCCCATTCGCCTCAAACGTATGATTTCAAGAAATTAACATACACGGGAAAGGAGAAATACTGGCTCGCAAGAGCGAGAGCGCCCGCTATGGCAAAATGAGCAATTGCTATCGCCGGCATCATGCCTATGTGGTCCGATAACAATTTTTTAAAGAAAGACCTGACCAGAAACATTTCTCTCTTTTTTTGGCCTAAAGTGCAGTTTGCTAAACGCATAGAGCCGTTCAGAGAGTTTCCTGTATTTTCCTATTAACATGAATGGCATTGGCAAATGGCAGGAATACGGCAACAAGATTTCGGGATTGCTGGATTGGAAGAAATGCTTTGGTGATTTGATGTGATGCGGTTGGTCTGTGTTTTAGTTTCCTTCAAGGAAAGCGCTATACCATTGCCAAATTTGCATGGTGTTTTAAGCAAAAATATTCGTACACCATTTTTTAGTTTAGTACGATGTTAGTCTCCTGAAACCAACAAACCAAGTTTTAAAGTGGCACTCCCACTTGGTAACATTTTAAAAACATTTTTTTGATGCCAACGGTCGATATTGACGTGGCGACTGCGCGCGGATCACGAGATATCGATAAAAACATGTCCTCAAAAAAGTAAAAGTTTGAATTCCGGTGGCCCACCTAAATTCAGCTTCCGAACATCGAACGTTCGGCACTGGGGCCATTGTCAAGTAAGCTATGGAGTACGAGTCTACGCAAACGCTGCTGTACGCCACAGTAAAACTCGCGTCGGTGATCGGTCATGCCCCGTGGGGGAAAGCCGAGTCTTACTGACTCGGAGAAAAAACGGAAAACAAAGTTTGCTGATTCCACCAGAATTCGCATAGGTGACTAGCACAGATACGAGCGGTTGATACATAGCAGCCGCCGCGTGTTATGCACGCATACCACGCGGCGGCCGCTTTTTATCGAACCACGCGCAACTGTGTGGCAGACAACAAAATGTAGTCATCAGAGGCGGCCAATATTTTACACGTAAAAACTGATATCTATGTGGTATTGGTTAAAAATATAATAGAGCTGATTGAGAATATTGAAAAAGACAAAAACTAAGGAGAAGTTTAAAAAAAAACTTACCTGAAGTAAAGGCATAATGCTGTATATAAAGTCCTCGCAGTGGAAGGTAAATTGATTGCGTCGTTGGAACTTATTATGGACTCCCTAGAATATTGTCAATCAGCACAACAACAAACCTTCGGAGGATTTCGGGTCATAATCAGAAACGATCGTAAAACTTCGGGGTGTGAAAAATACGCTCGGGAAATGACATGTTTTTATCGATATCTCGCGATCCGCGCGCAGTCGCCACCTCAAATATCGACCGTTGGCATTAAAAAATGTGTTTTAAAAATGTTACCAAGTGGGAGTGCCTCTTTAAGCTAGAGATCACCACTAGTGATGCACATTTCGAAAAATTTGTCATGCTAGATCGAACAGTGACCTCATATGACAACATGCTAAAGTTATCGCACTTAAGACACGCAAACGGACGTCTCGTAATCCCCAAGTTAATGTTAAATTTGCGAGTGAGAAAAATTCGACGACAAAATTATGACTTGAATTTCCTCAATACGACTCATTGCTGGAGTAGCTTGTTACAGCTTTTGAACAACAAAATGGTTCAAAAGAAAATCTAAGCGGTGATTACGTACGTACGCATGTAGGGTTACTCCATACCGTGACCGTGGCATAAGGTTAGAGTGACTTTGAAAATTGAAATAAAGCTATATCCGCCCCATTCCCCGCCCCAGATGCTATAAGATTTTGTTATGTGTGATGTGCGGTTTTAGTTATGCACGACCCGAGATGACAAGCACCATTGATGTCCAATACCTGACAACGACACTTCAAACTCTACATTGTGAACATTTTTATCTATGTATTATTGATTTAAACTTTGTTTAATGAGGGTGGTCTGATTTACAAAGTAATTGTAATTTTTATCAGAGCCCTAAAATGCATACAACATCATGTACCTCTGAAATGCAACGTGTGTTCACTGACTAACACACTGTTTTCCTTCTTACAGCTTATCACATCTCCCTATTGGCCGACGCGACTGGACAGATAAAATTCGTACTTTTGCCGATGACGAAAGAGATCAGCGGATAAACGCATTGATGCTCCACATAAGAGCCAACAAAAGCCGTCGACCAGAAGCCCAACAAGACCTCACGACTGTGTCGCCCCCGGGTAGCGTGCCGCCGCCGCCCTCGTATTATGTGTCACCAACTGGGCAGTAGCATAACTGAGCGAACAGCATGGGTAATAACACTGCTGCTGTAGAGACCCGTAATCAAAGCACAGTTGTTTATTAAAATCAGTGGTTCACACTATAGGACATATCCTGAAGATGAAATATCAGTAATTCATGAATTTTGAAAAATAAATATAGAGAACAATTATTGTAAGACAGAACACACAGCTCAACATTACGATATGCTGATACAAGAAAGCTGTTTGTGTTCGAATGCCGATCGTTAAAACGAGTAGTTCGTTGGGGTTTTTTTTGTAGTTGATGGATATTAAAAACACTCCGTCATTTTCACTCAGTTTCACGCACGCACAGAAGTTTTACAAAAACCATGATCAAAGAATTAATGTAGCATTAACACACGCCGTGCTTTACTTGACTTACAAAGGAGATATATCAGTACGATAACTTTTGCTGAATTTTGTCGGTACCATTATTTCTATGATATGATGCCGAAGTGGAACTTTTGAACCATGAAGTATTGACCTATGGTTGAACTCACTGAACTGAATAGTGAATAAGAATGAAATTCTTTCACGCTGTCGATTTGAATTTTGGAAAGTTGTATTGACGACGCGCTTTAAATGCTTGGAAACTCCGCTATACTTCTGTTTATACCGAGTTATGTACCTACCGTCCATGTTGACTATAGATTTCTAATTAAGATGTACTTATACCTCATGAGAGAACGAATTGACTGAAAAGTAAAAGTCAGCTTTTGTTTTTAAGTTTCTGAGTCTAAGAATTAGGTGTACGCAGATGTTGACAACCGTTTTGGTTATACGTGTGTTTAATGTCTCATCCAAAAGAAAGTTAAACGCAAAAAACTATAACATTGTGAGGATCGTTGAAGATGAAAGGAAGCGTTTCTGAACTAGTTAATTACTTTAATGCGGATACCACTATAGTAACAGTAGATCAAAAACAACGTGCGGCAATAGCGCCCTCTTACAACGTCGTGTGAAAAGTCTACCCCGGCAAATGAAGACAGTAGAGTAAAAGGCGTTATAAATCGCGGTCCTATACCGAGTCAACGTTGTCTTTGGGTTACTGGCACTGTGTTAATATTACCTTTGGTTTCAACTGTTCTGTGAAGTGCGCGACTTTGTCGTTAATGCTCTAGTGAGAACAAACTTTACTAACATGGCAACAGGCGATCGATTAGGGACCGGTGACTGATAAACAATTTCTTATGATATTTTGTGACACTTTACGCTTGAAGTACATCAACGCCCTCGGTGAACGACGCCATTAACATTGAACCCGTGTGCATGGTTACCAAGAGCGATTTGATTGGTTTAAAATTTTTGAACCTGCGCATTATATCGCCTTGTTCCGCGGATCAATCTGAAACCAATGGCTCCCATCGAACGGCTGGTATGTTGTGCTTAGCCTGGCTATATAGAAACTTTCGAAATGGACGAGATATGGAGTTTGGCTAAAATACAATTTGAGCAAACATCAGCAGTGAAATTTCATTTATTTGCATGACTGTTCACTACTTCGTGGCAGCCAACCTCACAAACTTACTCTCATTTTGCATAAATTTAAATTACAAATCGTTAAAAAAGTCACAAAATTTTTCTAATTCCTTTCTCGAATAAAAAAAATGTGCTTTCGCCCAACACAAATGATACTCGTCTCCAATTCTTATTTCTAATGACTTACGGCACGATTTGTGTCTCAAAGCGAACTAGAAGTAGTAGTTTTACAACTCGAAATATCGGTTTCTATTCCTACCAGACTGTACATTCAGCCACTGTATAGAGCGTCTCAGAAGCCATAAAAAGTATTTTTCTCAGCAACTAATTGTTGTTCACTAAAGTGTTTTGTAAAAACAACTTGGTAAACACAGTATAATCAATCAGTGTATGCTTTAGCATAATATATCTGTACTCGATGCATTCTGTTTGTTTTATAGTTGACAATGCCTTTTGTGTTATCCTTAGTCGATTGAAAACACCGATCAGTCTATCACTCATGTCAAAGTCGGAGCGTTTTAACCCTCCTTCAAATTACCTTCCGGTATTTGTTTCAAATTAAACTCATAATATACAACGCTAACGAAATAAAATTCTTGAAATTGTCGCCTTTAATATTTTAACGTGGGTCCATAAAAAGACCGATTTGTCAGCTCGCGCATTGTGTATGACGTCATTATCCTCATGCTCTATTGGCAGCTGAGTGTTAGCTTCATATATTCGAGTCTCTACGAGAAGTCGTTAAAGTTCAACAACTCTGTATGGGATGGCCTCTTCCGGTTCAACAGCGACGACGTTTTGATGTGTTTTGTTGGTTTGTTTCAGAAGATCGTATCTTGGTAGCCCGCTGGACATTTCTGGCTTCTTTGGTCGGCGCGTCGCTTCTTTACTCAAGTTACTTGTTCGCTTCTCTGTTTTCCACGCTGCGTCCGTATTGTCACACCCAGAGTTCACGCCTGCTCTGAAGAAGAATTATTTTTGTGCGTCCTCAATGCCGTGGAAACGCGACGCTGAGTGCTGACACCAATTCGCAACGGCTATTGTGCCCAACCTGACAGCGACTTTGCAAGGTTCAATCAATAATCAACGCTGACGACGCGACAGGTGAGATTGTGTGAACTCGTTTTGCCATTTCTCAATTTTTTGAAATAGAATACGGGAATATCGTGGAGCTGTTTTGGCGCGGTGCTATGGCAACAAACACAGCTTTTGTTAGTGAGAACAGATGGCTCAAAGCGGACCCGAAAATTCGTTTTCTCAAACACGAAAGAGAAATCACTGAACGTGATCACTTATATACATATATACTCTGTGCGATCAATGAGAGAAAAATCGACTTTGAATAAACCGTCTAGATAAGCCATATTTTCTTATCTTTTGAAAGGAGAAAACCGCACTATCCAAAGGTGACCTAAATAATATCTGACACCGCGACCTCTCTATTTATGCGTTGCATATCCTATTGTTAAAGTAACCTTGCGACAGGTTGTATGCTTTTTCACTTGACTGCAAAATAAAAAAGGCAGTTATGTTTCTGTGATAAAGGTATAGACGACACTACGGTTGTTACCGTCCATATTGCCGGGGTGGTTTGACTGTCGTCTCAAGTAAACCACCTCTCCTTTTCTGTGTCTTATCTGACTTTATGTTTTTTTATACAATTTGCCCAATTTCAGGACGAAATGTTTTTAAGGTCTTTCTCATCACCGCAGCTTTCCTATTCATTTAATTTTTCCACTTAATTCCTCTTAATTTTCTTTCGCGTTTTCTAAAGAATGACGTCAGCATGTACCGCCTTTTTTCTGTTTTCTTTTGACCATAAGAAGATAAGACAAAATCAACAGTGGAGATACAAACAAGTTTGTTGGGAACCTATTCATGATTGCGAAGCCATAATACAAGAAACACTCAAATGTTTCATCGCCTTACTTGTGAAGTTTCAGCCCAATTGGTTGTGACTTGTAACATGTCATGCATTTCCGTTTAACACGATTGGAGCTAATTTGGGATGATTGGATAGTGAAGTAATTGAATGTCGGTGTAATCTGCCAATATAAGCTCATCTGCTTTTCGTTTTAAGTTATACACTTTTTAGGAGTAATTTGTAACATTGCAACATTCAGCTATACTTTTGAGAAATTTGAAAATTATTATGATTCAATTAATCCAAAATTAGTTCCAATCGTGTTATTTGTAAAACACTTTTTCTTCCTCAACTGTAGAAACCATGTCAGAATGTCTGGTGTTAAACTCGTTCAAACACCCTGTATTTGCGTAATTTCCGGTCATATTAGTTACAACCGAATTTAAGACAGGACTAAAACTCATTTGTCAATACGTGACTTTGGAAGAGCTGACACTAAGAATTTCAATTTGTATATGTATGTATGTATGTATGTATGTATGTATGTATGTATGTATGTATGTATGTATGTATGTATGTATGTATGTATGTATGTATGTATGTATGTATGTATGTATGTATGTATGTATGTATGTATGTATGTATGTATGTATGTATGTATGTATGTATGTATGTATGTATGTATGTATGTATGTATGTATGTATGTATGTATGTATGTATGTATGTATATCTGTGTGTCTATCTGTGTTTATCTATCTATCTATCTATCTATCTATCTATCTATCTATCTATCTATCTATCTATCTATCTATGAATCTATGTATGTATCTATCTGTATCTATGTATCTATCTGTATCTATGTATGCATGTATCTATCTATCTGTCTATGTATCTATGTTTCCATGTATTTATGTATGCTCGCATGCTTATTTGAATGATAGATGGATGGAATGCTTAAAAATGATGGCTATTGTGTAGACCTGAACTTGATCCTGTGCCCGCTTCGTTTGTAAGAGGGTAACCATGAAGTCACTAGCTAACACATATAAACAGTTTGATCTCATAGACTGGAGTCCAATGAGGCGCGAGAAGCGATGCTGATTATAACTCTGTTTTACCTTGCAGGTACCCTACCATGGCGACTACACTCAGTCCCGATACAGGTATGTAAATAGCAGTCCTTTGTCTGTAAGTTCCTTTTGTCAGGACAATTGTTCAGGATTAAGCACCTGGAGGATGAGCAAATGGGACAAACAGTATAAGTAGTCCATATTGCCAGCCTTTGGTACAATTGAATTGTATTGTGCATTCTTAAAGGCATAAAATTTTCTTCGGAATGTCTTATCGGGTGCAAAATCAGCCCCACTTAAACGTTATTAAGCAGCATTGAATCGATCTGTTCACACCGCCAAGGGATGTACAAGCATGCTCCTGATCTAGTAAAGGCAAATCTATATATAGCGTTCTTTTTCTTCCCGACCACGTAGAAATTCCAGAAATCCGAATAAATTACACATGTATGGGTATCTGCCCTATTTAGCAAAATATATCACCAACATGTTCCTCATTCGTGCCGTACTCTTGAACCTTGTACCGACAGTTCAGAATGATTTGTGAGTGATTTGTAAACAGTAGATTGGAACTTTTTAGATTTTTGTTCCTCTTACATGGTGACTGGACATGTCAAAGGCTTACATCATGACAATAAATATGTTATTACGGCATGGCCCCAGACACAGCCCCATCAGTCAAAGTGGCTGAAAATGTACACGCGAGACTTCGAATTTCTTTGAGACTTTGTTGTATGAATTAATTCAATGTGATATTTCTATGTGCTAACTGCGTTGTGATATATTAAGTATGGTATTTTATATATACAATTCAGTGCATGCTTACTAAAAATAAAACTGTACATGTCATTATTCCAGTATATTGATGGCGAAAATACAACTATCTGATCACTCGAGACGTGAAAACGAGAGTTTTGTATTCGCGATATACACCAGTTCGAACCCAAAACGTGGATCAATTTCTACGATGTAACTGCAAACTATATTTGAGAAAATTGATGAGAAGTTTATTACGGATTTATCTGTCAACTATATAAGAAAATACACTGAGGTAAAATAAATACAGTAAAAATGTATCATTTTTTCCCTGATGGCGCTAAAATTTTCCTAATATTTGTGATGTCGTCTGCAGCGACGAATCTTCTTGTCACCGGTGCGCGTGCACTTGTCAGCTGTGCAGAACGACGGTCAACTTTTATTGTCCATAGTTCTGAGGCCATATAATGTGCAAACACTACTTGAGCTTTCAGTCAGAGAAAAATTACGATTTAAACGGTCTCCAAATATTTATGGTTGTAGTTTTATAATATAATAGCAATAAACCCCATCGATTGATTGACCATTCGGTTTTGATCAGTTCTCCCCCGTATACGCACTCGATATTTGAAGTGAACTTCTAAATATACACTGATCGTATTTCTACACCCTAAAAACAGTAAAGCAACGGAAGCTTGAAAACTTCTTCTAATACCGCACAGCCCTGGCTTCTGGTTGCCAACTTCAGTAAAGTACACGCAGAAATTAATCAGTTGTTCCGTGATGGCCAGCAAAATTTCCCTGATACAGGATGAATTTATATCGCTTCAAAGCAAGAAATTGTATGCTAGTTGACACAACCAAGCAATAATAAAACCGAATTCAAAGTTCTTTTCGCTTCACGTGGAAGTCTTGCAAAGACTGTCCTTCGATAACATGTGTTATCGCATTAATAATTACGAAGATAATTAGGAAATGTGTTTCGGTTTCAATGGCAAACGCCAACATACTACAGAATGAAAATGATTCGATATTTATCGCGCCTTGGTTAATACCGAATGACGAGCAAGTATTGCTGTTCACAATATTCCATCGTTTCTGGCACCAGTCTCAATCGCCTACAGCTGGTTGCTACCAAGTTGATTCAAGCAGACACCATTACAAGACATGAACAGATCAACTCATACATGCTCACTGTTTTTATATCGAGCTTGACGTTCAGTAGTTACATATGAATTCTATACAGATCTTCTTTGGAGTCATGTCGTGCCATATTTTCGAGCTCAGCTAGGGATTCTGAGTTTCTTAGGATGGTCCTCTTTCAGAGTAAGAATGTCAACACCCATAGTTCTTCAGTGGCAGTCAAAATGAGAAAGCGCCAAGTGCAGCACGCCCTCTGTAGTACACCCAAACTGAATTATGCGTCGTGCTTGTATTTCTTAATCCGTGTAGGCTGATATGATACGCAATACATGACAATCTGAACGGAATCTCACTTTTTCTTCGTCAGCGACCCAGAATTCATCGTTTGAATTGAGCCCTGGTACAATACAGATGATCGGAGTCAGCGTCGGATTCTGCATTTTACTGTTGGTCGCATTTTTCCTGTTTTCTAACTTAAAACGGTAAGTGGTTCATTATCAACATCTATATGAATGGTTTAACTAAAACAAATGTATCAAAATATTTATTACATCGAATACACATGGAGGATTGATCGACACACAATGCTGCTGTCGGCCCTAAGCTGCTGTCATTGGATTTCGTAATCTGGTGTACGAATACGCTGATATGACAAACGCAACGCAATTCCATTGACAGGTTTTTTCACTTGCATATTAAAATGTGATAGCCGGAGTAAAATCGGTTTCGAGTACCAACATCTTGCAAAGTTTGCTTTAAGGTATAGAACGTGCCTTGGGGACAGATATTCGCACTCTCAAACTTTTACAATATTGTTTTGGCCTACTATTTGTGAAGACTCATATTGAAGCTGATGGAGTATATAAAGTTATGACTGGCTTATTTTTTTAAGTTATATATTAAGTTATATATTCCCCATAGTAATAACACGGGGATGGCGGACACTTTGAATTTCAAGTATCGGTAAATATTGAGTAACTTGTTTCTCTGGTCTCAAAATTTGTATGGTGACCCCCGCCTCCGATTTTTAATCTTGATTTTGAAAGACAGTGGTTGGATGTTTGCTTAAGGAAATTTTGAGGAAATTTTAAAGTTTCACGTCTTTCGTTTACGAAAATTGAATCATGGAGGCCCTGTCTCCCGACAAGAATAGGTGACCCTTTGTGGATTTTAAAAAAAAAGATTCATGCTTTCTGGCGTTGGAGAATTGACCACAGTAAAATAGGTGGTCCTGTGTTCGATGTGTTTTGTATGGGAATGTTGGGCTCAAAGTGATGCGCACATCCCAGGTTTATAAACAGCACCTTCATCAAGGCAAGAAGAGCAGTTGAAATTATGATTCTCACAAGAAAAATATTTCGTAGACTGTTAATCTCTCACTTTCAAGCATTTTCAATATGCGATAACAATTGTTTTCTTTTCCCGCTGACGGAAGTCTTCCTATTTCCTTCTTTTGAAATCTAAGCATAGCATTACTTATATCCCGCAATGCAATCGTAGAGTTGTGATCTTGATGTGAAGTTCTTTACTCTGTCTTTACTCGTCTCTATTACGATATATCTCTTCTGTTTGTAGATAAATTCTTCTAACGGTAACAATATCTTCTTCTATTCTATTTTCTCAATCCTGTCTTTGCAATCTTCTGTGTCTTGTATACAGTGTAGCGGACATATCCATACCTCGGTTACGATAAAAGGTAATAAACGGGTTGTGATTCATTGCGTCTGCGAAAGTTTAGAATGAAAGAAATCTAGTGATAGGTCGCTCTGTTAAGAACTACCTATATAATCAACAATGATGTTATTAGGTTGATAAGTATTTTCGCTTGCCTTGTGATAACTTTTTCTGTGTGTGTGCGTGCTGCGTGGAGCCCATTCGCCTCAAACGTATGATTTCAAGAAATTTACATGCACGGGAAAGAGCGAGAGCGCCCGCTATGGCAAAATCAACAATTGCTATCGCCGGCATCATGCCTATGTGGTCTGCATGTAACAAAATGCCATCATTCATTTTATACCGGAGAGTTTTTATATCTTCTTTCCATTCCATAACCATTGCTCGATAAAAATGATTTTCAAACATGGTACTTTGAAAATACCACCATTTTGTCACCACACATTGGTTTCTAACCCACATAAAGTGCAGCTTGCTAAACGCATAGAGTCGTTCACAGAGTTTCCTGTATTTTCCTATTTACATTTACATTGAGGCACTGGCAGATGGCAGGAATACGGCAACAAGATTTCGGAATTGCTGGATTGGGAAAAATTCTTTAGTGATTTGATGTGATGCTGTTAGTCTGTGTTTTAATTTCCTTCAAGGAAAGCGCTATACTAGTGCCAAATTTGCATGGTGTTTTGAGAAAAAATACTCGTACACCATTTTTAGCTCAGTACGATATTAGTCGCCTGAAACCAACAAACCAAACATTAAGAGATCACTAGTGGTGAACATTTTGACAAATTTGTCATGCTATTTCGAACAGTGATCTCACATGACAACAATGCTAAAGTTGTCGCATTTAGGATATGCAAACGAAAGTCTTCTGATCCCCATGTAAATTCGACGACAGAATTATGACTTGAATTTCCGACACATGACAAATTGCTGGAGTAGGTTGTTACTGTATAACAGCTTTTGAACAACAAAACGGTTCAAAAGAAAATCTAAGCGGTGATTACGCATTACCTACGAACGTAAGCATGTATGGGTACTCCATACCGTGGCCGTGGCATAAGGTTATAGTGACTTTTAAAACTGAAATAAATCTGTACCCACCCAATCCCCCGCCCCAGATGCGATGAGATTTTATTATGAGTGATGTGGGGTTTTCATATGCACGACCTTATAGATGACAAAGCGCCCTTCATGTCCAATATCTGACAACGACACTTCAAACTCTGCCTCGTGAATATTTTTATTTATTTATTCATTCATTTATTTATTTATTTAAACTTTGTTTAATAAGGGTAGTCTGATTTACAAAGTAATTGTAATTTTCATCGGAGCCCTCCAAAGCATACAACATCATGTACCTCTGAAATGCAACGTGTGTTCTGACTAACTGTCTGTTTTCCCTCTTACAGCTTATCTCATCTCCCTATTGGCCGACGCGACTGGACAGATAAAATTCGTACTTTTGCCGACGACGAAAGAGATCAGCGGATAAACGCACTGATGCTCCACATCAGAGCCAACAAAAGCCGTCGACAAGATGCTCAACAAGACCTAACGACTGTGTCGCCCCCGGGTAGCGTGCCGCCGCCACCCTCGTATTATGTGTCACCAACTGGGCAGTAGCATAACTGGGCGAACACCAGCATGGGTAATAACACTGCTGCTGTAGAGACCCGTAATCAAAACACAGTTGTTTATTAAAATCAGTGGTTCACACTATAAGACATATCCTGAAGATGAAATATCAGTAATTCATGAATCTTGAAAAATAAATATAGAGAACAATTATTGTAAGACAGAACACACAGCTAAACATTACGATATGCTGGTACAAGAGAGCTATTTGTGCTTGAATGCCGATCGTTAAAAAAGTAATACATTTTTGTAGTTGATTGATATTTAAAAAACTCAATAGGGTACTCAGTTTCGTGCACAGAAATTTTAGAAAAATCACAATCAAAGAATTAATGTAGCATTAACACACGCCGTGCTTTACTTGACTTACAAAGGAGATATATCAGTACGATAACTTTTGCTGAATTTTGTCGGTACCATTATTTCTATGATATGATGCCGAAGCGGAACTTTTGAACCATGAACTATTGACCTATGGTTGAACTCACTGAACTGAATAGTGAATAAGAATGAAAATCTTACACGCTGTCGGATTAAATTTTGGCGTTTTAAGTGCTTGGAAACTCCGCTACACTTCTGTTTATACCGCATTTTGTAGCTACCGTCCATGTTGATATATGATTTCTAATTAAGATGTACTTATACCTTATGAGATAACGAAGTGACTGACAAGTGAAAAGTCAGCTTTTGTTTTAAAAATTTTCAGTTTCTGAGTCTAAGAATTAAGTGTATGGCGATGTCACACCCGTTTAATGTCTCATCCGAAGTAAAGTTATACGAAAAAAATATCATAACATTGTGAGGATCGTTGAAGATGACAGGAAGCGTTTCTGGACTAGTGATTTACTTTAACACGGATACCACAATCGTAAAAGCAGATCAAAAACAATGTACGGCAACAGCGCCCTCTTACAACGTCATGTGAAAAGTCTGCGCCAGTAAATGCTTTCATTTTTTATTCACTTTACACAAAAGAGGTTGGGGACAACTCGTGAGGTTTTGAAAACTTTTGAAAACGTGAAGTGTACTGTGAACATCGCTTCGGTCGCATATGTAAGTAACTGCTCTCTCTATGCACCCCTGTAATGTGAACTAGATTTTTCGACGCACACACCCATTTGCAAAAAATCGTTGGTATTGTATGGAAACAAAATATTATTTCGTTCTTCACAAAGGCGACAAATGACCTTATCTCAATGACAGGGGGTATAACACATGAGTGTAGAAAGATATAAAAGGAATATGTTGTCTTTTTTTTCAATAAACTCAGTTCAACTGACCCTCTTTCACAGTCCTCGAACTTTGTTTTCAACGATCACTTAGTGCACAAAATGCGACAATAGCGTGAGCTTGTGTATAAGTGGCTTTAGACTAATCCCACGGTCACGTTATAAACAGAAAAGGATTTATCCTTGTACACTGCGTGGGAAGGTCGACACTGCCTATGAAATTAAACTCTCGCTCTTTCAAGCCCCTTCTTCAAGTCCGTGCACGGCTTTTAGATGCACTTAACCAATCTATTGAGGAATGAAACTCCGTGTGACCATGGAGCTCCTTTTTAGTTCTATGGTGAGACTGACTGGAAACTCTTTGACCTTTGACACTAACCCGCGAGCAATGCTTTCAAATGACAGAACTCAGCGTGCATCCCTAGGTATGAGTGCAGACTAAAAACGCCATGGTGACCTGGTGACCATGGCACCCGTATCTCTAAAGAGACAGACTTCTCTTGTTGCCATAGCATTTTAAAATTTCAGGCTGCGTTCTCATTTTTTAATCTTATCGCGTATCCTAACGATAATATATCATACAACAGGTGAAAGGTGGATATTTTGTTAGCAACGGGAAAATTTGTGAACTTTATGTGGACTGAATGCTCCAGCCGAGGTTGACCTCTGACACTAATTACATAAGTTAATATTGCAATTGCTATGGCTGTTCTCGAGTACGAAGGAATTTCTACTTAAAAGTAGAAGATTGCCGTGTCCCCAGAGGTCAAAGTTCACGGACTGTACGCTCTGGTATTATGACTTCAGTATTTCATTTTCGAGGCGGAAGTTATGACAATTGGCGCATATTTGCGCTATTGAGTAAGGCTACATTCCCATGCCATAAAATGTGATATATGAACAAAAAAACACGAATCGCAGAAATAACGATCTCTTTATTTCTTTATAAATCTCTACAATGTTTTTGTTAACTTTTACACTGCTGGAAAACACAAAGAGTGGACGGCCAAGGCTGGATTGGAGTAATTACCCGTCTTTGTTACTTTCTGTCACGTACTTGCAAGCGAGCTTTTAAGAATGCTGTCATCTGGTTTTAGCGGATTTATTTCTACAAAGTAATCATAACATAGAAATGAAATCGACCTTCGATAACGACCCAATCTTTTTTTATACACAGGCACTAATCATATATCATGGTCTCACGTGAACAGGTCACTCAATTCGTGACGAGTCGTACAGTTGAAATCGTCGATAGCAAACCACATCTACGCATGGTCATCGTATTCTAAACTGAAATTCACACATGCGTGTTTATCCTAGCCTCGATAACAAGCGACCTGAACGATCACACTACATTGCAACCAAGACTGCTGGAATCTTACATATGGTATCGTTCGTCAAAATATTAGTTGGATGGCTGAATTTCACACACACCACAAAAAATTAACAGGCGTGAATTCTTCCTTTTAATGATATATTGGCGAATCTGATTTTAAGAACTGATAAACAGGTTAGTTGTTGAGCGCATGCGTAAATGCTATACATGTAAATCAGCTATTGACAATCTTCAACCTATGGAATTTTGATGCGGCCGTTGTTACTTGCGAGGCACTCAAATTGAATATTATTTGCCGATATATCAGATATCCTAGTCGGACTGGAGATGAAATATCCTATCATATTAATACTTTCCTGACTTACATGAAAATATTTCAGTAACTTGAATTTTGAAAAAAACATATTGACTTCAAGATAAGGCAAAAAAAGAACATGAGGTCGATGGGTCAAGCAGTTTTGAAATATGATCAAAAGTTAATGGAAATCACTCAGGAAAATAATTATTCTGATCAACGACAATTTGAAATCTTATAGAGTACACGTCTAAGTGCAAAAGTCGACCCATGACAACACCAATCAACATTTGTATAGAAATATTCTGGTAGCAAATTTTCGATCGATTTAAAAAAAAAACAATTTTGCATTCAATGAGAGTAAAAGTCGTTTTTTTTTCTTTTTTTTCCATGCATTGATTCAAAAGGTAACTGTTATCAGTTTTGGCGTGCCAACAGCAGAGATGACTCATTGTGAATTTTCTAAAAGCGTTGTTCAAACCCTCGCTGTATTTCCAGAATTCGATATTTATGTCAGTAACATCTGCGACGGTACGTATCAACACAGTGTACGGGGATAGGCTACAAACATAGAGACAGCCATCTTTTTTCAGCCCTGGCTACCTACCCACAATGCATCACGTTTTCTGAAAGTCGACTTCTTCACTTTTATCAAGCATAAAATATTTCTTTTACAGAGCAGAAAATATACAATTATAGTGACGCCAAGTACAGAAAAGAATAACATTTTCTTTATACTTTAAAAGACTCCAAAAACTCTAAATGGTAACTTATAATTATCTACCAAAATTATCTGAATTCTAACCGTTTGATGAAAATCTCCTAGACTCACATAAACACAATCTATGGTATGCCATTGGTTTGTTTTCGATTAGTGAGCATTTCAAATGAACCTGCTGTCTTGGAGAGTTCAGTCACCGTGCGATGGGCTGTGTAGTAGATTTCGGCCAAACACAATACCTTTCTGTTCAAAACAACATATTACACTTACGCCCAACGTGACGTGTTTCGCATTGTTAAAACACCCAAAATATTCCAGATAAACGTGTTTGGAATGATGAAAATTACAATTCGTAAGGCGAGAGGGCGGTGTTTTTTTTAAAATGGGATCTTGATGGCATTTGCTCGCGTACTTATTGGTTGCCAGAGAAACTAGCAATGCTCGAGTGCATTGATTAACATAATATTGTGCGGGGGTGTGATAATATATGTCGTAAATTACACTCGTGTACTTTACAGCTGGCTTGTGAGTTCCACATAATATCAAACTATATCAGTAAATGCATACCTTGGCGTGTACTTAATTAAATTTTACACTAAAAAAATTACTTCACGTTTACACCAATCAAGTTGGTCAAGTGATAATAGATCTAACGGTCAGCACATGTACCATGCACAACATTCTGTACTGATATCAGATATTCGACAGGAAATGTCAAAACGATTATTAATGGTGTATTTCACCCCTCCCTAGTTCCGAATGTGTTGGTCCTGAAACACCGCCGAGAAAAAAAAAAACGGATCTTAAACATTAAACAACGAAGTGTTCGATACGGATTTGATTAAAATAGCGCATGGCGGACTTCGGGAGATCGAGGCAGGAATGTCATTTCAACCGACGGCGAATTGAAAACAGTCGAGGCATCGTTTGTGAACAGTGGTTTAAAATTAGCGTGCTATCATTATGTGAGCTGATGTTAACCTATTCACATAAAAATAACATTTGGTGCGTGATAATAGCACTGCGGTAAACCGACTGGAACCAGATCGGTGACGATGATGTCAACGCTGATCAGCGACCCGACGCAGTAATATATACAGTGGCTTTTCACGATTCCATTAACTTTGTGCACGACGAATTATAGTATGCTCTATCGTAACTAAAAATCTGTCCCTGCGTGTTTGTTTCAACAAAATGATTGCATCGCCAAACTACATGTAAGTCCCCAGTTTTACAAATATAATCTCTCCCTTGTTCATGAAACACATTGACCCCAAGATAAAACACACTAACAGTATATTCGATGTAAACCAACGCTTCATCAATTTGGAGTCTGCGTGCGGTACCTGGTGCTCGAATTCTCTGAGGAGCGAGCTGAATCACCCGATCATGCATTGCATTGGTCCCCGAAAACCAAGGCGCACGGAAGACGAATCTCGATACTTCTCGTCCATTTGAATGTTACGAGATCAGATCTATACGCAACGTTGATATTTTAAGTAGGCCAATGGTAACCTCTTATGGAAATTAGTTCGTGACTGAAGCTTCGAAGAATTATAGATTTGGCGGGAAACTGTTTTACCAGAGAGTAATTTTCTGAAACGGTCAGACGTTTAATGTGTATATAAAGTTTTAACTAACTCACGCTCCTCGTCAACTCTCAAAGGCATTTCAAACTACGAACACAATTGATAATTAATAAATTTCTTTTCTGTCATATTATTTTCAAAACGAATGCGTGCTTTTAAATGAAGAATAATGTTGCCTTGGAAGTGGAGCACAGCACGCCATATATATTCATCTAATATGCATTGTATGCGATGAAGAACAAATAATAGAAAACATTTTTCGGGCTATTAAAATGATCGAGAACAATATACTGACATCTGGCGTCATTTTGCAGTCGTCAATAAAAATGCATTGTTCACAACCAGTAATATTTCACACAGAATTTTCTAGTTCACACTATCACTGATGCATCTTAAGCAGGATTACTATTTTGATCACTCCTGCTCGGCAGCGGCGCCTTTGTTCTTTCTAGGACTGCTCTCCGCAGCCGCCCACTCTTGTATCTTCTCTTTCAGGCCGTCGCTCTCTTGAATGGTGTCACTAGCGAGGACGTTATCATTGATGAAGGATTCGCCGATTTGACTGAACCTAACCGTTGCAAGGACATCCTGCAGAGCGGCCTTACGGTTGTCAGCGTCGTAGCGCACCCAGCTCATGATCGCCTCGTACACCATCTCTTCCTTGGGGACGCAGAGGTCATCCGAGGACGTGAGCTCGATGAGGCGGTCTTTGCTGATGTGAGGGAAGTAGTCGTACTGACATGCTGCGATGAAATTCTCCAGGGCGAAGGCCTTTGCCCTAGCGGCGAGCTCTGTCTGGCCAGCGGATTCTGCGGCCTTCAGGATTCTCAGACACGTCAGGGCGCTCAAATGCTTCGACATGACTGAGAGACAGGCATGTGCGGCACCGCTCACCTGCATCTTCCTTGCGCCATCGAACAGCTTGAAGAGCTCTTTCTCGGTGACAGTGAACTTCGACGTGTACATGAAGTCGACGAGTTTTCTCAAAATGTCGGGTTTGATTTCAGGAATGGGAACTTGGTCGGTTTTGGTTTTCTGAGTGAACCACGAGAAGAAGTGTTCGCTGCAGGCGGCCAGGAGTGCTCGGTGGCACGGTAAAACTTCATGCGCCGACTTCAGGACCACGTCCACAAACGAACTCGACGGCCTGAAGTCATTCAAGGCATGAACTACTTTGCCACTGTGGTGGGGATCATGGAAGTTGAAGTTGTCAGTCGATAGGCGTTTGGCAGGTGTTGGCTGTTGCTTTGCATCTTCGGCATCTTCTGGTTGGTCTTGAGGACCTTCTGCCTGTTCGTCCTTTGTTTCTGTTTCTTGACCGGTAGCGTCTTCACTGGCGACAGTTTCGGCTGGTGGAGTGTCTTCTTTTTCATCAGCTTTCTGTTCGTCTGTGCCCCTCATCCCAGCATCCCCGTCGGTGACGAAGGATTGACAAGCGTGGCTAAGCGATTCAAAGTTGAACAGTTCAGCTGCCTCCAGGATTGACGACACTGTTCTCTTGGGAACAGAAATGGTAGCCGAGTAAGCATAGTCGACGATCACTTCAAGAATACTTCCCTGCACTCCCCGTATGTCGATGATATCTGTCTTTGCTGAAAAGGTGTTTGCCAGTGTCTCTCTGAAGTAGCTGCTGCAGGCTGCCATCACCATCCTGTGACAGTGGATCTCCTTATCCTTGACACGGAGTATCAGGTCTGTAAATTGCTTATTTGCTCGGAAGTCGTTCAATCGGTGCAGGACTTTATCAGTGCGACCAGGCTCGTGGTGTTCTATGATATTTCGCACGGCGGCTGCCGTGTGTGTTGGTGAGTTTAGGGGCGATGACTTGGTCGGTTCTGTTGGTGTTAGGTTTAGAGTGTCTGGACGATGGCCAGGAGGGCTGCTTGTTGATTTTTGCGATGGCGATGAATGTTTGGTTGTCCTGACCGTTGTGGTGTGAGTAGGTGATCCGGAGGACTTTTGAACTGTTGTTACGGTTCGTTTTGTTGTTGTTGTTCCACTTCCTGGTCTCGTCGTGCCGGAAGTCTGTCTTGTCTGTGTTGTTGTTTTGGACTGGGGTCTGGGACTTCCTTTCTGAACTGTAGTAGTTGTGGATGAGGAGACTGGGACACCGTCTCTTATTACTCGAGTTGTTTTAGTTAACACTGTCCTCGATGTCGTGGTCGATGAGCCCGCTTTTGAGGGAGATGACGTCGATGTGGTTGCTGGTTTCCTCGTGGTTGCTGATGCTGGCCTCGTTGGGGATGAAGTCGATGCGGTTACTGGTCTCCTAGTGGCTGCTGATGCTGGTCTTGTCGGGGACGACGGTTTTGTCGTTGATGCTGGTCGTTTGGCGGTCGTTGTCTTTGGTTTTGTGGATGAATCAGTACGAGAGGAGATGGGCGCACTTGCTGGTCTCCTAGCCTTGGTCTCACTGGGGGTCTTTGCTGCTGTGGCTGATGTTCTCGGTTTCGCAGGAGAGGTCTTTCTTGGGGGTGGTGGGCCGAAACTTCCATAACCTGATTTTGCTGGTTTAGTATCTCTCGGTGTTGCTGACGATGGGACAGCTGGTCTCGTCTTTTGAGGTGCAGCTTTTCTTGCTGGCGGTGGTCCCCAGCCCCCATAACCCGATGGCTTTTTCTTATCCGCTGCAGTCTCTTTTCTTGGTGAAGATGGGGTCTTCTTGTTAGCAGGTGGCGCACTGACCGGCCTTGATCTTGGAGTAGTGGACTTGTGCGTTTTATTAGGTGATGCACTGGATGGTCTTGTACCTTTAGATGAGTATTTGTCCTTGTCTATTGTCCTTGGTGATTTTGCTTGACTCTCAAATTCTATCTTGTCCTGATGCTTTCTAAGTGAACTTGCTGTCGGAGCAAAAAGTCTCGATGACACTGCTTTCTTTGGGGCTGATTTCTTTTCACCTCCATCGGCAGCCTTTTTAGGATCTTTTGGTTTGGCTGGTTTCTTTGCCTTTTGATCTGTCGTAGGTTTTGTTGTCTCTTTCGATGGAGCTACTTTGACTTTATCTGCAGGAGTAGCGGGTGTCTGGGGTTTACTTTCTTCTTTAGCAGATGCGTCGTTTGCGGGAGTCGGCTTGTCAGCCGCCGCCTCCTCCTGTGGTGACTTTGGGGGCTCCTGAACTTCGATCCCCTCTGATGACGGTGCCGGGGCTGGTTCTTCGTGGTTCTCCTCTACTGCCCCTGTATTTGATGATGGTTGTTCTTCTGACACTGATGTCTCTGGGACCTCGATCCCATCAGATGGTAGTGCCGGGGCTGGCTGTTCGTCGCTCTGTTCAACTTCCCCAGCCTGTGACGGCTGTTCTTCAGACTTTTGTGTTTCTTCAACTTCACCACCGTCCGAAGATGGTGCTAGGGCTTGCTCTTCGCTACTATCCACCACTGACTCAGATCCATTTTCTGCAGCACCGTTTGCAGAATGCCCTGCAGTGTCTGCGCCAAGTCCCTCAGCTGGCCCATTTTCAGCGGAGTCTCCGTTCTGATCGGCAGCGTCCTGCACCTCTCCTCCGGACGAGTCTTTACACGATGCCGGTTTGAGATCGCTGACTTCGGCGCTTATTTCAGATTGTGTGGCCGGCGTAGCATCTTGAATTGCTGCTTCTGTCCCGTTTGGCTCGACGTCCATCTCAACACTGCAGTCGGTATCGCCCTACAAATGACTGGGAAATGAATGAATTCAATTGTAAGACAGATACACTCGTAGAAAGTAGAGAGCTCTAAAAAGTACATGAAAGTAATAAAGTATATATATATATATATATATATATATATATATATATATATTACAGATTTCCCACGAGAGGATATCTGTATATATATATATATATATATATATATATATATATATATATATATATATATATATATATATATATATATATTAACAACGAACAACCGTACCGTTGTTCAGACTGAACACAACCACTCAACGTTTGTAGCCAGCGATACAAATTTGGAGAGAGAGAGAGAGAGAGAGAGAGAGAGAGAGAGAGAGAGAGAGAGGTTCTAAATATAAAGGTCTATACTGACAGTCATCGAGAGGACAAAGGTTGTTTGTAATGCATCGTTGAATTCCTGTTTGGCTGCCAACAGGTAAGTCATTGTTGGTGTACAATGCAGCTTTACCTGTTTTGCAGCATAGCATAGAATCCTATAACCTTGTGTATGTGTTTTGTTTGAATCAAGAGTAATAAACATCATCCGATTTCACCCACTCTTCGTTTTAATATTCGACTCAGTGAGAAATCAAAGAATGCGTTGATTGTTTTAAATGGTCAAAATATCGTGCAAAACATAGACGGGTTAGGTAAAGGAGCACGGAATGAGCATTCCGAACGGGTATAGGCACGCAAAAATGTAAAGTGGCGCTGCAATACATATATTGAGTCCTCATCATTTCGGCAATAGGCTTAAATTTGCAGATTTGTCAAAACACGAGTCGTAGGTGGGATCAATAATTTTTATGGAACCAAATAAAACAAGAATGCAATTAGCTGAGAGGGTGTAATGTCGTCCAGATACAATGACCTTGCGTGACCCCTGCGGAACAATGCATCAAGGATAACGAGGAGCAGACAGTACAATACACTCACATAGCTTGTTTGGTTGTTTAAGATGCTCGCGCTAAACAATAGGAAAAATTTATTGGGCCTTTGAAGTCGACTCCATCCCAATAACTTATCAAAACGGCTTTGACTGGACGAATTGATCACTGCACCGTCGGTATGAAGGATAACTTTTATTATGTTCAGGACAAAGGAGATGGTGTCTTGCTATGCTATTCACGTACAATCAGAGGCGTTTTAGAGTCGCTCTGTAGGCATTCAGACGTCTATAATTACGGTTGTTCCCAGGTTTGGAAAACACCAAGTCCAAACAACACTCTATTTTCCCACGAGTAGCACTGTCTTGCCGGGGTAGGGTTAAGTTCCTCATGTAAATGGCGCACCCTTAGAGATCATATTTTTCGAAAAATGCGGCTATTTTAGCTAGTTTGTGGAGAAGTGCCGAACTCGCCAGGCGCTTGAATAACTGACTCAGGCTTCAAAGGTGGTCTTGCGCGCAGCAGTCAGGTAACTGCCTCGAGAGATCAAGTATTGGGTCCGCCGGTTCTGTCTGGTTCGGCGTTCAGTCATGGCAACCGCCGAATTTTCCGAACTTTAAAACTGTCAGAAATGACCCTTGCCGTTGTACAACTGTTACCACAAGTGGCGTCATTTATTATCGCTGAACCCTCTTGACAGTAAAAATAAATCATCTATATGCTGTCAAGAAACTTTGAACAGCAGGTCCTGCGCACCGATGAATACAGATAATACAACCTTTACATTATGAAATGGAACCACGTAAAGGTGAAGGAGACAGAATCAGCGGAAAAGAAACTAGTTCTGTGTCTTCAAGACTTTCTTTGACAATCTGACTGAATGAAAAAACTGAACAAGCGACAGGCATAGGCAAATAGGACCTTGAAAAAAACAGCACTCTCAAAATGAATAAACATCCCCTCATTGTTGGGTAATCTCCCGGTTTCAAAACCCAGACATGATGAATGACACCCAACGGACTTACCTTCTGTGGAGTTTAGTTGCTGGCGTGGCCGTTTCCTTTTATGCTAGAACACCCTTGCAATGGGACACTTTACGTCTACTTTCGGTTGACGGCTGGCCGGTCGGAAGCGAGCCCTACCTGTCTGAGCCGGACTTGCGGCAAAATGGCGGCTGAGATGTGTAAGTCTATATAAGGTATACTGGGAACAGACTAGCCAGTGTGCGCACAGTTCACCTGCATAACAATGAACCATAGAAATCGCAATGAATGCCTTTGAAAGTGGGGTTTATCTCCGCGAAAGGTTTCCCTTTAACCCGAAAGATCTAGCAAAAGAATAAAGGACAAATCGGTTACCGCAGGCGATGGTATCAAAAGGTGTCCTCACATTTGAGGTTGATGGAAGTTTTGCGGGTTGTAGTATTCTACGGTATCACAGTCCCTATCTAAGGTGAGCTTTGGTGATATTTGACTCCGAGACCTTTAGCCACCGTAAAAGATCACCGTCACACCCAAGCCTGCATCGCCCCTTGCCTGGAGCACACAATACCACGTTCTCTCTCCCTCGATCGTAAATCTCGCGCCTGTCACCAAGTTTCAACGGCAAATTTGGCACTAAACTTAACGCTTCAATGGGCGCATGGCCTTAATCGCGACTGCTGTATGTCCGCTATTAACATCCCTCCATTATCTTTCTCAGGGATAACTTTGTTGTCAGGTGTGCAATCAGCCAAACCACCAACGGTATATCTCTAAATTAGCAACCTATTGTATAGATTTAAGCAGTAATCTGATATGGTGAGCCATCCGCTTTCGAGGGTTTGTCGCTGGATGTGTTAGACTGCTCAGCCTACCTTACGGATGGACCTTGAGGCAGCGGTCGTTGACTCCAGTGGTCAGGCTGTTACTTGAACGCAAGCCTTCGTTAAACCGTTCACTTCGACCGTCCAAGCGTTGAACCGCGCCGCTCTGTTTAAACACTGGTCTGGCGGGAGCAGGAGAACCAGGTGTTGAGGAAAAAAAGTATGGAGGATAGAAAAAAAAAAGAGCTGACGTTTTCAGATCCTGTAAATCACAGCAGGCAATGAGTCATTGGGCAGACCACGCCTCCCATCAACGAACGATACACATGCGATAGTTTAGCCTAACACAACTACGTAAAGATGGGGAAATAGGATGGAACCATATCACGTGACCAAACAACGCTGCACGTATACAATTATCTTATTTACATACTCTGGCATGAGTGTAATGCAACTCTGAGGTCAAAGTGGGAAATACAACGCCGATTAAAGCTGCAGTTAAATGTGCCATATGTCGAAAGTTCACACAGAGTTCAAACGCAGCATGGAGGATCAGTGGTTGCAACCGTTTATACAGAAGGGTTAGGTTATAGCGAAATGTATGTTAACGAGATTTAATACACTCTCTCGTTACCTAGAAAAGTATATTAAACAATAGACAAATACGCAGTATCGATATGTATGTATGTATGTATGTATGTATGTATGTATGTATGTATGTATGTATGTATGTATGTATGTATGTATGTATGTATGTATGTATGTATGTATGTATGTATGTATGTATGTGTGTGTGTATGTATGTGTGTGTATGTGTGTGTGCGTATGTATGTATGTATGTATGTGTGTATGTATGTATGTATGTATGTATGTATGTATGTATGTATGTATGTATGTATGTATGCATGTGTGCGAGCATAGACTAAGATGCGAGCGAGCATGCATGGACAGATGGATGGATTGATTATCGAGCTGAATTTTTTTCTGAGAAATTAGATACAGTAAATTTACTTTTCAATTGAGGAATGCGTGAATAAATGCCTTAGACCTTTTTTCACACTTAATGATTTGAAGAAAACTGTAAACCGCTCGTTTTGAAATAAACCTGGACCACAGTTCCATGATACAATTGCAAAACGTTTTATCAGTTGAAGGTAAACCAGAAAATAACACGCACTATATCATATTTTGTTGTCGTCGTATATTATCGTATTATCTTACAAAAATTTAAAACATTTAGAGGTCGTTCACTTATTCTTAAATCTCTGTGTCAAAGAAAGAGAAGATTATCAACACGAATGATATGAATAAGTGACGACTATACGGCAAGCGGCTGACAATTACAGTGTACAGTTTCAGTGTACAGTTACAGCTCTGGCAAGAAAACGAAAAGCGTACATGACAATCGCTGCTTACTACCAATACCTACTCATTACTGAAACGCTGGTGGCGTTTTCTTGTTTTCATGTTTGTACCTCCTATTTCATATTAAGTTTATAGTATTGAGGCTTGTTTTCCCACGTGCACCAAAAACTTCAAAAATGCAGGACGCGCATCGAAGTGAAATACGGGTGATACGTCATCAACAGAAAGTCAATATTGGGACATATTTTGTCTCGACGATAGCACTGAAGGATTAATAGTCTTGGATTACAATATTCTTGATCTCTTTTTAACACAAAACAATTACATGTCCAACATCGCTATATTTTCCAATGACGTGAAATTTCAACAAAACATATATTCAGTGCAAAATCAAAGATTCTATGAAAGATGCTGTATAAATCACTATTTAGGCTTAACATTCAGACAACTAACAACAAGGACACACACACACACACACACACACATAAACATATATATATATATATATATATATATATATATATATATGTATGTATCTATGTATCTATGTATCTATCTATGTATCTATCTATGTGTGTGTGTGTGTACATTTTATATATGTAAATTTAAGATGCTTTCTTAAGATTTTATCAAGGACTTCCTGCAAAATTCAAAGAATTCTTTGAGAAGTGTTGGCGATTGTGTTTGTCGAGGTTATTTGGAATGCTGTCTCATTTCAAGCAGTTTCATCTTTATGACCTATAACCTTGTTCCTTATTCAAATGTAATGAAACGTAAACAAGGCGTGCACACTGGCAGGGTCTTTTATCTATTTTTAAAGACTATTTGATGACAATATGGGGCACCCAGAAAAACACATATGATATCATTACAAATTGCAACGTGCGAGTCCTCTGAACCCACCCCTGCCCTCAATAATGTATGAAAACTCGCTTTCTTCTCTTACCCGGCTTTTCGGTGACGATGAACAAGAATTCACCCCGACCATTGTGATGGTCGCCCGGACCGAGCATCAGTCTGTTATAAATACCCGCATTTACATGGGTAGACCATGTCTGCACATATAACTTATTCATAATTTAGTCACAGCTACGCGTAGGTGAAATAAAGATGTAAAATAAAATGGCTTATATAGAAAATAACGTTGCCGTCTTGGTAATAAAACCGTACCTACATGCTGACTTGTCTCCGACTCTTTTGAGTTTACACTATGCGCGAAAAGAATATTTCAGATAAATTTCGGCACAAACAGAGCCATTGTTACCACACGTCTAGGATTACTCAGCCAACCAAGGCCTTTTGTTACAATGATATGCTGAACGCGTATTTACACCTTGGTGTTCACGTTGCCCTTCAATCTGTGTACACGCTCCCGGCGACTCGAAATCAGTGTGACACTACCTATAATGTCTTGCGAAGGACAATGTGCCTTACTGACCCCCAGGTCACTACTCTTGATCAGTAATTTTTTTGTTTTGTTAACTTTTCTGTTTAAACATAGATTGGTAATATAAGCCGCCATTTGAGAAAGACTTGCATATCACAGAAACCCGAACCTCGCTAATTTCGTACAGAATCCCATTCATGCATTGTTTAAACTTTATGCTGTCGAATTCTCTCGAATGACAAAAGATGATGTCAAAGCTTCACCGTTAGCGTTACTTAAATAAGGGTAAGCTTATATCTCCAGATATAAATATTTCGGCGGAAAAGCAGAAACAACCATCGTGGTTGGGAATTTTCTCCGTTTCCGTGTAAATCGCGGCGATGTACCCTGTCTATTCGGATAGACGGCCCCTCTACAAATATCTAAATATGATGCAAACTTATGTCAATATGTGTATGCTACACGCGCGTATGGGTATGCATATATATATATATATATATATATATATATATATATATATATATATATATATATATATGTATGTATGTATGTAACATGTATGTATGTATGTATGTATGTATGTATGTATGTATGTATGTATGTGTCTGTCTGTGTCTGCCTGTGTATTCCTACTACATGACTGTCTTTATGTTCTATACCCATGTGTCTTTGTGTGTGTGTGTGTGTGTGTGCGCGCGCGCGCGAGCGCGCGCGCGTTACTGTACGGGCCTGTAACAATTTATCTTCCAGGTATGAATATTTCGGTGGAAAAGCAGAAACAACCATCCTGGTTGAGAATTGTCTCCGTTTTCTCGTTTACCCTAGCTAGGTACATGCAAGATACAATCAGTACAATTTCCATTGCACTGACTGATTGTATCTTCAAGGATGAGGAGAGACAAGGAATGAGAAAAAATAATTTATCGGCATTGAACCCACGTTCAAAATCACGGTTGACTTTCAAGGATTATTTCAGACCCGGATTGCAGGACGACCGCAGCGAGTCGTCACAATATTATTTGCTCCGTGTTTGCGTACTAAATAAACTGTTGTTCTTAATCCTACTTCTCTTATGAATACATACATACTCTCTCTCTCTCTCTCTCTCTCTCTCTCTCTCTCTCTCTCTCTCTCTCTCTCTCTCTCTCTCTCTCTCTCTCTCTCTCTCTCTCTCTCTCTCTCTCTTGCGGCCGCAATCAGACTTATTCTGCTAGAAAAAAACCGAAAAACACGATCTTACCTCATAAGCATCGATGACGAATACCCCATTAGTCAACGATGCCAGGTCAAGGAGACAGTCGAGACGACGAGAATTCGTCAGTTTCCAAAAATAAAGGAGGTAGTCAATGTCAACACTTAATGGCTCACTTTGAATTCTAATTGACTTCAAAAAGGATGGTATTGTTGCCCAAGTGACGCAGCATGTGTGGTTAACATCGCCTGCAAATAAAGCAAACAACTTTATTTGTCAATTGTTTAAACAGCGTTTAGTTAATGGAGGTGGGTAAGAAACGAACAGGCGTGTTATTTTGTATTCAGGTCAGTGAAGGCAAGATCTCTGTCTCACCGTTTTGCGTCGCACTTTTATTTCTAAGAGATTTTATTTTCAATAACTAGTATATATTTCTATTACCGGAAAATATTATCGTATTACGGTGTTACTGACAATTGTGATAATTCGCTCACCCCGACGAAATGGATGACAGGACTTGCATCAAACCATGGAGGTGGAAACAAAAACAATGGCAGACAAACAGACAGAGAGAATGGCAGGCAAAATGGCTGATCGAGCAAAACATATATTTGTTCAATAAATTCATGGCGGGATAGATGGGTAGATAGATAATTGGATAAGAAAATATTATGGACACACACATGCATATACATAGATACATACATAGATACATAGATACATAGATAGACATACATACATAGATACATTCATACATAGATACATAGATACATAGATACGTACATACAACCACACAACCATACATACATACATACATACATACATACATACATACATACATACATACATACATACATACATACATACATACATACATACATACATACATACATACATACATACATACATACATACATACATACATACATACATACATACATACATACATACATTCTCTTACAAAATCAAGTGTCATCGTGTAAAGTTTCGTACTAGAGAAACGAATTACCGAACAGTTACCGGTATTAGAAATTCAAAATGGCCGCTATCTACGGGAAAAATAAAACTTCCAATTTCGAAAAACTAAGTCGGTGAAAATTGTCCAAGAGCTTCAAAATGAGCCCCCCAATTTGGAAGATAAGAAAAGAACTGTAAAAACTATGAGATTCCAAATATTTGTCCTGGGAGGCGCATTATACCTTTAAGGGACTGGTCAGTTTCTTCGGACTGGGGGAGGGGGGGGCGGTGGATTCATGGGAGTCACCCTGTTTTTTACTTTAGTGATAGGGTCACCATGATTTTGAAAAGCCCAATTGGGGGAGGGGAATTTTTTTTTTTTGAATTTCGACACGGGCTCATACTTGCCTAAAATGCATCGTGCTAGCCACAAATTTCATAATTCAGTTGCATTTTACGGTGCGCATAACTTTAATATATATATATGGTATATATATATATATATATATATATATATATATATATATATATATATATATATGGTATATATATATATATATATATATATATATATATATATATATATATATATATATATATATATATATATATATATATATATATATATATATAGTTTTACCTTTGTTGCACGCAGGGGGTCACCCTGTTTTCGAAATTTGGAATGGGGGGTCAGCCACTTTCGACGACGGCAAAAAATAATCCACCGCCCCTCGCCCCAGACCGAAGAAACTGATCAGTCCCTAATGACAAGCGATGGATTTCACGTTATATTGGCACATCTGCACGGGTTGCATACAATCTTGCTTCATCCATCCATACATATACAAACGCTCAATACCTGACCACAAGGTCTGTATCAGAATAGCATTGGCCATGAATGTGAATTCAAACCACGTAAACCAAAAGACAGAAAAGATGTTTTGTTTGTACGGTTTTGTGGAAGAATTTACATGCGCCTAGTGCGCGATGTCGATAGCCTTCCAACCGTGTCGCAAAGGAAGGGAAATAATGAAGATATTCTCGTCTCAAAGGTCGTGTAACTTGGAGCCGGTAAATGAACCAAGACGTTGAGCGGCAGCCTTATCGTGTAACTGACTTCTTATGTGCTCTTGAGCTGAAAACAAGCAACAAAAGATATTCACGGCGTGTGAGATGATAAACAGGCAGCTGTTGATGTGTTTTTATCCAAGAGATATGTCAACACACGCTTCGTCCAGCTATCCCCACTATTTCCCTTATTTACAGAACGAGTCTGCAAGGCCCATGGTAAAGTTACCTGACGATTACGGCGTCTCCATCGGAATGCGGCTGTTTCGTGCCCGACTCCCAGGAAACCTCCGACTTGCTTGCCGTTAAACAAAGGGAGCTGTTTGCCAGCAAACAAGTAGAAGTAGGGGTTTGAGATGGTGAGATAGTTTCACAGTGTTGAGTTTCATAACAACATCTATCACGGAGACAAACAGACGTGCCTGGGCACGACACACAATGACGAGACAGACTGTTTCACAAGTATACTGTATAAAGTATAATTGTCACAAATCCTCGTCTCACTGGGTCAGAACTAAACCGAAGCTTTCGGAATAATAATCATTTATATATCGGTTATGGCTACCTTCAGAATTTTTCAGGCTTAAATCAATGTTATGATGATAAGCTGATAGAAAAAGCGATGACAACAGGTATTTTACAACTACTTTATTCAAAGTGGCTGTTTGAATTTCATTCTTTTACCTCTTCAAGAATCATGAAGATACAAACGGTAAGATGTTCAGTTTTTTATGAACAACACGAGGAAACAACTATTTCTTTGTTATATCGCAGAAATTAATGAAATTTTGACAATAGGTCCAGGTTACAACCGTACAATTAAAGTAAAACAAAAACGTTTAGGTAAAACGTTCAATTCAACACCAGCTCCTGTGACCCGATATTCAAACCATTGGATGCCAAATTACTAAATCATATTTAATCCGTCATGTCCACTCAAAATATATACCTGTATATATCGATGGTACTTTATTTTCATGTGACACTTCGCATCCACGGTTTCGTCTGGGTATCTCACTTAATTCAGTAGGACCGTCGGGTATTTTCAGGCTATTATTATTTCAGGCGATTCGATGATTATATCAATGACGTATGTCGTGACAGAATCCTGTACCTGGCATATTTATCGTGAAGTAACATTAAACATAAGATGATGAGGTGGTTCACTTGTAGTACAAGTCTGGTTGTCATTTCATGGTGATTTATGAAACACCGAGGCAGCGTGCGTCGCACTAATTCAACAAACTCCGGACCTGGGAAAGGTGAGAACGCAGCCAAAGCCGATAAAAACAAAGTCTTACATTTTATAATTTCGACGGTGGCGGCGCCCTAGTGACAGTTGCCTTTGTTATGTACAATATAGTTATCACACGCAAGTGACGTTTCATGTTGATTGTGGATATATCTGCTATCGAAGTTTTATTCGTAAATAAGTTTACCTTTGAAAAAACACTAGTATATTCAAGTCAGACTCAAAATACTCAGAGTTGTCGCTGCATCTATTCTACGTGTCGTGTGATAGAGCAAGGCGAGGGCACACATCCATCAATCTGCTCACACATGTCCGTAGGAAAAGCAACATGCATTGGCAGTGTTAATTACAATGAATATATGAACTAGGAATATCTTTAAAATGATGGATCGCCTAAATTTTAAGGTCTCCGTCACAGAGCTTTGAGACTTTGAAAATATGGATTTTTTACACATATCATGTACCTTCTCAATAGACTGAACAAGTCTGTCGGCAACTACACCAACCAAGCGTGTTTTGTTTTCGGGTAAGGACCGCCCTCAAAAGACAACTACGCCGACATAAGCAAGCCGTTTGGACCGGACGATGGTCTTTCGATTGATATTGGTCAATCACAATATGTGGCTAGCTTGGTGAGAACGTCTCTGGGTGATGATATAACCTTATAGGTCGGCAGAATATTCATTAAATCTGAGGTCTTCAATGCTCATCATTTTGTGATCAGGTTTTAATAGCAAACTTTGCTTTAAATGGATACATGGTATTGGACTTACGTAGTGTACTAGTTGCAAATCAATCGTAGGAATAGGAGAACAATGAGGGGAAATGAAGGGAAATTCTCTCTCAGACTATTAGGCAGGAGAAGCTACGACCTGCCTTCGAGTATCCGTTTTGTGAGGACAAACGAGTGCCAGTGTGTTCATCTGCAAGTACAAATTTAATTTCATTCCGGTCCCGGGGTAATTGGATCGACCATTGGCTGGAGAGCACATACTATCTAGGAGAACCCATTCCCATCAAAAGTGATTGAAATGGGAAGCAAGAATGCCCTAAAAACCCAGACGGCGTAGATGAGACACCACTATCGAGTTACAAATCCCGATTTCTTAAAAAACAAATGATGTCGTAGAGTGTTGGTTACGGGTCACGAACTGGAGTTCAGGTGGGTACCTTGCCAGGTAAGTTTACTCTATCGACTTCAAAAAACGAAATTATAATGACATTCAAACTGAATGACAGCAATAAATGATTACCACAATGCGCGCAAGTCTGATCGAATCAGATTCCCACATTCAAACGGATAACTATTATAGTCGCAAGTAGGCCTATAAACATAATTTGTAAAATTAAATCTCAGCATATTGTCACACTATGTCAAACTGTGCGGCAGTCACGTAAAACAATTGAGGAAGATAAAAATAAACATATTGTTCAAACTTTTAGATGCACAATATCGCCATGCTTAAAGAATGAACAGGATTACGTGGAGAAAGGCAAGATACATTTGGGTACATTTATTTGTGCGGGACTGCCTTTCTGTGGTAAAATTAATTCTCACCGTAGAGGGCGATATTTTGCTAGGATAACAATCGTGAGCATGGTCACCATATTTTCAGAATTCCACAACACCAAAATGAGATCTTACTTTCAAGTCATAAAGAAAAATGGGAGTCTCTTGCTTAAATATGCGGTCATAAGAAAGGCGAAATAGTATGGCTACGGGATGCGAGGGAAGATAACATTCGCGGTCACTGGGTCCCATTGCACAGCAAGAAAGACATCAAATTAAGCGATACCTATTCCCAACGTATACACAAGCCATAAAGACATTCATTTGTTTACAATCAAATTGTGCGAGATTTCAGGATATCTTGCAATCAGAAGTAATTTCAATGACGGAATAGAACTTGCTACTTTCACTATTAGCTACTATGACACCAAGCTCGAAAACGCGTGGAAACTGTGATGCCTTCGCCTAAAACTAAATTGACGCGACATTAGAAAGCAGACGTAATCACAAAGGATTATGCGACGACACTCCATGCATTTGTATCCTTAACTATAGAAACTACGCACAGTTACAAAGCGATCCAAGTCGAAGCACGATAATCTGAGTAGATTTGACAAAGAATAAGCTTATTCGAGTCAAAATTGAATACTTAGTAACAGTTTTGAAAAGGTTTCAATAATTTCACCAAAGACAACGCAACCACAACCACCATGGTCAGTCATTTGAACCAGGAAGTATTGGTATTCTACGTCGGTCCGGGTACAGAAACCATGATCCGAAAATTTCTATTTCAAGTGATGAGAATTATTTGAGTCTTGACCATACCTTGTTCAAATCAACACGCAATTTCGATGCCATGGATACGACCGTAGGCCCTATTCCGGAGCCCTATTACAAGGAAAACGTGAAAACGTAAATTACATTGAAGCAGCATGTTCCCAATGACATTTCCTCTTTTCTACGTAATTGTTGCAATACATCAAAATAAGCGATGGGAGTAACATATCCATGACACCACATCCTGCCCTACCTCGCATGCGAAACACTATAGGCCTACTGCTACAGGCCTGAACAGAATCGTAGAAACTATCGATCGCTTTAAACCTGTGTGCCTAAACCTGTAAACGTTCTTGCTATCTGTAGGCCCTAGTCCCAAGCCTACAACCAGACTTTTTTGAGACGTCAACCAGACAGACTGGGCAGAACTTTTAATGGCTAGTGCGGGTTCAAATGTTGACAATAAGTTTTCGTAAAAGCAAATTAAAGAAGAAACGGACACTATTCGTTTCCGCACAATAATTCATGCGAAAATGTTAGGCTAAATACCATAAACTTGTCGTTGAGTTTGCGTAGCTTTAATAGTATAGGCCTATAGTCCCAGGCCTCTTGCTGCTGCGTCAATGCATAAACAAGGAAATGTTGATATGAAAACAGTGTTTTGAAACATTTTCTACTTAATAAAGCACATATTCAAAACCGCTTTCTTTTTGTTCCAAGCGCCACCATAGTATAACTTGAATTTGGACATCTTGAAACCATCAGATATTATTGATAAACTTATGGCATTTCCAACAAAAAATTAGTGTAGTTTCAATAACTGTATATTTTATTGAAATAGATAAAGATCTTGTGAAGCATGTTAATATTTACAATCTATATTCGTAAGCGCAATTTTACAGATATATATGTCAGAGTTTCATATGAATGTCAGCTTTTTCCTCCCGCTGTTCACACTGAATCACATGTACCACTGAGCGGACACACAGCATGACGGGAAAGGGTAAAGGTCACAATCGCCATATTGCTCACTTCACGGAGACCGCTGCACTGTTTGAGTGTTGTTCGTTCGATGTCGTTCCACGCGCTACGTGCCACGTAAAAAGTCGACATTCTGTCTTGCTGTGGTCGCAAACCCCCTTCTAAATGCACAGAGATGAGTGCAGTGGAGTTAAAAGAGCAAGGCAACAGATTTTTCAGCGCGCGAAAATATGAGGATGCCATCAACAGTTACACCAAAGCCATAGTGAGTATACATATTTATTTATTATCTTTGTTTGTTTTGACGTTTTGTTTTATTTATTTGGTTGTGTCTTTTTCCTGACAGATATCATAGTTAAGTGAGACCTTTATTGTAAGTTAAATCCAGATTCTGTAAGGCATGAGATTTTAATGAAGGATTACAGTACACAAACTGATGTCCAACACAATCGAAGTTCTGAGTTGAAAACTTGAGTGCATGCACCATGGTCCACAGCCTGGATGTGCGTTATAAACCTGTAGGCTGTAGGGCGCAATCTTCAGCTCAGACTTATTTTGACGCGATACACAAGTTCATCACAACCTGTATAGTCTGTTCGACCTGCGATAGTTTTTGAGTTAATGTGCCCTTGTAAACACTCTTCTAACTGTTCACTAACACGAATAAGCAAGGAGTATAGTAGCCCTGCGTACAGGTCTGTGTGTTCCCGGCGTCCTATAACGCCGGGAACACACAGACCTGTACGCAGGGCTGTAGTACACAAGAAGACCACAGACCCTAGGAATTCTGGGGTCTATAACTAGACCCACTGAATCAGTACACTATGAGGAAATATTGCGAGACTGTAGCTCAGTACTACTACACTAAGAAAAAACTTGCAAGACAAGCGCGAGAAAGTGATACTTTCTCCCGATTGGTGAGAATCTCTTGTCATTCTCACCCCTGTCAGTGAGAATTTTTTATAATTCTGTCTGGTGAGCTGTTAGAAATGCACTCCTTGGTGAGAATCAAGTATGATGATGTCAGATTCTCACCAAATGAGACTGGAAATTCTCACCAAGCACAGTGAGAATGGAAATTCGCTTAGTGAGAATGTACATGTATCATAGCCATCATTCACACTGGTGAGAATCAACCAGACTTGCCATTTCTCGATGAGAATCAACCGGACTTCTTGCTCACTTGTTTCACTTTTTGTTTCCTATACTGGTACTTAAAGCAGTTTCTCAAGTTAAGTCCGGCGCTGCTACACCGCGACCATAGTGTCGTCTTCAAGCTCTTGGTTCTATCATTTTTATGCATACTGCTCTTACTTTCCCTTTCCTGTATTTTGTGGCGATGTAAATTTACCCATACACCCACGTATTACCTCCATGTGCTATGGTAAAGGGATCAAAGTCTGAAATCAGCTACATGCATGAACAACAAATTCAAAGGGGTCGCCTTACCTCCATTCACCCATCAGAGAGCATGACTGTTGTTGCGGCTTGTACCATGAGTCTAAGCGGTTAATGTGTCCTTTAGTGTTCATTGTAACATTAGCAGTCGCCTATCAAGTTGTATTTTCATCATTTCTGAACACGTAAAGAAAATTCTGTGTTTGCCGTCTTTGGATTTTTGAAAAACCTACAAGCCAGCCTGGAAAAAGACCAAACACAGACAAAAAACATGAGTGTATTAACATAAGCTCAATTTTAATTTGGTCACTTTTCGAAAAATAATATTTTTATTTGTAATAGCGTTAACATTGTGTTTGTTTTCTTCATTTTCTCTAAAAACGTATAAGCACACAGATGGCAAACAAAGAATTTTATTTAAAGCACGTAATGTAATCTAAACTTTTGCATATTAGAGTCATTTGCGACCAGCCGTATTATAGTAGATCCCACATCACAGGATTTGCTCACACCTTATTTGAGTTCCAGCCATGACTTCCAACCATTGTAGTTGAGTTGAAGTCACAGCATTAGCAAGTAACCAATTTAAGACTGAATACCAGCTGCAGTCAGGTTCAGTCTTTAAATCTTGTACTAACTCTGTCCAATCTCGCTGGGATTTCAATCAGATTTGTTCAAACATAGTTCATTAAATAACTTGTCGCATATAAGGATTAAATTTTGTTGAATGTCATTTTGTAACTACTTTTTCTCTGAAACTATGAGAATGCTAAATCAAAACAATAAATATATTTAATCTTGATATTTCAAAAAAACGAACATCTTTTTTCAAAATTAATGAACATTTAACAAATGACTTATCAAGTCATAAGAACTTGTTGAGGATGGTTTGATCAGCAAGTTAACCTAAATTAGATACTTGTTGAGGTAAATTCAGTGTACATAATTATACATGTAATCTGTCACCTCGTCTCAGGAGTAGCAAGGTCACACTTATCTTGTCCTTTCCTTTCCCTCAGATGAGAAATCCAAACACACCAACGTTTTACACGAATCGGTCTCTGTGTTACCTGAAGCTACAGCAGTGGGAGCTGGCCATGAAGGATTGTAAGCATGCGATAGATATGGACAGCTCGCTGGTCAAAGGGCATTTCTTCCTCGGGCAAGCCCTGGTAGAGATGGGAGGATATGATGAAGCAATGGCCAGTTTGAAGAGAGGTATGTCACCTTTTCATCACAGTAGGTAACTGAAATTTGCAGATGAACTGATCTTCTTGTTGCACTGATGGTATTCTTTTGTCCCTATGATACTAACCCTTTTCCTGCCAAGCTGGTTGAAATTGTGCATTAACTTTCAGGGTGCTGAAGACGCTGGATAGCCACCCGGCCAAGTCCAGTGGTACACACCAGCAGCTGGCTGAAATTTACAGATGAAGCGGTCTAATGTGTTTCACTGTTGGCATTCCTTTGTCCCAATGATACTAACCCCTATCCTGCCAGACAGTATCACTTCCCCATCTGCCAAGTCAGTGAAAAGCAGTATTGAGCCAAAACCATATGTATTTTCACCCACTTGGCTTGATATGTTATAGCAGCTTTAGTCTGTAAAAATTATGTATACAGTATCTCTGTCTTTTGAGGGACCTTCAAATCTTCAAGTCTTTGTTAAAGGCACCATACGGGACATGTTTTGCTTTATTAGCTCCGCTGTCAGCGACATGGAGCTTATCAAATAGGTTGATTTTCCGTCGTCGTCGTCGTCCGTCAACAATTGCCTTCTCCTCTGAAACCGCAAGTCCAATTGCTTTGAAATTTTATATGCAGTTCACTTGAGGTGACCTCACTTCAGTTTATTCAAATCATGGTGAAATTTGCATATTTGTATTTTTGGGGCATTTTTTGGTGATTTTGGTAAAAAAATCTTCTTCTCTGAAATCTCTTGTCCGATCGCTTTGAAATTTTATATGCAGTTTGCTTAGGGTGACTTCAGTCAGATTTGTTCAAATTGTGGTGAAATTTGCATATTTGTATTTTTAAGGCAATTTTTGTCATTTTTGGTAAAAAAATCTTTAAAAATCTTCTTCTTCAAAACTACCAGTCAGATAGCTTTGATATTTGGTACCTAGGTCCCTAGGGATGATCTGTTATAGATTTATTCAAATTGTGCAGAAATATGCAAATTTGCATTTTTAAGGCAATTTTTTTCCATTTTTGGTCAAAAAATGTATTTCAAAAAAAGTACTGGTCTGATAGTTTTGAAATTTGGTATACAGGTTTCTATCGACAAACTAAGTAATATGTATTGAATTTCTGATGAAATCTTTAATTTTTAGCTCCCATAGCCATATGTATATATGGCAATGGAAGCTATTCTTATAGGCTAGGAAAATGTCTGTATGTCTGTATGTCTGTATGTCTGTATGTCTGTCCGTCAACATCAAAAACTCCAAAACCGCTGCACATTTCATCTTGATATTTGGTGTGTACATGGATGATGGGCTGTAGATGAGATTTTGTTCAAATGAAGTTGTCATTGCCAAAAATATGCAAATTAGTGCCAAAAAAGGCGTTTTTGGTAAAAAATCTCCTTCTTCATAACCGCTGGTCAGACAGCTTTGATATTTGGTATACAGGTCCCTAGGGATAACCCAACTTGGATTTGTTCAAATTGTGATGAAATATGCAAATCTGTATTTTTAAGGAATTTTTTTGTCATTTTTGGTTAAAAATTTATTTCATCAAAACCGCTTGTCTGACAGCTTTGATATTTGGTATACAGGTCCCTAGGGATAGCCCAACTTGGATTGTTCAAATTGTGATGAAATAAGCAAATCTGTATTTTTAAGGAATTTTTTTGTCATTTTTGGTCAAAAATTTATTTCATCAAAACCGCTCGTCTGACAGCTTTGATATTTGGTATACAGGTCCCTAGGGAGAGCCCAATTTGGATTTGTTCAAATTGTAATGAAATAAGCCAATCTGTATTTTTAAGGAATTTTTTTGTCATTTTTGGTCAAAAATTTATTTCATCAAAACCGCTCGTCTGAAGCTTTGATATTTGGTATACAGGTTCCTACAGATAAACTAAATATGATATACAGAATATATGATGAAATCTGCAATTTTGTATTTTTGGTGCAATTTTTGCAATTTTTGGTCAAAAAATGTGTTTCTCAAAAACTACTTGTCTGATGCCTTTGATATTTGGTATACAGTTTCCTGGGGGTTCTCTTAGTGTGATATAGTGAAATTTGATGAAATCTTCAATTTTTGTATTTTTGGGTCAGTTTTTGCCGTTTTTGGTCAAAATATTTGTTTCTCAAAAGTTACTCATGTGATAGCTTTGATATTTGGTATACATTTTTATACATAATTATGATGAAATCATCAATTTTGTATTTTTGCAGCTAATTTTGCCATTTTAGGTCAGGCCATCCTGAAATGAGCTATCAAAGATCTCAACCTTCTTCATCAATACATATGTCACAAAACGTTGCTCTCTTCATAACACAGCAGAGCTCTGTCGACCATTGGGTCGTTTGTTAGCTCCCATAGCCATATGTATATATGTTTACAAGTTTACATTTTATTGAAAATCTCAATAGCCACTGAGCAGATTAGATGAAAAATTAGCATGTAAGTACTTTGGGCTGACCTGAAATGATTGTGCACATCTTGGGTCAGTATCTTGGACTTGCTATTTTTCATGAATTTTTTTGTAATTTCTCCATTTTTGGTCAAAAATCTTCTTCTCTGAAACCACAAGTCTGATTGATTTGAAACTTGGTATGGAAGTGCATAGGAGTGACCTTTCTCAAATCTGGGCAAATCGTGGTGAAATTTGCATATTTGCATTTTTTGGCTCTTTTTTTCATTTTTGATCAAAAATTTTTTTTAACTCTGAAACCACACGTCCGATTGAGTTGAAACTTAGTGTAGAGGTTTTTACGGGTGACGTCAGTAAGATTTGATCAAATTCTGGTGAAATTTGTATAATTTTATTTTATTGGGGGAATTGTTTCTATTTGTGATAAAAAAATCTTTTAGCTTGATTTTAGCTTGTTTTGATAACTATATGGGAGCGACCAGTGACATTGTCACTATTTTTTATTTTGGGGGCAATTTTTGCAATTTTTGGTTAAAAATGTGTATTTCCAAAACTGCTCATCTGATAGCTTTGAAATTTGGTATACGGGTTCCTACAGATGAACTAAATGATATTTATTGAAATTATGATGAAATCTGCAATTTTGTAATTTTGGGGCAATTTATACCATTTTTTGGTCAAAACATGTGTTTCTCAAAAAGTACTGGTCTGATAGCTTTGAAATTTGGTATACAGGATTCTACAGATGAGCTAAGTAATATGTATTAAATTTCTGATGAAATCTGTAATTTTGTATTTTTTGTGCAATTTTTGCCATTTTTGGTCAAAAAATGTGTATTTCCAAAATTACTCATCTGATAGCTTTGAAATTTGGTGTACAGGTTCAGTGTTCTCCCCAGGATTTTTTTAAAAGAGGGCGAAGACGTGGTGCGAAGCACCACAGGCGACCGCGTAAGCGGTCGCGGGGGGAGGTCAGGAGGGGGGTGTCCCCCCTCGTGCCGTTGAAGCTTTTGAAAAACAGAGATTAAAATGGTGTTATTTGGTAGCACTTGGGGAGTATTTTTTCAGATTTTTTTCGTATAAAAAACTCAAAGGAAAAGAAATCTGAGACAGTGTTCCACAACTTTTATTCCAGTTCAGTGATTCCAATGAAGATTACATTTTTTGAAAACGAAAACATAAGCTTAGCGACAGACATACATTTATTCATCGATGTCAAAATTATCACCATAGCACTCGCGTGTTCTCATCCTCCGGCGGAGCCTAAAAATAGGTCGTTTTGCTTTGGGAAGGAATACACAAGCGAAATTCTAACCTCCTATAAAAACTTCAGTGTACTCTGCTGTCCTTGGTTCGGCTCAAGCTCCTTGGCATGTTTACTCAGCCATAAAGTCGGTTACCTAATGCACGGTCCCTATGGAGGGACCGTGGCTAACGATACGTTACGGCCTGAGCCATGCAAACATGGTTGCCATCGATGAGTTGCACATGGGCTTATGATCTCGGATGACATCACAAACTCGCGAGATTTGCAAGATCGATGAGAATTACGTTTGCAGCCTGCAGGATCGACGATCACGCTTGCATTTTGCTTGTAAATCACTGTCAACTTTTTCCCCGTACATTTTATTGTTTTATTTTTCAAAAAAAAATAAATATTTTTCATTTCTGGCAAGGGGGCGCTCGGAATTTACAAGAGGGCGCCACGCCCCTGTTACCTTATTCAGGGAGAACACTGAGGTTCCTACAGATGAACTAAATGATATTTATTGAAATTATGATGAAATCTGCAATTTTGTAATTTTGGGGCAATTTATACCATTTTTTGGTCAAAACATGTGTTTCTCAAAAAGTACTGGTCTGATAGCTTTGAAATTTGGTATACAGGATTCTACAGATGAGCTAAGTAATATGTATTGAATTTCTGATGAAATCTGTAATTTTGTATTTTTGGGGCAATTTTTGCCAATTTTTGGTCAAAAAATGTGTATTTCCAAAATTACTCATCTGATAGCTTTGAAATTTGGTATACAGGTTTCCATAGATGAACTAAATGATATTATTGAAATAATGATGAAATCTGCAATTTTATTTTTGGGGACAATTGTTGCCATTTTTGGTCAAAAAATTTATTCTCAAAAATTACTCATCAGATAGCTGTGGTTGACATGTTCATAGGGATGATCCGATGTAATATATTCAAAGTATGATGAAATCTTCAATTGTATATTTTTGCAGCTTATTTTAGCCACTTTTTTCTGGCCTCTGCATCAAGCTATCAAAGATTTCCACCTTCTTCATCAACATGTGTCAAAAATAGTTATTCTCTACATAAACACAGCGGAGCTATATCGGCCGCTAGGTCGCTTGTTAGTTTTAATAATCAACTTGACCTGATGGTGAAATATGAACTTGGCAGGAAAAGGGTAAACTTTCAGAGCATTGAAACATGTCCATTCAGTCAGTAGGTAATTATTCATTATAGGCAGCCAAGTCCAGTGGTAAACACCATAGGTGGGTTTTTAAGGTGCTCAAACTGCATTGGTGACCACCTTTCAAGTTACATTTGTATAAAAGACATTACATTACATTTATATTGAAGACTTGCTGAGTCAGCAATATATGTTATGGCTCAGTAGTGCTTTTTCGTACCTTTGCATGATGGTGTGGTTCTAGGTCGGGCAGGAGGAGCATGGCTGCAGAAACTGCAACTCAAGGAAATTTATTCAAGTTGTTAAAGGGATGGAGTTGTCCCGTCTGTAGCTGTGCAACATTCTTGTTGATAAAAGTCGCCCCTTCCAAGAAATCTGTGAAGAATGTCAGCAAATTCAGCAGTTGATACATGTTCATAGTTCATGAGTTTTGTAGCTTTCCACTCACTGCAAGACTTTGCCAAATAAACTTTGGTTGCATCATATGAAGCTGCTTTGGGTGTGGTCGCTGGTTTCAGTACAGCCACCATTTTGAAAATTTCTGTTATGCACAAGAGATATTATGATATGTTGTGCAACAGACCCATTGTATGTGTGTATGTACAGCCACAGGCATGATGACCCCCTCCCTTTACTGTATACCGGTATGTCATTGTTGGTACTGTTACTCCATATATGATAATGGAAGGCACTTTGGTGATATGAGCAGAAAAAAATCTCATGAATATATTGGTACGGTGTTGGTATGCTGGCATGCATTTACTGGCCTTAACAAAAACACTGATAAAATGTGACTGGTATTCAAAAATGACACAGGCAATTATTATTTTAACTTCAGATTTTGTTTGGTATGTACATATGTATGGATTAGTGCTGTTATGTTATCAAGTCTGTCATAACATAGAGAGTAGACTCGAGGGCTACTGTCTATTGTCATAATCACATGCCTTTGACCTCACAATATTACCATATTCTGAATGAATGGGTGTGAAAGTTTCCCAAATGTATTTCACCTCATGTGTACATGCAATGAGTACATTCATGTATAAACCATTATCCTGACTCCATTTCTTCTCAGGCCAACGAATATTCAATATAGTGATTAAGTATGCTGGTCATATACTGCACTATCTCTTTATCAAATTTTGTGGTTAGATTTATACATGCACTGATATGCATTACATTTGTTCTGTGGTTGATTCAGTGCATAGTGTGGAGTACATACACGTAGCTATTCTGCAGTGATGATTTCTAAGCTGAATATGCACTTTTCAACCACATCATTCTGAATCTAGCCATGTAACATAATTGACTTTTACAGCAATTTCCGTAAATACTTATCTCCTCACTTATATCTTGGTTTGTTTATGCACAAGTGCATTTTGTTTCATATTGGAAAATACTCTCAAAAGTGTTTTTTTTACGAGCAGTGGCATATTTGATGTCAGTCAAGGCTATCGCCATGGTGACTGGTGTAATATTTTGATTCTGAATTATGTAAAATGTCCAAAAATGATTTATTATATATTAAATGATCTATATATTGCATTACTGATGCCCTTTTATCATGCTATTTCAGGAAATAAGCTTTGTGAAAGGTTCTTTGATTATTTCAAATTATTCTGGTAATAGAAAGGAAAATGTCAGCAGTCACGATTAATCAATTTGTTCTCTCTCTCTCTCTCTCTCTCTCTCTCTCCCTCTCTCCCTCCCTCCCCTCCCTCCCTCCCTCCCCACATCCATCCTTTTCCGGAGTCAGCGTATGACTTGGCCAGAGAGCAGAAACTGAACTTTGGTGATGACATAGCTAGTGCCTTGAGAACTGCCAAGAAGCGACGATGGAACCACATGGAAGACAAAAGAATTCAGCAAGAAATAGAGCTACAGTCATATCTCAATAAATTAATGCTTGAAGATAAAAACAGGTACCTATATGCAATTTAAATATGTGTCTTTCCATTCCTTCCCTCGCTCTGAAGGTTGAGAGTGCAGATATTATGTGAACCATAATCCTGCCAAGTTCATATATTGCCATAAGGTCAAATCAGTTAAAACCAGTATGGCATAAAATTAACATGCCCTGTATGCTGTATTTTAACGAAGACTTGAAAATGTTAAGGCAGCTGAAAACATAGATACTGTAATATGCACCCAGCATACCCAGGGCAGGTGAAATTTTGGCTCGGAAAGTGAATTTACCTAATTATAAGGAGATTAAAATAGTTTCCGATATTCAGTTTGCTGAGATGAGAGGTGAGGTATGCCAAGTATAGAGCATGTGAGACCTAATTATTAGGACAGGTAACCAACAAGGAACTTTTCAAAGTCACTTGCCCGGATATCTGGTCGCTATTTTCCCCTAATTTCTTACATTGCTACCTACACCGTGCAATTCTTTGAAAATTAATTTGATAATTGATAAAGGCTGAATTTCCAATGGTTTTGGAAAATCTACCAGTTCTTCCAGAGTGGAATTTTGTAATTGAATGACATGTCTTCTTTCATTTGGAAAGATTGTCTCATGCGAATATGCCATCCAAGCCAATATTTCAATGTCAATCTTCATTAATGTTGTTATTTTACTTCAACCTGTCATCATCATGCCTTGCCTAGCCCAAGTACAAAGAAAGAGCAATAATATCAATGTGGCTCTCCTACAATTGACCAAGTTACTTTATTCTGCTGTCAGAATTACAAGATCACTAAGGTGTGATCGATGGATTTTTTCAGAAGAAATGAAATCGGCTGTTATTAATTTCCTTTACAGGCGAGCAGAGGAACTGGAGAAAACGAGTAACAAAGACTGCAAGGACGAAGCGAAAAAAATTGAGGCAGAGTATGTGAGTAGTCAAGGCAGTATAATTTGTGGTGGTTTGCATCTGGCCATCTTGGTCAGTTTCTTATACTTACAGCAAAAAATAGTAATTTATGTTACAAGATGTAACAAGAAGTTTCCATATTCACCGATTTTACTGCATGTGTACAGAATGTACAAATGCAACACAATATATTGCTGATAGTATAAAAAACTGGAAAACTGGACAGCCATTTTCAGAAATGGGGTAAAGATTTGTAGGGTGTCAGCCCATAAAAACCACTGTTAACCAAAAAAACCTGTTCTGAAACGGTTTTCTTTTATCCAGACAGTCATGTAGTTTTTGAGAAAAGGTCATAGTAGTTTTTGCGTGGAATTTTAAATTCTGATGCCTGGTACCGTATGTTCTACTGAGGTAACATGAATGAACTCTTCAGAACCATGTGTAAATGTATGTTAATGCTTACATCACTATGGTATGTATTCATGAAAGATGCCAACATTTCGAGCCGAAAGGCACTATTCAACAAGACTGAATTTGCCCAAAAGAAGATAAATTTGTATTTATTTAGTGATTTTGCCATCACTTTTATTGGCAGGGCAATCTACTTTGTTTGTGTTACAAATGATTTTACTATAAAAAGTTACCCACCATGCTCCTCAACATATGTTTTTTACCTGTTAGTGTTAGAGGAAGCATGGCTTTGTAAGCCCATCATACATGCATAATGATTTTTTGTTCATTTGCAATTTTTCTGGCAAAGAAGGAATTTCCTTTGAAGGGACAACGAGCAAGTATGCTCACACCGACTGAAGCAAAACAAACATTTAATTTTGTGAAAAAAATTCCCTAAAAAGACCTGCAAACTTGTGAAGGAGAGACAAACTGTATGAGTGAATGATAAATTTCAGGCAATAGTGATGCTGCAACTGATAATTATGTTGGCAATGAGAGATCCATCATCTCTTTTAGACTTTTTAAACCGCTTCGACTGTTTTGTCTCTACAGGAAAATCATCTCAAAGAACTTAATTCATTATTTGCAGCTGTTGATGAGAGGAGGAAGGTAAGACAAAAGTCTTGACAATTAAAATGAAAATTGGCATTCAGTTAACTTTCAGAGGTGTGAATCACAAATTTATGAAGCAGATTGACCATGATACCTGTACTTCTAAGCTAAGATTTATGTATTACCAGTGTTAAGATAGAATGTGCCTTGGGGACACATATTCGCACTCTAAAATTTTTACACTTCTTTCCTGCCGTACCACGTGTAGGAGTTCATTTTAAAGCTGTTGGGCTAAGAAACATTTTTACTGTCTTGGTCTTTAGAAAATCGAAAATTTTATTTTTCCCCAGAGTTAACACAGGAATGGCGGCTATTTTGAATTTAAAATATCTTCTGTTGCCAAAATTTACACGGTGACCCCTGACTTTATTCTTGATTTTGCAAGAGAATGGTTGAAAGTTTTATTGAGGAAATTTTTAGCAAAATTTCAAGTCGTTTCCTATTTAGGCACACACAATCTTAAGATACATGTATCGTGAGAACATGGTACTCAAATGATTTCCCAACTATGTCCCGTACATGTATTATTTTTAATTTGTGCATTTTTATTGAGCCACTATGTGGTACCGGTGATACTTCAGTGTCAGATCACACTTTCTGGGCACATTAGATAGATATATGACAAAAATATGCACACATACTATAAATTCTCCATTATCTCAATTTTTGTTGTATAGTGAAAAGTGACAGATTTCTTTACTGTCAGTGTCAAATTTTCACAATACATTGTTGGTCTGCCAGTGTGGACCCATTGTGAAACCTTCGGGGTAAATGAAGTTTAAACTGTCTTATTTTCATGAAAGTCTAAATTTAGTTTATCTCTATAGTGTTGAAATAGGTTTGTGCCATTTTGAATTCAAATATCAGTTAATTTTCAGTGATTTGTTTCTCTATACCAAAAGTTTTATTTTGACCAATAATTTTTATTCTGTATTATGCAAGAGAATGCTTTAAAGTCCCTTTAGGAAGGTTTGGGGACAAGTTTAAAGCTTTTCACTTTTTTTGCGTACACTATAAGAATGTATACCGTTCACTTACCTATATCCATATTGACTGTCTCTGCACTTGTAAGATTCACATACATATAGGATCTGTGGCTGGATGTATATGTATTTTCATGTACTCAGAATGGATGGTGCTTCAGTGTTGCTTCGGCTCTGTTGTCATTTACAGAAACATGATGTATGTATATTTTCATGCACTCAGAATGGATGGTGCTAAAGTGTCGCTTTGTCGTTCGTCTTTTACAGAAACGTGATGTACCTGATTACTTATGCGGTAAAATTAGTTTTGAATTGATGAGAGAACCGGTGATAACGCCGAGTGGCATTACTTACGACAGGAAAGACATTGAAGAACATTTACAGGTTAGCATTGTTCAACTGCAGTTTAATAATACCTTGTGCAGTGGCTCACTGATATGCATGTGTTACTGCAGTACGATTTGATTTGATTCCTACGGTGATTTTCAACTGAGACACAGCTCATTGGCATCAAAATTACTGAGACAAGGTTACACAACAAAAAGATTCGTTAGGACTTTCAAAAAGTTCTACGGTCGATATGACGACATTGTGACCAAATATGACACCTCGGTCACTCAAATGATTAACGACAGCATTCCCGGCTTTGACTTATTACAGTGATTCATATCCTGTATCTTTTCATACAATATTTAGACAATTTTGGGGACCATTCCTGATGGGTGTAGCATGCTAGCAGGGTACGCTTACCCATTCCGGACACCTGGTACCACCACTAACTATCAGTGGTTCAGGATGGTCCTACTTAAATTTGTAAATCACAATTGTCCCATGGACCTGGTAATATATTACCTTGAATGGAAATGATTATTGGACCAGTTTAATGTCATATTGAATGGCATTTTTGACTGTATAGTTGTCGCCATTGCAATCCCATGATTCTTGTGATTGCAACATCAAATGTCACAGCCCAGCTGCAATAGTTTTTACTAAAGCAAGATTTGCAAGCAACAAAGCTAAATACTACTAAATTAACAGAAAAAAATTGATAATAAATTTAAAAAGCATCGTTATATTTTTGTTTGGGATAGAACATATTATACAGTTCAGTAGCATCAGCCGTGGGCGCGCTGCACGCTGGCGGCTGTCTTGTCTAACCCTTTTCCTGCCAAGTCCATATTTCACCATCAGGCCAAGATGGTTAAAATTAATGAAACACAACATAGTCCATATGGTGTATTTTAACATAATACTGTACATTTGAAGGCTGTTAAAAACATAAATACTGTAAACTTGATCTTTTTTTTACTAAAGATGCTATAACAGACCAAGCCAAGTGGGTGAAAATACGTCATGTTTTGGCTCAATACCGCTTTTTACTGACTTGGCTGATGGGGAAGTGATACTGTCTGGCAGGAAAAGGGGTAAAGGGTACTGCCATTGCACAAAGTGAGCTACAGCCCAATAAGTAGTTGGTCTCAGCAAGCTGCCGCGTGCATAGCCAGGGAAGCTATCAACACCTGTGACAAAGACGAGTATCTTAGAAATATCTTTATCCAAACTCATTTGACCACAAACAGTGAAATTCCACTTTTAAATTACATAGCAGCGTGAACTTATTATAGGCTCAGCCCTAGTGCGATATTATGAATCTGTAAACAATTTTATTTCATTGAATGGAGCTGCTATCATATGCTGTCACGGAATACATCTCACATTTTCAACCATGTTTGTTTGCTGTCTCAATTCTCCACCAGCGTGTCGGCCATTTTGACCCCGTGACGAGAACGGATCTGACGCAAGATCAGCTGACCCCAAACCTTGCGATGAAGGAGGTCATCGACATGTTCATAGCGGAGAACGAATGGGTGGAGGAATTTTAACAAGTACTGCACCCCATAAAAAACTAATCAAACCCCAAATAAAGGAATACAGAATACAGCCATTGTGTCTTCACACGTAAAGTCGCACCGAGAGTGCCACACAACTTTGTCATTGCAAGCGTTTCAGTCACTTAAAACCAACTAACCCACAAAGGGACAAAAATTTAAACTTTTGCGAAGAAGTTAGTGGTGAGACATGAATCTATGTGTGTACATTGGACGACATCTGAGAGGAGGTACTTCTTTTCAAAAAATTGTTTTCAGCGTACTTTAACCTTTTCACCCCCAATTCCCTGTATAGAGGTCCACAATTACCATTGATAACAATGGGTTTGGACCAAACCATGGTGGTGAAAGGGTTAAACCTGCACAGTATCCATATTTTCTCTAATACATATATAGAATGATTGACAGATGTATCTTTCTTGGTGGTACTTTGTAGTTTTTTCGACAAATAACATTTAGGGTTCGTTTTTGTAATTTCCATGTTATGTTACAAGTGACCCTACCAGTGGAAGGAGCCTGTAATTTTCCTAATGGTATGCAGCTTCTTTGGACATTATCTCTCTTTATTCGTGACAATTGCTTCCAATGTTTGGAAGATTATCTATCTATGGTTGGGTTTTCTTCAGAATCTGGTTTCCTTTTACAGAGACTTAGCCTGGTTTGCGAGACAAAACATTTTCAGAGAGTGGATTCTCGTCATGTTTTTATTCTCTGACAAAAAATGTTGGAAGTATAGAAGCACCTGTATTTTTCAAATGCCACATGGTGATGTTACGTGATGATGTACAGCATTCTTCAATCTTCAATCTTAATTATTTATGATGAGTTAGCGCAGGAGTATGAAGACAAATGAGTAAAAGAATCAATGTACATTACAGATAGGCAGCTTCTCAATGATACTTATTTTAATTTTCCTATACTTTTCCGAAATTTGTACTCTGTTTATATTTATGATGGATGGCACTGCCATTTTTTCCTACAGAGTATTTTGTTGCTGACTTTCCATATGTCATGTGGCAAGGCAATTATTGGCAGATTGAGTGAAATTGAGGGGGGGGGGGGCAACAAGGATGGCTTCAAGACGTGATCCTGGGAATCTGACATCTCACGAGAGTTTTCCCTGCCAGTGCACTGTTTAAGGTATATTGTCAAAGATACGACGCTTGGGAGTTCACAAGAAGCAAAGGGCGTGCCATCACGCTGCGTCACAGTGTATGCTATTTGTGTCTACAGTGTGTCTGTACTAAAAGGCTCAGATCATGAGAGCCCCACTGGAGATTGTTCGGCCTTCAGATCGCAAAATTTCTGTGGGCCACCGAAATGCAACATCCTCTGCATACGTCATGTGATTATTACAATTTCACGAGATCTGCATGTAACCGCAATTTCAAAATTAGGCTGTTGGTATTGAAATAAAGGGTTTCGAAGATGATACAAAAAACTTAATGCCACTTTAAGAACAGTCAGGCCGATCTTCCTCATGGCACATGTATTTTCCCGTTTGCCTCTGGGTTCCTGTAATAATATACAGTAGAAGCAAGTATAACTTATCATGACCTCAAGTCTTGTGAGTTACAGAGTTGACTCAAAAGGGAAACCGGCTGATAAATCAGACAACAGTATCATTGTCTTAGACATACTCCAGATTTCAACAAATGTCCAAAGTTTCTTTATTTTGTTTTGACAAGTAGCAACTGGCAGAACACTGTTTTTGTTTTTAAGACCATAAACGTCATACCTGTAGTTTGTCAACATTAACTCCATCATATGTTTTAAACTCACCTGTGTGTGACGTACTTGTGCTAATATGTATGGATACACAGCTCATGAAGTGTTTCTCAGTACCATTGGTAAGGTCTTTCTTTAGACTGGAGCTTCCTAAAACTATAGGGTAGGAGTTTTTTGTAGACTGGAAGGGGCCATCACATACGAGGGCACTCCAACACTACTGAGAAAGAGAGTGTGGAAAAGCGCCCTCATAAGACAGACCTTCCAGTACCTCATACTCAGTACAGTTGCACACATGTCATAGGTAGGACATCTATTACAGTTGGCAGTGTGAAGAACAGGGTTTGAAAACACATTTCTGCCCAAGTGACAAGCTTCAGTGGCTCTCTGTGTACAACAGGAATTGATCATGTTCCAAGAGGATCATGTGGTTGCGATGAAAAGTTCGCTGTTTTTCAGTCTTTCAATTTTTTTGCATCAGTCATGATTTATGAAGTATGTCTTTTATGGACACTTAAACACTGAGGCACACAGACACATGTTTCTATGTACATATACATGTGTGAATACTCCCTGTATTGTTACAGTAAATGTTTTGATTTTCAAGAATGTTAAATACCAGTTCTGTATCTTCCAATTGAAAAATTACAAGGTAACTACTGTATTTATGACAATGTTGGCATAACCTGTAAAGAGAGATGGATATAGATATTTGACAGTCATCCTCACTGTGAAGATGGTCTAAATAAATTTCAGATATTTTGTATCTTTGGTCGACTTCTTTTGAACAGAATGCCATGCAGAAGTCAATTGAAAGTCACCATTTGCTCGCTCTGGACATTTAGGGACAGCACAGAATTAAAATGGATGTGTTTCTTACCTCGATCATCGACTTATGTTGAAGTGCCATGCTGACAAATTTCAAAGGCACTGAAGCCGGGGTTTTATACAGGAGGGGGTGTACACATTGAGAGACCTAAACCTTGTCCTACGGTGCTGTTTCTATTTCACAAGGTTAGCAATTCCCTGTGAAGAGAGGCGTTTGGCTTTCAATTGACTGGTTCACTGCATGGACCAAGTACCTACCTTCATGCTTCCAATATAATCGAGGGTTTAATCATAGTGTGTATTACCAAACCCGAGATTATACTGTATTGAAGATCAACACAGCTACTTTGTCAATGTGTCTTCATGCTTCCAGTAGTGCAGTCACGTACTTAAGGTAGCATGCCTCTCAAAACTGAAAGACTTACGCATTTGCTCAAAACTTTTGTCAGGGAAACTTTCAACCATTCTCTTTTGAGAATAATAACCAGGGGGTATCACCATTCAAATTCTGGAACTATGAAAACATGATCCTAAAACTGGATTTTCATTCCTTTCCAATGTATGTTCGGCTGATAAAATACTGAACAATGTTATGTTGTGCACATCTGCCATAAAGCCATACTTCGCAACCTTATCTCATCCTTCAGCTGGTAAGGCTATGGTGTTTTACCCACTCTTTGTGACAGACACTCTTCTGTAGAAATCAAAATATTCCAGCAGCCGTCACTTACAGCAACTCTTGAAGAAAATAGTCCCATTCATGCCGTCATTTGAATGGGCTGCAGTACAAACAAAACCAACGGCGTCAAAGCCCAATATGTTAACAGATTCATCTATGTTTGTAGTAGTGTCACGGTATGGTATTTCTTTTCTGTCTTACATCCATAGAGTATTGAAGTAACCAACGGTGATCATTTTGTTCCGGAGTAGGTTTACAACTTCCCTTTCCTAACCTCACTCTTCCAGTTCCTTCCTCAAGTACCCCTGCCATGAAATTTGCGCACAGTCCCTGTTGTATGTCCTCAACAAGTTAGATCTCTAAAAGAGACAACCAGGGTAGAGACAAAAGTACACCATCAACAAAAATTGATCAGAATGCTGCAATCAGTTAGATCACCTATTTAATACAAAAAATGACATGTCTATATGGACAAATGTTTTATGTCACAGATGTGACTGTAAATAGCATCACTGTAATGCATGGTTTGTGTTCACAGTATTTAACTTCTGCAATTTCTTCATTACATTTGTGAAACTAGAGAAGTCGCACATTATCCCTTTAATATTTTATAGCTGTTATAAATTAGGATATATATTTTGTAATTTGTTTTTTCAATTTTCTGTGTATCATTCACAGTTGTTTGTTAATTCTACTCTGTATACAACATGCATCCGCATTTTGTATGCCAAGCCATAACGTGGCCAGTATTCAAGTATTACGTTTGTGAGTTGATGCCAAAACATACATCTGGACAGCATTTAAAATACGCCAGTACACTAGTGAACGGTACACAACATTGCATCACTCGGAAAGTTCAAGCACATGTCAGTCAGATTCTAGCATACAGCAACTTGCAAAAAAACACTCCCGTAGTGTGAATCTTCATAGCTGCTTTCTTGTGACTTTTCTGTGTACACGTCATCTGAAGTGGCATGAAACCATGCTAACTCTCATCCATTTCATAGTTTAGAATGTAACTTCATTGACATTGAACTTCATTCCACTTACAGTCAACTTGCAATGTACAAATGTAAATAAAATGTTTATGTAAACAAGTTCACCATGTACGTATTTGTATCAGTGGTCATGTAGTTGACACAGTGCACATTGTTTCACTTGCTATATCTTCACTCTAAGATTTGACCAGATTGTTCCTCTGAAACGTTGTGATCTTTTTTAAAAACAAATCCGTGTTCACATAATATCTGTACAGCATGTAAGCACCTGTGTGTGTATGAGAAGCGTTAAAACAGGCTTTCTTGCTGCGTAGGTTTGTGCAGCAGTCATTTTGTGCTTTGAAATTCCAATTATAAGAATCTGGGTCCAGCGATCATCATCAAACTGACACTAATGAAACTATTTCCCTCTGGTTGTCACTATGAAACCATTTCCCCTGGCTGACACTAATGAAACTATTTCCCTCTGGTTGTCACTTTTAAAGATTCAGCGATCTTAAGACATTTATTTCTTTGTATTTACTTTTCATTTGCTTTTTCTGACCGTTCAGGTTTCTTTGTGTCATGTAGTTTGATCAGAATATAGTGTTATCCTTATTACGATTTGACATGAGAAAACAGCCTCACAATCAGACTCCTCATCAAAGATATTGCATTTCACTGGCAAATGTTCCCATGAATAATTTTATTTATTTATTCATTCATTCATTCATTCATTTCATTCATTCATTCATTCATTCATCACGATTTAGCATTAATCATTTGGTCATTACTGAGTCCAGCATTGTGTTCAGATTTTGTCAAGCTAGGTACACAAAATATGTGTAGCAAAAGGCTCATCAGTATGCTATTATACAAATATTCTCATTATTAACACCCTGATTAGGGTTTTCTCCAACTGGCTGTCTTGCTTCCTGAGAAAACCCTCCCACAGCAAATACGGATACCTGCCATTGGGATCTTGTTTAGTACCTTCAGCAGTTTTTGTCATGATTTTCTTATGTAATAATTCTGCAATAGATCCCATCATAGTTCTTCTTATTTTGCCGGCAGAGAAGACGCAAGCCACGGAATTAACTTAGTTCTAATGATGATATAAGTTGTTCTAGGCTACATTTCTACATAAAATAATGGTGAAAATGTTCCTTTCATTTATGAAACTCTCATCAATCGCCCAAGTGCGTGTTAATTCAGTGCACTGACGTAAGTATACCGGTATATAGCACATCAATATCAACTTTTTAAAAGTTGGTTATTGCTTCCCTCTGAGTTTTAGGCGCTTAATCTTCCCTATAAGTTGTTCTATCAACTACAGCATCCCCCTCCCCTTCTTCTACCCATTTCCCGGCACCCACTGCCAGGAATTCTCTCCGTATCCACAATAAAAACTGAAATTTCTTCCTTGCCCACAATAAAAATTTATATTGTCTCCCCGCCTATCGAATGATTTAAATTTTCCCGTCCGCTGAAAAACTGGGCACGAACACCTGTTTTCACGAACAGGTTCCTTGGCTGTATCTTAAGGTTGACAGAACAGCGCCCCCTCATGCAATGTCACATAGGATGATAATGATGATCGACAACAGCACACCGGTGTACTCGCTAATGTAGTCAATATTGTCGAAATACCGGTAGCACTCGGGCGTGGACGCAGTTTGCCCCACTAAATGTTGTTGCCTCAGTCATTACATCATATTGGTGAGTTACAACAGATATCGAAACGTCGGACATGCCATCACTTGGGAGGGGCCCTCTCGAATCTCTGAAATGCTTTATTTTGGTGGTCTGGTGGCCTCTTCCTTGTTCGTTGGTGTATTACAGTATGGATTTGCTTTGACAAGGGATTTCACAGGAGATCAAGGATTCCATAATTTCCGATCGCATCATAGTTAACACTTTGGTCTAATATAGTCCGTCCCTTTACAGATTTTGTCAAAGCCAAAAGCTTTTGACAGAAAATCATCTGAAAGGCGAGACTGTTGAAAGGAATACCTTTATTTCCAGAACACTGCAGTTCACATATACATCATGCATATCCTGAAGCAATACATTTTTAATATGTAAGTAATCACTGTAATTATATCGAGAAATAAAACGCCAACACACTGCAGCTGCTGACAGGCAGTCTTTAACCACAGGTAAATGACATGCTACCAGCCGGCCTGAATTGGTGAGTTTACAACACTGGTATGTTACTTAGATAAAATTCAACAGTGTTCACATTATGTTCATAGCTCTTATTAGAAAAAAAAACCAAGGGTATTAAAGACTATAATTCTCGATAAAGTGATAGTCAACGGCAAATAGTCTAGGATATACCTACCAATTCTTACGTTTCTCGACTGAATAGCAAAGATATTCTCATTCAGGAACCACAAATAACCAATACATTATGATAAGGCTTCGATTGCAATTTGTCAGCCTATTCAAGCTGATAAAGACAGTGATCAAACGAAATCGGCGAGTGTATGACTAGTGTCAACCACTTAATATGTCCTGGTAACATATTCGATTTGGTCAAACTTTAAAACTTGCAATGATTTTAATATTTTCTCCATGTACTTTGAATGTTTTCTTGATTCTTTTGTGCATGAACAGATGATTTCGTAACCGGGCGCTAATCGTTCACTATCACCAGAATGTATATCCAGGTGCCTCTTTTTCACGAGGAGTAAATTTTTTAGTTTCACTTTCCGAATGCTGTGTCAATCTACGGAGCTGCCCCTTATAGCTACGATCTGGTACATTTGAATTAGCTACACTATAAACTGAAGGACAGATACAACGTACACTCGCATAAGAGAATGTGCTCTATCGTTACGCCTTTCAGGTAGTATGCGCCTCGAAAGTGAAAGACTTAAACTTTCGCTCAAAGTTTACTCAATTATATGTAAAACTTTCAACTCTTCTCTTGATCAATTAAGAATACAAATAAGGGGGGTTACCATGCAAAATTTGGTACAAAAGAAAGTACCTAACACTTGAACGATATTCGAAATTCATTAATGGCCACCATCCATGATTTAACTCTATAAGGAAAATAAACTTTTCTATTGTTCAGAAACTAAGACAGTGACCATTTTTCTTACACTAAGAGTTTTAAAATGGGCTCTCATAATTGTGTTAGAGGTAGACCAGAAATGAACTGAACAAATGTGAGGGCCTGAATACCTGTCCCGAGGCGCATTCTACCTTACTGAGGGTTTACTGCAGATTGTCTTGCTCATCACGTGCCATCTGCTCGCGGGACATACTCTCGGCGTCAGGTCGAGATACTGTAGTTGGAATGTTACTAGGGTACGACCGACAAAGATGCGAGTCCATTGCGACTATTTCTGACAAGACAACTTACAGACGTCATCACCTAAGATACAGCTTCTCCCATGTGTCGGTATGTCGAGGTGTTAGTCCTGGCCGATTGTGAGTCTTGCTGGGTGTCATTGTTTCCAGTGGGTTTTAAATAACAGCTTAAAGGCATTACATAATTCGTAACATAGTAATGAAGAAAAGAGGAAACGATAACAAAACAGCCGACTCATAATCTGATAGTACTTGCTATTCCTAACTGACACACTATTAATTGCAAAAACATTGAGCTGGAAAACAATGTGTTTCTGTAAAAGTCACTGCTAAAAACAAACTCTTAAATCAATAAAAGAGTGTAATAAAATTTCACTTTCAAACAAGCTCGGAAAAATTCCTAACTTCTGTCGTTTTCGTCAAAATTATTCCAAAAAAATAGCTTTTGAATAATCGGTGGTGTTATGGCCCTGTTCATGACGTTTACTCAGAAGGGGAAAGATAACAGGGGAACGGCCTTTTGACATGATATGATAATGATAAAAAAGGTTTGCATATTGTACCATAGTGGACCTCTATATGGTGAGTGAGATTAATAATGGAATAACCTCTGTAATACTTTTAAAATACCAATATCAAAATAAAAGATCACTTTATGTGCAATCAATCAAAAGAGTTAATGTTTTGTATACATAGGTTCCTCGGGGTGGACAATTATGAAAACAACACTTATAGTAACATGTTAACATTTTATCCATTCTGAAAATGTTTGAAACACGATTGTTTTAGTGGTTATCATCGTCACTAAATTAATCAAGATTTGGAAGATCGAGATGCAATCGTATAGCACAAGTCTAAAATTTGAGGAAGTTAAAATACCTTGTTGATATTATCTATCATTTTTTGTTGGACTAACCAATATATTGGCTCAGTACGGCTGATTTCTCATTTACAATTACGGCATCCGTTTGGAAAAGTTAGGGCAAATATCTCTCATACAATATCCTTGCTAGGGTTCAATTTCACCGGACAGGGTCACATATTTGGTTTTATCAAATTGTAAAGAAAAATGTTCTTGGCTGTTCCGAATCAGGATTAAGGGGAACTTCAGACCACAGTACGCGTAGATGGAGTGAATGCATAGATCAGGCGATACAGGAATTAACGTTGCGCTCGAAACTTTATTTCCCCAGGTCAGCCTGATGGCTGCCTGGGGCAACACTTAGCTCCGAGAGCCTGGAGATATGCTCACTCCAAGGCTCCCAAAGTCCGACTCCAAATTTGCAATACTTTGTCGACAAGAAAGCTTGCCAACGCTAGTTTCACAATGATTAATACGCAGTATGTATGAGACATGTCACAACACTATTGTTTTAAATCCAAGCTGTGAAAATATGAAAAGTGATACTTAACAGCTATAGTTCTGATAAAAGTTCGACTACTTTGTCTTTCTATCGTCCAACCTTGCGTGAAACATTTCATGCATAATCATAGGAATTCACGAGACACGCGGGTGCCTGGAATGGCGCTGCCATTGAATTTAAACAGAAGAGACTTGAAAATATAACTTGCCGCCATTTTGAAGAATTACACCTCCGGTAAATCGTGGGAATTCAAGCCCAAGTGGCAAATGTTGAAATTTGGCGAATTACAAGAATGAAGATTTACAGTAAACCGGTACAAATTATAGAAACATGACAGTTTGATGAAATCAATCACGAATTCAAATAACAGTAAAAGTAAATGATAAGAGTTTCAAATAAACCTTCACCGTGCCTTACGCTGTGGTTTGCAGTATTTTGGGGGGAACCCATTATCTCATAAGCTTATCTTTGTAGTAGACACACAAATGTATTTAATCGTTTTCTGTATTCAGAGGAACGTCTATAAAAGGTCGATTATACGTTTTTCAAAAACACCCTGTTTACATGTTCTGCAGGTTCTGAATTGTCCAATGTTTAACTTCATCGATACGAGTTAAAAAAAAATACCAAAATTTACCCAAAAAAATGATGACCACAAGCATAACGGCAAGCCATAAATAATATATCGATTTGCATAGATGCGATGCTACGGGAAAAATATACATACAATGCTCTATATATGGTGATTGCAACACGCTTGGCAAGATCTGAAGTGGGAAGTTTACACTCCAGATATCGTTTTTCGTTAGAAATCACCAATCTGATTATGGGCAATGTAATTTTGTATGTCGGCTCATGAGTGTGCTGACTAACTTTTACGTGGAAGAGCACAGGAAAACGCCACAGACTGAACCAAAAATACCTTTCTCAAATTTTAAGAGAAAGTATGTGTGCTCTGCATGTAGAGCCAGATGTATTGGTTCCTTGTAGGTGAGCAGGTATAAGCGACGTTCTTTACAATGTGGGTGGAGTCGCTATCGCCTTTCTTTTCGTGGTTGTATCACCAAATGTACGCGTCGTTGCTTAAGACAATTCAACTTTATTGTTAAAGGCTGTTGCGATCTCCTCGACCGTCTGTCCCTTGAATTCAGTGTCGCCATCACACAACCTTACTAATGCTTGAGTGAGATTTTTAAGATGCAGAATCGCAGCAATGTGCAAGAGTTCCTTTGCTTCCACGTCCCTATGAAAGTCAATGAACAACTGCACAACTTCGTCATGTGATGTCTCCGGGGTAAGTTCAATAGCTTTATCAAGGGCAATGATCGCCGAGTTTGGCACCCTGGCCTCTCCCTTTTTATTGATAGGTTTTTTCGTGTAGCATGCTTTGAGTAAGTAACAGATGCTTTCCTGATTGCAACCTATGTCTTCTAGGTTGTCACTGGTGTTGTAGAAAGCTGTTCGCAACGTTATCTTTATAAAGTCTGTCATTTCGCTTCCATGACCAAGAATCCAGTGATACATCTGTAAATTCTCTTCAGGTAACGAAATTCTGTCAATAGGTCTTGGTTTAGACGCTGATTTTGTAATCACCATATCATTCTTAGCCACGTCCATGCGTTTCAGAAATTTATCGAACCATCCTACACTTTGGTTTCTGAGACAATGGAAACACTCGGGGTCGATGTCCTCTTTGTGATCTTTTATGTGTACATCAAATGGGGGTACATCGTCCACAAGTTCTGACAATAGCTCATTGCGGCCAACTGCGCAAGCCCAAACTGCTGGACTTAAGCCTTCTGATCTACGTATTGTTTCCGGTGCAATGTTGTTCCTCAAAACCGCAATAACACCATCACTTGTACCTGCTGAAAATACACCATCGAGAACGCCATCGGGTAATTTTGCACCATAATCTATCAGCTTCTGAATAGACTCTTGGTTATCAATCGTCGAACAACGTAATAGACCACGCCTAAAAGGTGCCAGCCATTGACAGGAGTCAAGAATTTCATTTCTGTGAACCTCTTCATGTGCAGCCAGAAGAAGATCAATTATATCTGTGTAATTGATATTTACAGCTGCTGATAAAATTTTGATAAAATTTAAACGCATAAATCTATCTCCATTCTGCCAAAAATGGGGCATATCAATAGCACTAGCTGTTATCATACATTTAGCTGCTTCTCTAGCATCAAGCTCTATTGCCTTAGGAATATCAAAAAACACGCGTCGTCTTTCATTTAAATTCTCCTCAACAATAAAAGCTGTGCTGCTGGGCTGTAAATCCACATGATTGACTTCTTTTACATTTTCGTTTGCTTGTAAGTGCTGATGTAACCATCCAAATGGACAAATGGTCTCGCATTCCATAATTGCAGATACTTGACCATAGTGGTTATCCAGCACACCATTTTCTTCAAGTTCAATCCTACAAAGCTGCTCATACAAGCTGCGCCGACCTGTAACCAGGGCGTACGCCGCTGGTGTCAGATCACAGCCATCCTTGCGAGACTTGTTTGCCACACCAAGTCTTACAAGAGTATCTGTTACATCCCTCCAACCGAAAAAACTGGCCACGTGGTACAAAGAAAGTGGCTCAAGCTCATCTGGATATCTTATTAATTCAATGTCTGAACCTTGCTGTTCAGCTTTCTGCAATAAAAGCGTTACTATTTTGCAATGACCATGAACTGCAGCTATTTCCATGAGAGTGGGAGAAGGCTCACAATCAAATTTAAATTTGTGCGACTCCTCCCACAGGTGTGACACTTTCGTTCTGTTACTAGAATCAAGGTCCCAATTTTCGCATAGGTAGCTAAATACAGAGCTATGTCCAGCTACAGTGCTCACATACAGTAACTCCGTCGCATCAAAATGTTCAGCCATGTCTCCTTTTGCTTTTTCTATGCCACCTGCTATTCGTTCTAGGGCATTGAGAACATCAAATTTGCCGCTATGGCATGCCCAATGGAAGGCAGTCCAGTGAGGTCTATACTGTGTGTTCTTGAGCACTTTGGACTGGCCATCTAAGTTCAACTCCAGATGCGCTGGCATCACGACGCAAACCTTGATATAATTCCAAGCTCGATTGACATGCCATTGGCATGTATCTTCATATGAAAATCCATCTTTGAATTTAATTTCCCACAGAATTCCCGGTTTATCATTTGCAAAATCAACTTTGGTAAACACCCCGACTTGGCCTGCCTGGAGCAGCATTTCGACTATTTGTATGTGACCTCTCTGGCAGGATGTATGCAATGCTACCAACAACAGGTGTATCAATCCAGAATCAAGACCACCGGTCATATCTAGACTTGCAAGCAAGCTTTGTACGACATTCACTTGGTTTTCTTCTGCGCATATCAGGATGAGTGATACTATTGTCATACCATCCAGCTGAAGATTAAACTTGTCAACGAGAATGTAAATGACATTCCACAAGCCATTCCTAACACACAATAATAACATATGCTTTACACTTTCATTTTCAGCCTTTTGAAGAATGGCATTCAGACATGTGGCTATATTAGACTGGGACATCTTACTCATTGACGTGGCACAGATGACATAAGCTATCGATGTTTTCATATCGATCCATGACTTCGGGACGTGAACATCTAATGGTTGATCTTTCATTACATCAGTGAGAGCAGCGATCACATCAAATCCATTTGATCGGAACTCATCAGCTGTGGCTTTGTCACAAAGAATATTGAAAGCAAGAAGCAGTAATTCTTGCATCTTTAACACATCTTTGACTCTAGGCAGTAAAAGTTTAGTGATGGCTTTCCACTTAACTGTCCTCCGTTTCGAGTCCAACAGGAAGTTGCATCTTGTCGTCATCAGTCTTTTGACTTCCTCTGGAAGAAATTTGCGCAGAGGTGAATTGAATACATCATAAGAATTTGCATTGGTATCAATACCTGTGAGAAACCACATAGCCGTGCTTGCAAGGAGAGGAGACACACCTTCCTTCGGATCTGCACCATTTTCAAGAAGGCAGCTTACTGTTTCTTCATGCCCTGCACGGGCAGCATAGAACAGAGCTGTCATGCGTGAAGAGTCGAGACAATTTACCAGGTCTTTCCTATACGAGACAGTTTTCTTCAACAGTGTTATGTCACCTGTACCAGCTGCAACATGCAGAAGTGTTGCACCATTGTTAGCTGCATACATGGCGAGATCGTAGATGTGACGCACATCTTTCATGGCTTGCAGATTTCCAGTATCGGCCCGTACCTCCTGGGCACTGCCTTTATGCAGCAATCCTCCCTCTTTATTTTTTCTTTGTTTGTTTGTCTTATTTTTGAGTATTTTAGGAGCATCCTTTACAACATCTATTTCTCGCTCCTTCATCTGTTTTACAAGAGTTTTGATGACATCGGGCCGTTTAAAAATAGACTCATAGATGCCAGAACTTCCATATTTTTCTTGGAGAGCAGCGTCAACAATTTTACGACCTGTTCGCTGTTTTATTTTTACTACTAATTGTTGCTGTAATATTTCAGGCATTTGCTCTTGTGGAGGTCCCTGTCCACCCAAATATCCTCCAAGAACCACAAGTAGCTTTCCCACAGTAAAGACGGAGTGAACATCCTGGCCAACTATGTGTGTCTGTTTTTTGTCATATTTTCTAAATGTGTGCATGAGGCATTCCATGTTGATTTTGCATTTTATTGGACAGCATCCCAACAAAAACAGTCTTTTGGCTACTTCCCAGTGTCGGAATGCAATTGCATACCAGAGCGGCGTTCTCATGCTACAGTCAACACTGTCAAATGCAGAGCTTCCCTTCAATGAGCAATCTTTTAAGACATGCTCGAGTTGGGTAAGTCTTCCTGCTTTTGCCAGATAATGAAGAATCGATTTACCTTCTTTGTCCTGAATAAGCTTTTCCTCGATCGTTAACTCTTCGAATGGTTTATGTTTCATTATATTTTCCAGTCCAACCCAGTTGCTGCAAGCAGCAGCTGCCAGTGCTAATCTAGAAATGCCAGATTTACTCACGGAAACACTTTCGGCGTGAAGAGCATCAAGACACTCAAGAGCACCATCAATACAATGTGGAGTACTGCAAACTGTTGAAATGATCAAATTTTCTAGCGTGATTGGGTCAATAGAAATTGCTTCTGTTTCATCATCTCTTCCAAAGTGACTGGTAACCAATAGCAAGCGTGGGAGGACCAACTCCTTGATGGCGTTACAAAGATTGAATCCCGCATTCAAGAAAAGTTTCAAAATTTTCTCATCATGCAACAGGCACAGGAGCAGCCCTATGAATGGGGCTGATTTGCTATCAGTTAAACATTCCGTTTCAGAATTTAAAAGGAGCGACATTATACCAATCTGATCATTCATTTCAATGGACAGGCTGTTCGTAAGAACTCTTCTTTGCTGCCATATCAACAGAGACACAATTTTATGACAAACATACGGAACTTGATTTCCTTTCATTTTGCGTCCATTGAACTTATGATTGTGTACTTTAATTTGCCAATACGTGCAGTCCTCTCCCGGGTCAGTGTTTTGGACACAGCTTTCCTCTCCATTTTGCTTTCCATAGTCAGTTATTTCATCATTTACACTGCCTTTTGAATGGATGTGAGTCTGTGATAAACCCTCGTGGTTAATGTAATAAGCCAGGAGTAATGTGAAGAGCGTTGATGCATGATTTTTGGATGCCCCCATATCAAGAATGAGGCGCACAATTTCTTTGTTTCCTGATAGACCAGCATAGACTAGAGGACAGTGTCCCTCACTGTCAGCCACAGTGACAAAGTCAGGCCTGAATTCTAGAATTGCTTGAACATATTCGAAGTGTGATATCGCAGCAGCTTCATGAAGAATAGATTTAGAGCTCATTGCAGCTTCGTATGCTAATTTTAACAGTAGTTCTATCTCCCGACATTGCTTTTGTTCCTTATCATCGACTTCCGTAATCAACTTGTGCGTCCCCTCTGTTTCCTTATCTTCAAGACGGATGTTGATGTTCACTTTTTTAGGATTTTTTGTCGCGGTAACTTGTTCCTTCTTCTGCATCACAACTGAGGAGGAGTCATCATATTGCTTGAAAACTGTTTCATGGACACCAAAGCTGCTACACTTAAGAACTTTGCGAGGTCGAAGAAACATTTGCACCAGGCTCCGCACGTCAGCTTGACATTTCGATGGGCAAGCTCCATGTAAAATAAGCCTCTTGGCTACTTCATAATGTTTAAATGCAAGGGCATACCAAAGAGGTGTTCTCATGCTGTGATCGACACTGTCAAATACCGAACTTTCGTTCATAAAATCCTTCTTTAAGACTTCCTCGATATAGCTTAACTTTCCTGCTTTTGCCAAATGGTGAAGAATTGACTTTCCATGTCCATCATGGATAGGCTTATTCCAGATCACCCACTCGTGGAATGGTTTGCATTTGATAAGTTTTTCAAGTACAGCCCACTCACCACAAGCAGCAGCTTTTACTGTCAATGTTGACATAGCATCCATACTAATGGCGCTATTCTCTGCTTTTAGAGCTGTGAAACATTCAAGAGCACCATCAATGCAGTCCAATGTGTACGCGACTATTGAAATGATTAAATTTTCTGGTGTCATGGTCTCAAAATTGTGTTCTTGGTTCAACTTCTCGAGAGACCCATGGAGATCAAATCCTACATCCAAGAAAACTTCTAGGATTTTTTTATCGTGTAGCAGGCACAAAACTAAAGTTACAAGCTGTGCCAATCGGCTGTCATTAATACATTTTGGGTCTTTCTTTATAAGTAATATTATTAACTCAGCCAGTTCATGCTGCGGTATGGACAGTGTGTCAATGAGAGTGTATTTTTGCATCCATATTGACGTAGAAAGTAGGGCAGGTATCAAGTGTACGGAAGAGTTTGTTCCTTGAATCTGCCTACACGGCATGCCTGTTCCTCCCTTCGCAACTGTGGTCCTTCTTTTTATGTCATATAAATAGACATCATACAAGGACAATCTCTTGGAGTTTATATAATATGCAAGTAGTAATGTCAAGACTGTTGAAGCATGGATTTCACATTTTTTGTTTCCAAGAAGGTAGCTGATAATTTCCTCCTTTCCAGCCAGAGCAGCATAAAATACAGGAGTGTTTCCCTCACTATCAGGAACATTGAGAAGATCAGGCCTGAAATCGAGAATTGCTTGAACATGTTCTAAGTTGGACCCCGCAGCAGCAAGATGGAGAACGGAGCTCGAACTCCTTGCTGCCTTTGATGCTAGTTTGAACAGTGCTTTTACCTCTTGGTATTGTTTCTCATCATCTACTGTGGTGGACGGTCTATTTACTGTGTTTTCAGAGATTTTATTAGCTGACGTTGTGTATGGGGCCTTTTCATTTGCAGATGTTGCATGTTTAACTGTTTCGTCGCAAGATAAAGTACCTTTCTCAGAATGTCCACCTGTTAAAGACTTGGCATTATGTGAGTCGGGTGACTGTGCTGTAGCTGTGTCCTGGCATTGAAACACAACTTCAGCGACAGACTTACTACCGTAGGTAATTTTATGGGCATTCTTGGCTCTTTCTGTTGGCTCATATAGCTTAAAAGAAGATGTTTCAGCAATGACACATCCCCCTGTCAATGCGGAATCGAATGGTGAAATGATACCCCTTTGGAACCGATGCAGAAACCCTTCGACTGACGCCTTTGTTATCAATGGATTTGAGTTGTAAAGTAATAATAGTTTGGCCACTTTCCAATGACCATTTGCAATTGCAAACCACAGGGGAGTTCTTTCATTCTTAATCATCATATTTACAGCATTTACATCCTTACACAACATTGTATGCAGCATTTTCATTTGCCCCGCCCTGGCCATGTGATGAATAATTGTCTGACGACAATTATCATAGCTAAGTTGTACATCTATACTAGTTTCATTAAATTCATCAAGATTAATTAATTTGTTGACAATTGACCATTGGTCTCGTTTTGCTGCTTTCAGTACTAGATCAGCCAGTCCCGTGTCACCCACCATATCATACATATTGTCATTGGCCATACAATGTTCCAGCACTGCAAGAGCAATTTCTTCATTTCTTTCATTGATGCAAACATCGAGACAGGTTCTGGAAAGGAACAGAAAATTGGTTCCATAAAATCTAAGGGTTGATTTTACAATACAGTGATAACACTTACATGTATCGAGCAGGTAGGAAGAAAGTCACTGAACGCCAGTTTATTGTTATTTTGAACAATACTTACTGTCCCTTAAAGGCGACTGTTATGTCGGCCCCTTGTTTTAGTAATTCTTTAACAGCTGATGTGTTGCCTAATTTGCATGCCCTATGTAACTCAGGACCATATTCAGGATGGATAAATTCATGATGATCCCTACAAAAAGAAAAAGTGTGATCCATATGTACGCACAATCATACATTACATACTCATTTGTAAAAAGTAGGTAGGTAGGTAGGTAGGTAGGTAGGTAGGTAGGTAGGTAGGTAGGTAGGTATAGACTTAATTCGATAATTTAAAACTGATGACTATCGCTAGATGTGTGTCAGCAGTTAATTTGCAAAAATACAATACATTAAACTTTAGGTTATCCACTTGTAAATCATTATTGAGCTAAACACCTCTTTTGTGGCTCATATGACTGACATGAATAAGCAATACACATAATAAAACATCTACACAGCTACTTTTTACCTTGGACTCATGATTTTCTTCAATTCATATTCACATTCAGCTGATAGGGCTGGTCTATCTATACCTGTGTAGAACAGAAAAAAATGTATATACATGTACCAATAGGCACAATTTGTGTCCTTGCCTTCTAGGAGAATTGACAGATTTGACTATCTGTATCTCCACTCTCATTTATGCTTCATCTGGAGAGTCTAGTGCCATTGCATGGTCATCTTTGAACGGAACTTGTTGATCCTGGCAGATCATTGCAGTCTGCATAAAGACGTTCACTGTTTTATTTTTAATAACACTTTCATTGATTGCAGTATTACCACAATCAATTGTTCCGTGACTGTATTTGTTGTTCATATAAGTGTTTATCGAGGAAGTGAGTTAACATACCTTGCTGTCTGTATTTTTCAAGCAAAGTGTCAACGATGATGTTCTTATTACATGAAACTGCCAGTTCCAGTGGTAAGCAGGAATCCATATCATCTCCATTCTTACACAGAGCCAATACCGCATCGAGGTTGCCAGATATGACAGCCAAGCAAAGAGGACTTTGTGTGGAAGTCACGCTTTCTCTCTCAGACTCGGTACCCGATATTGCCAAATTACAACGTTCTTTGAAGGCTTTGGATAAACGTTTAACGGGTTGTAGTTCATCGTCAAGATGAAAGCTCCAGAGTTTATCAACCAGATTGTAGTTTACATGACAACCTTCCTGGTTTTTATCTTGCAATGCATTCCTCTCCTGTTCTTCATGTTGACGTTCTGACTTCTTTATTGCAGCAACAAATTCTTCAGCATTTTCTTTAAACAGGTAAGTAAAATGCAGAGCTGTATGACCTAACCTATCCATGACAGACAGTTGGAGTTGTTCACCGAACTTTACTACCATACTCAGTGCCAATGTTGTTTTCTTGCTGTAGAGGGCAGCAAGAAGAGGTGTTCTGCCACTGGTGTCCTGTATAGATGCCAGAACATTCTCTCTTTCTAGCAGGAAGTGTGCTATATCATTATGTCCTTTCTCACAGGCATAATGAAGAGGTGTTGAACCTCGCCAGTCTCCTATATTTGGGTCTGCTTGAGTTTTTTCGAGGAGATATTGCACTAAATCGAGATCTCCCTTTTGGGTGGCTTCATGGAGAACTGTGCGGCCTAAGTAGTCTGGCATTGAAACATCAATGTCTGTACTGACGAAATGTTGGACATGATCTTTTGTTCCATTAGTGGATATCCAACCGAGAAATCTTTGATTTATGAGAGTGTCTCTGCATGCCCTTAGAATATTCAAGATATCTTCACGTTTTAGTCTGCCACCATCAAGTTGTCTAATCAAGACCACGCGGGTGACATCATCCAACTTCATAGCTGGATTGTTTAGCAACCTTAAAATCACACTAACTTCCTTCCTTTCTACAGCATGAACTAATGCGTGACACAGTTGTCTTTGAACAGTTATGCCTGGTAGCAGCCTTTCAACCATTCCCTCGTCACCTTGTCTACTGGCAATGCAGAGAGGAGTGCATCCACTGAGATCTTCGACGTCTTTACGCACTTCTTTGTCAAGAAGTAAATGAACTGCTTTTTCAGATTTCGCCTCCAATGCTTCATGTAACAACGTCCTGTGAAGTAAATCACGTGCGTTTACATCTGCGATATGATCAACGACCTTGTCAAGTTTGTCTGTCCTGTTTTCAACGATCATTTTCGATGCCACATGCCTGGCTAGATCTGTCGGCAAGACTAGGCTGTCGATGTGAGATTCCCAAAATGTGAGGGGCAGTTTTTGTAGAAGTGACATAGGTGTGTTGCCGTTGACATCTTTCTTTCCTCGAACACTTGCCCCTCTTTGAAGCAACAGTGCAACCGTCATGAACTTCTTATAGTAGATCGCAAGATGTAAAGGCGTCCGATCATTAACGTCCGTGACATTGATGTGATCCTTGCAAATATCATCTAACAGATACTCTAGTGCAAGGTTATGCCCGTTTGCTGCAGCGTAGTGAAGGGGAGTTGCTTTTCTCGTGTCCTTTAAATGAGTGGGGTTTAGGGACTTGAACGTTGATAATATTGTACTTATGAAATCCGTTCTTCCGTAAGTCGCTGCTTCATGCAGACCTGTCATTGAGAATTAAACAATAATATTAAGTGAATAGATGAGGTAAAGGAAAACAAGCAAACGAAGTAAATTGAATTCGATTAGATTTGAAAAGAAACGCCCCATGTATTCTTCAGGAAATTGCATCTCTTAGATTTATATTCATGTCCTATACACACAGGTATCTTTAATCCCAAGTGAACATTACCTATAGCATTCACTTCCGATCTTAAAATAGTTCTATGTATGAAATCGTACCTGCTGGTGTAAGTGTCATCATTCTTGAATGCTGGTCGAATGGAATGAAATCGAAACCGGCATCTGGTATATCTCCTCCTTCAATCCTTGATGGTCCAAGGCACTGCAGCACTTCTTGTACACTCCCTCCTTCTGGTACAGGTACAACATTGATGAGTGCTGCAAATAGGACCACTCTATCATTCCATTTAGTTGACTGGTAACAAACTCCTTGGTAGCGGAAACCTTCTTCCAAATTCTTGGAAGGCGCTTTTGGTAAGACTTGAAAGGCAAAGATTCGTCCTTCTTTTGACTTTGGGATTACATTTCCATTTTTTAAAAAGAAAAACATGTCATTTCGAGTCTTTTCCTCTATCTTCTCTCTGCAATGTTCCAGTGTGGTTGTTTTGTCCACCGGCAGTATGACATCTTCAAATGAGTTGTATATTGCGCGAGGTTCTTCATCAATCGACTGGTTCTCTTCTATTTCTTCGCTTCCAATTACTTTATCGCTTTTGGTTTCTCCTCTTCCACTGGCTAACTGGTCTGTAGTGTAAGAGTTATTTTGCGCCCCTGATTGTAAACTACCACCATCTGGACTTGTTGTTCTTGATTGATTATCTTTTTCTCCATTTAACAGGTTTGCTCGATTTTTTTCTGTCTTGATCATGACTTGCTCGTTGTTTCCTGACATTTGTTCGCTTTCTTCAATCTTTCGTATATTTTCGAATTTATTAATGTTAACGCTATCAACATTGTCAACATCCTTCGAAGGATATTTCTCCGTGCCATCGTTGACATCGTCGACATTTCCAGTAGAGTCATGCAAAGTTGCATCATTCATTTGATCTAAGTTTAAATCATTCCCCTTATCTTCTTTGGATTCTGATTTACCAGTTTCCTTGGTCTCGCTATCTTCCGCTAGGATAATATTTTGTTCTTCTGCCTCATCTGTTGGTATTCTTTGCCCACGGTCTTCTTTCTGACTCATAGTCTGCTGCTCTGTTGGCTCGCGATGTGTCCCTTTTACTATTGGTGTTACTGTTGAATGATGTATGCGAAAACACACAGATACTATTTCAGGTATATCTGCTTCGTCAGTCACATCAGCTTCGTTCACCTTCCCAATCTCCTCATCAACAACTTTTTCGTCTGGGACGACAACAGCGTTGACAAGCGCTACGACTGTCCTTTCTTTCCCTTTCCATGTAACCGTTCTATACTTTAGCCCTTTAAACTGTTTAAAATTGTATGTATCTTTCAGGGGTTTTCCGGGCGTTTTGGAGAGAACATGAAAGACTGGTGTCTTTGATTCCTTGTCTTCTGGAATCACGTTTCCCTTCCTAAGAAAAGAAAATCTTGGCTGGGAAAAGCTTTCTGCAAGTTTCTGCCTGCACTGGTCAAGAGTCGATGTCACTTCCACTGTTAGCAGGAAATCTTCATAGGGAAATGAAGATGGGTCAATAGTTTTGTTCTTGTCATACTCTATCTCAACTGAGTGATCGCATCTCACCATTCGAAAACATATCGGAATACCATTAATCTTTGGTTCAACTTCGCGTTTGTCTGTCGAAACTTTGTTTTGCCCTGTAGGGTCCTTGTCATCAGCACTTTGTGGAGGGACCGTGTCATCAGCAAGTGGTAAGGCCGAAGCGACCTCTAATTGAGAAGAATTCGATTTAATTCGGCGATTATCTGTCGAGTCTGTATTTGATTCTGTTATTGGACAAGAACAATCATAGAAAAATTAGAGAGAGACAGAGAGAGAGAGACAGAGAGAAAGAGAGATAGAGATAGAGAGAGAGACAGAGAGATAGAGAGTTGTAAATAATAACATTACTTCAAGTATCCCTATACTATGAAACACAATGACCCATTCACTGTATCGTATCACTAACACAGGTAGAACCGATGTGTGAAGTAGCCTTCATTTCCTTTGTAGCTTCTATCTATCTGTCTATCTATCTATCTGTCTATCTATCTGTCTATCTATCTATCTATCTATAATATATATATATATATATATATATATATATATATATATATATATATATATATATATATATATATATACACACACACATACAACTCTATGAAGTATCAGAGGACAAATATAGAAGCACATCAAGTACACAGAATATCCATTACTAGAGTTTGACTCGCAGACGATCATTGAACAAGATCTTTAATCATTGAAAGTGATGTACATGAGTATGACTTTCACCCGGTTGAATCGTACCATTTCGGCATTAGAACTGTCAGAAGTTAGAATATTACCTTGCCAACGGGCCATTTTCGGATAAATATCAATCCAACACTAATATTGACGACATTGAACTTCTGATTTGCAACAGTCTTTTTCAGGAAGAATCAAAGGATTTTTACATTGAAAATTGACGGTAAAAAGGTTATCCTGAGCAAAATGCGCTGTGTTAGATGCCTTTACTGGTCTCGGTGTTCCATCCTAGTTGAGGCGCCCGTTTTTGCACTGGTATATTGTTATGTTACAGCATCCCGCGTGAACTCTCGTCAAACCAGAAGGATGCATTCATGTACTTGACACATCAATGTTATATAATGATTGTTTTATAATTTTTTACTGTCAACAGGTTACCCAAAGGTTATGGAAATCGAATAGAGGCATTTGCATTCGATGCCCCAAAATACATGGTGTTTTAAAGCTGAAGATTCATTCTACTCCGAGTAGCAATTTGTATATCTCTTTCGGGCAAGAACCACGCACGGCTGATATACGATTCTCGGTGATAATTATCATAAAAAATGCTGATGTCGATACTTTGTGGGCCGATTCGTTTTTAGGTCGGCCGTCCGACCCAAATACCCAGGGAAAACCTCGAGCTACTGTCCTGCAGCTAATACAGTTGAATACTGACAGCAAGGCAACAATTTAACAAGAAAACATTCACGACACTGGACAGACAAAATGCCTTGCGTTTCCTGATTTGCTACTTCCTTTATTAAATGCATCTCAATGTTCAATATGTGATTAATGAACGCAAATGCGTCTCCAACAGATTGTTCAATATCTGATTAATGAACGCCTTTTGAATATTTTTATGACTTTCTTCTAAAGTTTTGTTGGGTAAGCAGAATCAGGTCTAATTATCGCCGGAAAACTTTCCGCAGGTACTTCCCTGAGTACGAGTGTTTTTTTCTATAGCAAGTTATTACCGTGATTGCAATAACGAAGAGGTCATGATATAAAACAAACAGTTTCATAAGACATAAATTTCACATCTTCACTTAACCCCCCCCCCAAAAAAAACAAAACAAAACAAAACAAACAAATAAATGGTGTGGTTCCAATAACATGCTTCTAAAAAATAGTGTAGATAGATAATAAACAAATATTTTCTCATGTTAAAAAAAAATCAGTAAAGCGTGCAAATAAATTGCAAAGGGTTCAGGCAACTGATTCTATTACATTTTTCCCATACGGAAATGATATTGAAAACACATTGTGTTTAGTACCGAGTGCAGAATAGCTCACCATGTCGATGTCGAGAACAGGCTGGCGCAGGCTCAGTATTTTCCTTGGCCGATGACGTCATATCGCTCCAACTCTCGCGAGGTTTTACTTTCTTCAAAGGGGTTTTCTCAAAATTATCGCGGAAAGTACATTAAGTGTTACTTCCGCGTTGACGGACGCATAAAAAGTTTATGGTTGGGGTGGGGGGGGTGTTAATGTAGCGTAGGCCGGGTTACCGGAACCACAAGTGTGTTGTTTGTTTTCTTTATCGGCCTAATCGCGACATCACTCTGAAATAGTTTGGGGGTTTCGCCGAATCTTGACAAGTGCATTATTCAATAAGCTTGAGATGAAATATTAATTCAGAGGACGTACACTGAAATACCATCGTAGCTAAAAGTCGCTGACGCATGTTCAGGTAACTTGTCAATTTGGATGGAAGTAAGACAGCGATATAATGGACTATTGTTGTGTGCGTAAACAATGGAGTACTTTGAACTGGGTGGTTGTTTGAGCTGAACCTGACGGAGAATAATAAGCAAGGAACGACCCCATCGTCGGCAAAGCTCAGGATAACACGTAAAATAACCACTTTTCTTCTCTTGAACAACGACTCAACCGGAACAACCAAAGTTTAAATAAATAGTGCATAGTTTAAACCGACGATTTTCGCTTGTAGTTTATGATGGGAATGCTTTTCTCCTAAATGGGGACGGGAAACGGTTGGCACGGGAAATGTTTTATCGTCAATAGGAGATTAAATTTGCTTCTGCTCAGCGAGGACTTTTAAATAAGCCTTGCTAGTTGGCCGGGAGGAGGATTTCGTTGTTTGTCAAGCGGAAGGGTAATGGTGGGATGGCGAACGTTTTTAATAAGGTCAAGGCCGGAGAGGCTATGGTGCAATGGCTAACGTTTGTAATAAGGAGGAGGCCGGTGCAGATTTGTCTTTGTTAGGGAGCTAGAGGGGAAATTTCCAAATCGTCACATCGCAGGAAGAGTGATGCAGACAGCTATCACTTTCCTCTTCAAATTTGTTCAAAATGCCTCAGAGTGGTGTATTTTCATTTTAATTGAAAACATCTCTTGACAACATATCAATTTGAAATTGGCCGAATGACTCCCGTTGACGTTAAGCCGCGTTGATATCATCCATAGCAACTGAAGTAAGGATGGGACTGCATACCAATGACTCTTGGGATTTTTCATTAACGCAGCGATATCTGTCAAGGGTGCTTTACAGAGATACACCATGAACAGGTCAAAGGTCATTGGTACGATTGGTTGCCTAATCAAAATAAATTTGGTGATGCACACAAACGGAAATGAAAATTAATTCCTTTCCCTTTAGGCAACACTTATTCACTGTCTGCAAACATCTTACAACCATCTATGCGTGTCTATTTAAATCCAGCCTCGACCAAAGTAATTGTCCTGTCACACAGACAAACGAAAACCAAGGACAGTCATTCACAAAATGTTGATTCTTTACCAAATAATATTTTAGAAATAAGATTCGCCGTATAAATTTATATGTGGACTATATCATTCATTTCTTTAGCCTAAAGATGTTTCCTAAGATTTAAATGGCGATATTTTCAAAATTCTTGTTATTCTCCCACGAGTGTTTCACTTGTTTGATATTTTTCAGAAGTTTGACGAATTGGCGAAGTCTATTCCATTGAGGTCTCTCTATATGTCCCCAGTGTCTCTTAAAGCTTGTGTGTTGATATTTTTAATATTTTCGAATATTCCACAAGATATCTGTACAAATTCATTACGGATTGTGTCTGCAAATGTGGAGGAATTTCTCTCTTATCGTATTGCGAACGGTGTAAAAGAGTTCTTTGTGGATCGAAATACTTGCCTTGTGAGCTCGGTTGTGTTGTGACGACCGATGACCTCTCCTCGTCCGGTGAAGACCATGCTAATGCGAACAGGTAAAAATACGCATTGTGAGAATGACGCATCTATGGAAAGTTTGGAGACGCCATAAAGTGCACGCTCCTTTTACCAAATCAGTTTCACTCCCACTACCACTACAAAATTGTATATTTAAAAAGTGTATGCGTAAGATGGGAAAAAAACAGAATAATTTTGCATAAATTAAGCAGCGTGGTCAGCGCACCATCGTTGCTGTCTTTTAAAAGCAATTTGCTCAACCTTTGTCGACAGTCTCGCGCGCAGACTGTGCACTATGCATTTTTAGTTTTATTAACTGGTAATCTTACTGCCTTTTTCGTTTTGTTCCGTGATTACTGTGTACATCATGTCTATTTTTGGTTGGTTTTTGTATACATATTGTAAATTTTATCTTGGGAAGTGATTTAAATGTATGAAAATCTGCCCATGACCCGTGACTTTTGTCAGAAATAAATAAGTAAAAATAAAAATGAAATAAATATAGTGCAAGAATATCAGAGGGTGCTCGAGACAGCTTGACCTGAAAGTTCCCTTCAAATGTCTTTGAATCGATCACAATACATTTGTAAATCAACACGGAAGTGACCATTGAGATGCACAAGTTGAAATCATATGAACTCACACACATATATCGACTACTTTTTCCCGCGTTTGATGTAAGTGAGTTATCTGCAAACCGAAGTCGTATTTCCATGCGTTCTCAAATCATATGGGTTCTAGGGATAGGAAGAATTCACCGTACATACCTATTTTTGGTTGCGGTCTGTCTTCAACTACTTCTTCGGACGTGGGAGATACTTTAGATGGCTTTGAACATGTGCACCCCATCTTGTTGTCCTTCTTGCACCTCAGAAAGATCTGCCAGTGACAACAGTGACTATACCGTCAGTAGTTGTGCGTTTTAGTGACTGCGTGTAACAGGCGTCAGTAGACACCGTGTGAGCCAAACTGGAGGCTGTCAGCGTAGGCTTACGGTAACCATGTACACAAACCGGGGGTACCTACCGGACGGCACAAGATAACACAGGGCAACACGTCATGCATGCATGAATTTGGAAAGAACAACGGGATTTGCAAAATGAAACTAGCTGGACGAGTTACCGATGCTTGAGCTACTCTGGAAAGTATATATAACGAACGCTCAGCAGTGGACCCAGGAAAGGCTTGAAAATTTGTCCTAAAAATGTCAATCCATGGACATTTGACTGGAATCTAGGGCAGTACAGGTGTTCTCGTTGGATACACATGTATTCACCGTAACAGTAATACGACCCTAGTCTTGAGTCTCGTTGAAACATGTCAGCTCACGTCACCGATCACGGTTCGCGGAAATTCAATAAGGGATCGACAATACCCCATTATTATTTGTGGATAGGCTGCCTGTAGGGAAGGATGTTGCGTCTTTGCATACACTTTTTACATCGCCTTTAGATACTGAGGTCAACAACACGCATTAATTCACTGGTTTTGCCAACACAATCACTTGCGATCAATGATTTTAAGCAATTGCCATTTAACTTGTGTGTCTGAATGAATGAACTTTGCATGATATGATATTCATAGCCATTTTTACATAATATAAAAGATGATTTTACAAATTATGACTTTTAAAAACTTAACTTTGTTTACTATGTTGAATTTCGATTTTGAAGTGCTGTTTGCAGTCAAACTTGTGTCGGTATTCTGTTAAATGTCAACCAAGATACTCACCGCACCAATGAAGATGTAACCCTTTGAGTGCTGTAATTTTTCCCACCTAAATTTTGGAGCAATATTTTACCAAATTATATGGATTCCTTTTTTTCATTGTTGGATAATTTTGGACCAAAGAGACATTAGTTTTCATTAGCTACAATTTTATCGACATTTTGGAAAAATCTGGAAAAAAAAATTGCCTGGATCTGAAAAGAATTGACTGCGTCACGTTTTATGAAGGGGACAAAAATTGACTTTGGCACTTAAAGGGTTAACACACAATTCCAGCAATGACAGTTTGAACAGTACCTGAGTAAAACGGGGAGGAAAACTAAAAACGGAAAGTTAAAAAAGCATCAAAATACAGGATCTAATTCTTTTGATTGTTTTTTTGTAATAATCAAAACCGTGTACGCCATGCCCTAACTCTTGCTCGAACTTTGTCGATCACGTTTCTTCTTCTACAGCTGAGCAGAACCACGTTTGCACTTGTATCGGATACTTGCCGATACAAGTATCTACTATACGCCTGTGACTGCACTGGCCAGGGTGGAACTAAGCTGTAAGCTCCAAGGCAAAGTAATTAAACAGAAGTCACAATACAGGCCCTTCAATGACAGTGAGGACTCACGTGACGGAACGCCATTGTTTGAATCTTGTATCGAAGCAACAATCATAGAACGATTGCCGCTTTTCAACTAGCATATCACGAAAGCTTAGCACAGTCCATATTGTTCCCTCCTCAGCGAAAGTGCCGGCTTTTCTTTGCCGCACCTCGATTATTTGCTGTCACATAGCAAATAAGAAGGGTCAAAAACCGAACCCATGCCCCTTGCAGAGAGACATATCTCACCATAAGTTGGCTTGCATTTGTTCCAGGTTGCCTATACATAAGGCAGCATAATCAATCACCAACTTTTACTGTGACAAAGTTCATCTTTCATCGTTTAGCTCTTCGATAACGTCAAGATATTCAAGTACACCTCCCAAAATCAATAGCGATGCATTAGTTGAGGAACTTTCCTGTTATTACATGGAATGTTGATCTCATCATTTTTTCTAGTGGATTTGCCCTCATAGCCACTGCAGCCACGAACATCCTTATAATTCCACTGCATAATGAACGCCAAATTTTCAACCCAAACATATCAAAAATCTTTTTATATTGAATTTGTAAGCTGCAAATTTCAATTCCAAAAAAACTTGTAGTCATATTTGTGTCGATATTTTTGCTTGTATCGACAAAAAATGCTCTCCATACCTATGAACATTAAACGTTAACACACAAGTGCAACAATGAAAGTTCAAATAGTACTGAGAAAAAGGAAGAAAATACGAAAGCACAACAAAATAAAAGAAATTTAATTCTCCTGATTGCCTTTTTTTGTAATCAAAACGGTTCATGCCTTAATCCTTGCTTTAACTTTACTCTAAGTATGCAAAATCTCGTATATTTTTCCTTACATCGATGTGAGATTGGCGTCGATGACTTTTTCTACAGCTGAGTACCACCACATTTGTACTGGTATCGGACACTTGCCAGTATTAGTAACTATAGTTTGTCAGAATCTATCGCAAGTGACTAAACTGGCCAAGGCGGAACTAAGATGTGAGTCAACCCCGAAGCGTGGTAACTTAATACAGGTATACAAACAGGTCCTTTAATAAGCACACATGTAAGCGAACTCCATTGTTTAAATCTTGTGTCTAAGCAACGGGCACAGAAAGATTGCCACTATAGCAAACCATGAAAGGTTTGCACCGCCATATTGTTCCCTCCATAATGAAAGTGTTGCAAAGAACAAAGGATCAATAGCTGAATTCATTGTCTGTGAAGAGGGACAGTTATCACCATACGCATTTTATCAATGTCACATTTGAAATGTTTCTGTTTTTGGAGGGCCTCCTTTTTCGATCAAAGTTTAACAAACTTCCGGACTCTATTGACTGTATTAGTACAATCGGCACAAACACTATTGCTGAATTGGCCCGCAACAATGGATTTTACCTTCGACAATGTTCTCCTGTTTCATTAGCACATTAAATCTACTAGCCTAGAATCCTATTCGTCCGCTTGCCTCCGTACCTCCGACCCATTCCGGGAGTTGGTCGGAGGTACGGAGGCAAGCGGACGAATAAGATTCTAGGCTAGTAATCTACCTGCTAGTCAATTTATTGTCATTTACGCTAAAATTTGATCTGTCAGGAAAAGTCTAAATAAAGTACCCGGGTGAAAAGACAACACAGCCAGTGTTCTCTTTAATAACTACTGCAATTCATTACTACTGTACTGTATAGTGTTCAATCTGAAAATCAGAACGCTAGAATTGTTTCATGGTCCAAACATCACACCATATACATCCAATCCTCAAGCACCTTCACTGGCAACCAGTTTAAAAGAGGCTTGACTATAAAAAATTCTGCAACTAACTTTACAAAGCTCTCAACAGCAAGACTCCAGTCTACATTCAAGATTTGAGTAAGCCCTGAAACCTGGTCGTGTACATGTGTTGCACTCTGAGTCAAAAAATCACTTGTGCTCACCACAGTATAGACTGAAAACATATGCAGGAAGAGCTTTCTAATCTGTGGCTCCACGACATTTGAATTCCTTACCGTGTGACATTTGACAAGAATTGACTGTGAACAGCTTCAAGCATAAATTGTAGATTCATTTGTTCGTCGATGCATATAAAGTACACTGACTTTTTTAGATTTCAACTGAACACTTTATTTCGTCCTTTAAGGAATCTTACAACTCGGGGAAAAAATTCCATCAAATCCCTTCCAGAATCGTAACAATATATCAAGTTTTTAAACTTAAACTCACTGATAAAGGTCATTTCTCACAAAAATTGCTGAAAAATAGTACTATTTATATCACACATCTTATATATATGAATCGACCATCTTCAAAACCAATATAACAAAATTCACAGTCTTTTCGACTTCCCTTTATTTTCAGTTTCACTCCTCCAATGACATTTTCGAATCCCAGGGTCAACTTTTTTTCTAACATACCACTTTTTATGTTTTCTGTTGTTCTTGAAATATTTTTCGCAACATTACAGTATCAAAATGTATGTCTAGATGTATCTGTTTCGTTACAATGCTTACACAGGAGAGATTCAATTTTCTTCCATTGAAACAATTCCTGAAATGTTGGCATGCAACAAAAAGTAAATTTCCATGTAATTTTGTTTCTCATGTGACTGTTTTTCCTACTAGCCATACATCTTTCCCATTGAATGTACATTTACATCCTCTATTCCACATTACACTTGCAACTGTATTTTTCACAAAAATCTTCCATTACCACCTCATCTACAATTTTCATTGAAATCCTTGAAATATTGACCCCCTTTACTTTTCTTGCTCGAAATAAATGCATGTGTGTAGGTAATCAGATGGTCCTGATACATAAATTTGCCTGGAAGAGTTCCACAGCAGTTTCCTTTTGTTCCCCTTAACATTTCTAGCGCATAAGCCAACATAACCTTCACGCAATCTCTTAAAAATCCAAACGGATGTTATACATTTCACTAGACAGATTGCTAGGATCAATTTCAGTATATTCTCACTACAGTTTGGCTGAAATAAAATATCAATATTTTCCATGTTCCTTTTTGGTCATCAAACTTCAACTGGCCAATAGTAATTCTCCTACAGAGAACTAAACTATTTATCAACGACAATAGTCCAGGTTTTAGGTGATGAAATTATAAGTCATTCGTGTCAGTTTCACAAATATGAATGGGCTCACGACAAACAAACAAACAAACCAACCAAAAATAGAAACATAAAGCTTTTAAATATTTTATTGTATTATTTCTGCCAATATCACATGAAATACCGCGATTCTCTCGGGTATGATAGACAGCCAAAAGGTGTGGTACACGTGCATCATACCTGCATCATATGTGCTCCGTCTGCCTTGAGGAAATCGAGCCCCTTTCTTTTTAATATTCGCCTGTCAATTTATTCAACGGCTTGCCTATTTTCCACCCAGCAATCGGAATCTTCGCTGAGGGAGTGTGTAGCTGTCGATGACGCCATGAAAAGGTGACGGCTGTATTCAGACATCGTGAATTCAAATATATTGTCTGAGTTTCCGCGACAGAATCGACCCCGATGGACCTTTGTTGTATACAATAGCGGCACTTGATAAACCTTACATTTACGTCTAGATATGCTTGGCATCGGACAAAAGGCCTTGTGATCGTAGCATGAAGAAACGGAACTCAGAAACAAACTAAGAGGGAAAAAGGCGGGAATGAAGCTACCGTTTCTGTGCTCTGTCACGGCTGAGACTGAGACACAGTACGGCCAAAGAGGGCGCCCCGCAAAACCACTGTCCTAGCAATTAAAGAAATTTACTAAAGCAAATTTTACATGATTATTTACCTCAAAGTTTTGAAACATAAATTGATAATATATACTAAACGTCTACAACAAATATTGTGTTACGGTCATGATATAGCAACAAAGATCCACTCCGTTGAGGGCGTCCCTGATTCAGTCGTTCGACATGTACTGCAGTACCAATCAGTCCCGTTACAAATAAACACCATTGGGTAGGCACAGTCCCTCCACCAAGAGGGACTGTGGGTAGCGAAGTTGATACGACGTGGGTCTCAGAAAACTTTCTCACTCACAAAAATCTGCGAAATTGTGAGCATGCTTCAGTAACTCGATCGTTCTGCGGCTGCGAGTGTGTAATAAACCGATCTCAAAATATCCTGAGTTTTCCAAGAGTTTTCTTTGAATAAGACCCATTAAAGACTGAAAAAGTGTATAACACTGTCATAAGTGTCGAAAGTGGCATGTAAATTCAAACGTTTTAACAGCATTTAAGATTTCCCGCCATTTCCAAAAACTAATAATATGACAGAGAAAATAAAGATTACAACGACAAAATGTTGGTATCCATGTGTTGTGCATTCAAGTAAATGACATCATGCTTATTTCTTTTCTGGTCACAATGTGTATATGCAGGAAATACTGGATTTTTGCACTTTTCCTAGGGGATTATTTTTGGAGGGGTCGAACAATTGGAGCTGTAAAAGTGTTGGTTCGAATGCCGCTACCTCTAAATATCCGAAGCAAGTCTTTACCCCGACACTGTTGCAGTTTTCCAGAAGCGACGTGTTGGTTGCTGCTACCTCCAATCACGGTAGTATCTGGGTGTTCCAATCAAGCTCGTACATGTGAACACACCGTTGAAATCCCTAAAAATCCTTATTGGCACTATATGGTTGTGATGAGCGGGACGGTGTCCTGAGGAACACTGACCTTATTGTTGAGCAAGAAACATAAATGGCCAACAATACGTCAGAAGCAACATCTTTCCCAAAAGAGAACTACTTTACGTCGGCCACCATTCCATCTATTCAAGGTTAATTAGTGTAGAATCTAATCGGACGCTCAACCGAGGCTTTAGGGAGCCGTCATTATTTACGGCCTGGGGAGTCGGAGGAGTTCGAGTACCCCCGCTTGCCAACCATGATGAATTTGAGTAACCCTCTCTAACACAGATTTTGACTGACCCCCGGGCCCCCCCCCATTAGAAAAGTTAAGTATCAATACCTGTGTTTGTAAAATTTACAAAAATACAGTAATAGTAAAGACCTTTCAAATCCTGGTCTACCTTGCTAGATTATCATCGGTTATCTCATGGCGGTTGAAAAAGGTGAAACCAACAAAATGAAATTCAAAGTCACGATATAATACAGATATACAAATTCACGCTATAACAAGTATACAACCATATAGTATTGTTTACACAGGGTTTTCACTAAGATATCTGACAGGGCAGAATTTGAAAGTACCGGCGAGAGGCCGAGGGAGAAAGTGTCAGAAGACGTTGTACCCTGTCTTGAGTGGAAAATTTTGTCAAATTGATGTGTGAATTGGTGCAATCTGAGAAATGTTTCAATTCATTTTGCACCAAAAATTGAGTAACCCCCTTCTTTCTCTCCACATTTGAGCAACCCCCTTGTAGCTTTCAGTTTTTCGAGTGACCCCCTCAGTTCCTCCGACCCCCCAGTCCGTAAATAATGACGGCTTCTTTACTATGGGACCTCGCCTGAACGCCTGGCTGGGTTTTATCGTTGAAGGAAACAACGTTTTTGAATTCCATGCTTCTATAACCTATCGTGTGCAGCATAGTAATTCTACGCCTCTCTAAACATACTTTTGTCCAAACAGGAACAATCACAGATCTGTTTGTTCTGATAGTGGAGGAGAGGGTGGGCAATTTAATGTATTCTTATGAGTACAATTTGGAGAACCATGAGAATCAGCGAAGTGACCACTACTGCTTAGGTTCACGAAGTAGCATTTTCGGCAAAACGCCCAAGTTTTAACAGACCTCGCACAGAGCACTTTTTTCTTGCTGTTCTGTAAGGCATTGTGCTCCTGTATTATATTAAAAGACAGTTCTGACATATGTGTTGAACCCGGCTAATTTCGATCAATGAGAAAAATAAAGGAAAATTGGGAACTATAACAGAAGCGACCAGCAATGCAGATTGAGCCATCAGTTGCAGATTCCATTTTTCCCCAAATAAGCAAGAAAGCGTCTAATAACTACCAGAAAAGCAAACCAGGTAATAAAAGTCACAAAAATCTACACCCCAGGAACTTTCTTCAAACGGTTTGAAATTCGTCCAATGCCCGTACTCGGTGCAGGTCGAATAACTTCAAGAATATTTAGTCGATTGATAGTTACGTAATTAGACTTTTTTGGGTAGATGAAGTTTGTAATTCGATTCCACGTCACTATGTTGGATAGTTTCAGCATTAATTCATAGATCCTCGGATCTGTGATAAATCTCCCTACCATTTCACAATTTTCCGTCAAAACACACTACATGGTCTGACGATCGTATCATTTAAGGTGAACCTGGTTGGAAGTACATGTATCAAAAATATGCCCAATGTGACGTTGAAAATGACCAAATTATCGTCAAAAAGTCTGAAAGTCGGGATTTACTGCTTTTGGGTTGGCTTTGGTATATCGTGTATTACCTCTGGGAGTTAGTGCAGATGTCAGCACTGATCCTGAAACTGTGAGGTCATGTGACCACTACAGTATGGCTTCGCTCGTCAACTTATAGTTCATGGTTCAGCTTTATAGCTATAACAGGGTCTCCCAGTTTAACTTTCGCCTAAAATGCTGGAGTCGGAGCGGCAACAACTGCATGCTGAATTACGTAAAGCGGTATGTGCATTTAGTAAAGGATTGTGACCATACTGGTTGGTAGAATGTCACATTTTGGCGTTTATGAAGGGAAAAGTTGGATTTCGGAATCCTTATATTACTTATTTACACGCATTTTACCATAGAGGCTCTACTTCCATGGCATGGACAATATTGTTGTGTGAATTTCTCCATTGACACCTATCGTATTAGCCGTTACATTGTTCACAGGTGCTTTGAAATGACTTCAAAGTGCATGAGTTGTACCTCGCCTTTTCTCTCCTAAATCTCATTTGTTCCGCTTCATGACACGTTGTCTGGTAAGAGTGAACATTAAAGTGATTAAAAAGGTGGCGGAAGTGCCCTGTTCACGACAGTCGCCACATAAGACAAAGGGTAAAAGCACTGACTCTGGTGAAGATTCTACAATTTCGCGGTTCATTTCTGGCTTATCCGCTCTAAAGATGTCTTGCTCGAGTTTAAGTTCAAGTATCTCTACTCATCATCGGCAATTTTAATGTCTGCAGATTCATCACAAACTTAAAAACATCATGATTTCTCATATAGTTTGCCGAAACACTAGAAAATTGAAATAAGAATGCACTGTGTTGTACCTTATAAGGCGTTTCTGTTAGAAAAATACATGAATCGTATAGATACACGAATAATGCTGGAAACTGTGGCTATGTTGATTTGCACCTCAGTCTGCTAGGTAATAAATATAACCCGCTGGACACTCAGCCTTAGCCCCATTTCATGCACGTGGTGAAGTTGAATGTCAAGGGGTAATCATTCTCACACCGTATGATGGGGTCGGAGTTAGCTGATGGTGTTCTTAGAAGGCGTTCAATACCACAAAATGTAGGTGCTCACCCTTGCCCTTTTCCGAGCCCTGACCAAGACCTATAGCCCAACTTAATCGGTGGTTTATGGCCGATTTGTAACGTCGTTATAATTTGTTCATCTACAAAGATTTAATGTTTGTCAGTACAACATATTAAGAGAAACAAGGCAAAATAATGATTTACACTATGTCAAATATAACCTTGTAAAGCTCAAGATTTGTCATTTCCTGTCTTCGTTTGTTTACTGAGTTTTGCTTTTTTATTATTTTGTACATAAATTGTATTAAATATAAATTATAGAAGACTGCATCTAATATATATCCACTTCAAATATTCATGCGATCTTCTCAAATTATCTCGTTTGTTTTCGTTTCACGTGTACAACTATTCATGTTGTTCTGATCTCTTTAGCGAAAATGTCTGTCTTCAAATTTCAGCTCTGTCCCTGCTTGCACATAAGAAAATAAATTCTTCGATGACATAATTTGTGATACGTACCACAAATTATGTCATCAGCATATTTGCATGTATGGCAAGGTGTGGACAGAGCTCTGGTGATTAATATTTCAACATGACATACAAATAAGTTCATTACGTGACTTTATGAAACATTGGAGAAAATGACGCCATCAACGTTCTGTATACACATGTCGAATTAGTATGATCCATAACGCTATCTCGCGAACATTGCCATATACCTTTACATGTCTCTTTTACGTCATCGACCATGGAATCCCATGTGTTTCTGTCTCCAGTCAATATATTACCTGTATTACATTGTACCCTTGATAGGGTCTCTCAGCTTATACACAGTAAAAGTGCAGATATTTTTAAAAAGTGTACACGATTCTTTGAATTCTTTTTGAGGCAAAATTCGATCAAGAATTCAATAGTCAGTTTTATCTCTCTCTCCCTCTCACTCTTTCTCTCTCCATACACACACACATACATACATACATACATACATACATACATACATACATACATACATACATACATACATACATACATACATACATACATACATACATACATACATACATACACACATACATACATACATACATACATACATACATACATACATACATACATACATACATACATACATACATACATACATACATACATACATACATACATACATACATACATACATACATACATACATACATACATACATACATACATACATACACACACACACACATACATACATACATACATACATACATACATACATACATACATACATACATACATACATACATACATACATACATACATACATACATACATACACATGCATGTGAGCATGAAAGGAAAATGTGTCAAAGGTCACAGCGAAAGTAAGGGATCAATATTTTCGCATCCGCCAGCAGGTTGAGTTCATAGTTCAAAATACGTGTCAATGAACCGATAATACCTTTCCGCTCGATTTAAACTGTCTGCATTGCATTGTTACAAGCTGCAGCAAAAGGCTCAAGGAAAATATCTTTGTAAAAGTTATGTAATGCTCTAGGGGGCAATGCGCCGGGTCATCAACATCGGCCAGCTTACTTAGTAAACACTCGTCTGGTTGAAAATGAAAGAACAGTAAAACTGACCTATAACTGTCTACTTCAGAGTTGCTATTAAGGAATATCTGTGAGAGTGTAAATATTTGGTCTCAAATTTGTTCTCTGACACTGTAAAGTCTTTGTCAATGCACCTTTTCATATGCAGAGTTCGGAAGAGTGATGATCGTCTGCTGATTAAAAGGATCCCTAATCCGAACAATAGACCCTCGAGAAAAACGAGAGTCTATGTCCGAACAAACGATTTGCGTCATTCGTCTGGTCGTATGGTTTGTCCAGGCTGTGGGCCTACGCGTTCACCCAACGATCCAAGCAACAGCCCACCACTAACACGACAGTCTGCTAAAGGTTATTCCTTAAATTTATTATGTGTTGATATTTACATGCCCACAGACTCGGAGCAAGTCTAATTGTTGACCTTTGCTGTCTCCTTTCATAGGTAATGGGCGAAAGGAACAACAGAATGATTATTGGCAATTATGGTGAAGTTAACTCGATAATTCTTCGATTTTCACGCAAAAATCACGGTATACGACAATTACCTAATTGGTGAGAATCAAATAATTTTGAGTTACGTCAGTTCAAAGTTTTTTTTCCCAATTTTCAGCCTTCGATACTGATAAGAATTCAATAACATATCTGGCAAAATGCCATTATTTATGGTGCAATAATATAATGCCGGCAAAATGCCAGTATTATGGTGTGAGAAAGTCAATTAATATCGCTGTGTTGTGCGGTTTCATCTTGAGGCTAACGATAACAATTCTGTGGTCAATAACCATTCTCAACAGCTTATTTTATGACGGTTTTATTATATTTTTTATGAGTACGTTTTTTTAAAAATAAAACCTTCACTTCCCTTAATCGTTTCACTTATTTTCGCCCCTTCGGTTGGTTTCTTTATAAATTTCGTCATGTCTGGACTCACAGGTGCCTGGCATTGCAAGTGTGTATACCACCCTGGCAATTCAGGTACCTGTGGTCTGACTGGCCATTTCGGGTTTGGTCCTGTCGATGTCATACATCTTTGCCTGTTTTTACGTCCAAAGCGTACTCTGTATATCTGTTAGTTAGTTTGGGTACATCTCGGCACTCCTAAATGACATATAACCCCTTCTTATTAGATTAAGAGATTCCTGAAACCCTAACTTTCTAAAGACATGCATACAATTTTCGATGTGCTCTAACGACCCCAACGGAAAATTGTCTCGAATATGTAGTATGATGCAAACCGCGGGTAACATTGCATCATCTACGAACCTTGAAAAGTCTGGACGGCGTTGCACATAGTCACGTGAGTTGACAGTGCTGAAATTTATTGATTCTTTTTATTTAGATTTTCTATTGCTGTGAACCAAAAACGTAGTCAACTTCTACACACGAAACGTATACCTGTGTGTGTCTTTGTATGCTGCTGCAACGCAGGACGTTATCACTTTGAACTTGGTGCTGTAAACTACTGTCGGTAAGTATAAACACAGACATTTCTTTTCGCATCCGTGGGACTGCATTCATGAAAACGTCTTCACACCGATAAAATAAAATATTTCGGGAATACAACCCTCCCGTCGTCACTGTCAACATTTAAAATTTCCAGATTTTTTTGAAAGTTCTATAATCATTGCAATCACGAATTTCATCTTATTGAGAGGCGTCGCACACAGCTAGCTGCACGTATACATACCACTGCATGTTTTTATCTCATTGAACCGTGTCTGTATAGGCCTACATACACGGTTTACATGCTATTGATACTCTTGGATACTTGTTTTTAAGGTAGTAAGTGCCTTGAAAGTGAAAGATTTAAAACTTTTGCTCAAACTTTCCTCACATAATCTTTCGACCATTCTTTTTCAAAATCAAGAATAAAAATCGGGGGTTACTGTGCAAATTTGGCATTAGAGAAACAAATATAACCCAAGATTGTCCAATACTTGACATTCAAAATGGCCGCCATCCCTTTTGTTAACTCTATGGAGAAAAATAAAATTTGCGATTTTCAAAAACTAAGACGGTGGAAATGTTTCTTGCACCAAGAGCTTTTAAATGAACCCCCACAATTAGTGGTATATCAGGAAAGAATTGGAAAAGTTTGAGAGTCTGAATATCTGTCCCCGAGGCGCGTTCTACCTTAAATGTATGAAAAATAGCTCGTGTGGTATACCTCACATTTGACGAAGGCGAACTTGGGAGGTAACACGATGCAACATGTTGTGACCGAAAAGTGGAAGTAATTTCTATTTTTTACGAGAATAAACCGATACCACTAAAACATGGCGATGCCGAACATTTTTTTCCGTGTTGAGTGGGGTTGTATTTCTTATGGCTCCGGAGCGGCCTTTCGCTGCAAAAGCGAGTAGCATGCATGCCAATCGTAAAAGCATCGAAAATCAATATCCTTTGGCGGCACTCGAGGTGAACGTGGTGAATGAATTTCAACTTCAATGCTGCATGCTGTGGCGGCATGCGCGCCAAATGGTTTCGAAATTGGTTTCGAATATAGCTACTATACGCATGCTCATTGATTTCAATATACACAATATAGCATGCCGTGTCTCCATGTACATTAACAAGTTCTTCAATGTAACTGACCATTTGCAATGAACTTTGACTCTATTGTCGTGGCTGATGCAATTTTCAAAATCGGCGGTAGTATGGCGGGAAGAAAATAACCAATACATTAATCGCAAGGAGGAAATGTATGAGACAGGAAAACGGAAGCCTTAGAAGCGAAAAACAGATTTATATACCCAGCAAATCGAAACCAGGACAGTTTGTGAAAATGGCGTGCGATCATTCTGGAAAGGCCCGTACAAATTAATATCAAGACATAATCACTGCATTCGATGTGAACTTTTAAACCTTTTGGTCGAAAAGATGTGGTCCAGGTGTATTATTTCTTCGTTATCAAGTCAAATACACGATATCCTGTTTAAACGGATGTGTACTTTCGGAAGTTGATTCTCATAGTAAACCGCATTCCAGTCGTTCATATCAACAGAACAATTGACATGCAATTTACGAACTATTTCTTGACGGAATCTTTCAGAAATATTTTTTACTGAAAGTGTAAAATAATTTCTCTTAGACCTTCTGTCCATTCCACGGTTTATTTGTATCGACGTCAATACACCGATCCATGATATCTGCTGTGTCATGCTTATACATGCAGTTATATTGTACTTGTAGAATGCCTTCACGTAAAGACAGTTACGCCAGATCAAAGCAGAATAACTCCAAAAAAGGCACATAAATTACAAGTATGGATGATGGAACTTTTCGTTTCAAAATTACAATTTTGTTGTAAGAAACAGAGTGGTTATAGGGCCTAATTGCGAAGAAATCCAATCTTTCCTTTGTCAAAATCACAGGATGGCATCGTCAACGCTAAACTTCAACTGCCTTTCAAAATTAATATGGCGTACAAAATTAATCGTTTCGAAGTACAAAATTTTTATTTATGAATTCCCAGGACAAAGGATGCACTGTATTTCACATGCTGGGAGTAAAAAGGCGAGGCCATGACAAAATTGCACAGCAAGCACCGATCACGCGTTCAGCTCGTGATCACGCTCGGCTTCTGGCGGAGCACGCGGAGGGTAGTCTGCGGAAGCTGTCCGCATTGCAGCTTTTCTCAACATGTAAAGGTTTATTATGTGAAGAAACCGTACAAGGGCGACTCGACGGATCAATAAGTGGAAAGATGACCGATAAATTGTATGTGTGCCGTTTTAGACAGTGTTTCGAAATAAACTTACTGCGCTCAAAATTTAAACAGTACGGTACTGTACCTTAGCTTTATCCATAGACTCTCGGAGAAAAACGGGTTTTCTCGAGAGTCTATGCTTTATCAAAGTTATGCTGTTAAATTCCAACTTTCAAGTGGGTTCCCGTATTCAATGTTTACTTTTCATCTTCATCTCAATATTTTACCGACTATGCACGTGATAACGTAATCATCGCTGCCATCGCGACGACGTTTTTTCCGATGACGTACAGTTGTGCGCAAATATGAGAGTTCTGACATTTGCATAAGCTTACAGGTGAGCATGACAGCTCAGAAGACACAATTTCATTAATCTTGTCTGAAGAACTAGAAATCGCAAATGTTTTCTAGCGAGCGAGTCTTATATAGTATGCATTTCATTTCAAGGAAGATGGCGACTATACAAAGTCAAAGGGAGTTACGGTGTACAATGTACGTCTACATTTTTATGCCAGTCATGGCCATGCCTTGTCGATATGTGCTTTTGTGACAGAATCATAATGTGCATCTTTTGTCTGCATGCGCGCGTATGGGTCCGTGACGTCATGTAGTTACAGAATAATTCCTCTACATCCGTATGAATTTTATTTTTGAACAAATTTCAGTATTTTTGGACAAAACCAACGATGTCATTAAACAAATATAAAAAAATATTATCGATTCGAAATTTTGAAAATTTAGCTTTCTTGCAGTTTAAACTTTGACAAATTCATAGATTTAAGTGAGTTACTAGTCAAACATCGAGAAAAGTGTGTTTGTTTAGGTCGTGGGTGACTGTATGTTTGCCAGCCGTAGTAAAAACAATAACACACCCACAAGGAAGGGAAAAAAGCTGTACAAAGAGCAGGTTGTTTTCAACCTGGGTAGATAGGTCTGTATCTTAGTTGCTTTCAAGTTTTTTTTTCTTTTTTAGAGATTCTTTTGCAATTTTTTTGTAAGCTTATGGATTTTCCGCCTCACAGTAACATGTCTCGAATAGATTGACTTTAGCCTATTCTCTAAAAAATAACATGGTAGCGTATTTGAAGTTAAACTTAGATGGCATTGCATGTGTAAAACTTTTGGGGAGGGCAGAAAATAAATATATAAATATACAATTCTCGGAGTCGGTCGGTTCCGTCAAGGTGAACTGATTGTTTATCTTGACCATTGCAAATGAGCAGAGAGAAAAAACGTACGAAGCTGCGGCAGACAATACTTGCCCCCGAAGACAACGTCTAAACTTTTGATCTCTTACAAAATGTCACACAAGAGAACGAAAATATGATTCGAAATCTTCAACCAGTTCGGAATCCAACTCGATACTGAATTGTGCAGTATTCTCGTCCGCAGGGACATCCGAGTAGGGCACAGTACAATAAATTACCCGATTTTCTCTTTGATTTATACCCTTGAAGGTTACTTTTCTTATAACTTTTTCAGTTCTTTATGCAAACAATAATGTGCAGCATCAGAATTATTGATAAATAATATCAAGTAAAAGTACGTTTAGAAATTTCAGCAAGAGTTTCGAAATAACCATTAAACAATAATGGAAGTCACGTTTTGTAGGTACTACAAATGCATTACATTTTAGACAGCAAGTTATGACGACCCAAAGGGGTCATTCCGCTCTGAGAAAACTTAGAATACAAATTTCTTTTGTCATTTCCATTGGAAAAAAAAATCAATATCCTTTTCTTTCAAAAAACACGTGCAACTGATCTCCCTACTTTCCGTCACATTATTCTATATGGCTGAAGACAAAATCAGTGGGAAATTTTACAAACATGCTATCTCCTCTCTCAATCTTGCATAATTTTCTAAATCATTTAAAATGGGAATTGAGAAGAATGGTGTCCTTAAAAGTACGTCAGAATTTTTACAAACTAGTCTATGAATTTCTCTACACATGGGAGACCTGGTAGACTTCTATGGGGAATCTCTGAGGATACAAATCGCAATGAATTATAGGAAATTTACAGTACTGTGTAGGGTTCTTACGTCATTTTTGCGTCACAGCGCGGCGAAACAAATAATAGAAGTTCGGATTTTTCAACCACCAAACCAATATTCTCAGTTTCAAGGTACATATAAATGACATAATTTTCAGTTCAGCTTTTTCACACAATTTCTGTATCATTCGCGTTTCAGTATCGTCTAATCTCTCATTAACTTCGCTCACGTGCGTTTCACCTACTGACGTCACTTTGCCGTCAAGAATAAACTCACTATTTCTGTTAGCAAACATCGTACTTCGGCTACAGTTCACAGTTTGACTTTGACCCGGGGACTGGTTATGTGTTGCAAGTGTGTTTTGCTGTGCATTGTGTTATTGCCCAAGAAATCGAAATCTGTGAATAAAGCGAATTGCGTGGAACGGTTATCAGTTTATCCGATACTAAAAAACGGACAGCTTTCGACAATCTTAATAAATTATACATGTAAGCTAAGCTTATTGCGTAGTAGTAAAATTCGATTGCTTCGAAAATAGAAAACTAGCGCCTGAACCATAAGAAAGTATATGCTCAAATTGACAAGTGTAGTTGTCACTATCTTGCCACGTGATACTCAGTGCCGAAGGTCATGTATGACGATGTAAGCATAAACAATATCACGATCTTTTTTCCACCGCGTACCTGTTTCGTTATGAGTACTGTGCGTAGGTGGGAAGGCAAGGAAATTCCTGTGTTGCTGCCCGAGTTCATTCGCTCTCCTCGTGTCTATTTGGATTTATGTTAATAAGGCGATACTATTATTTAGGGGATGTTGCAGACGGGGATATCCTCATTGTGTGGAGGGATTGATATGTCAAAATTCAAATTGTATTGAATTTAACACAAGGATGTTCCTTTTTCAAAAGTATGTTCTTTATTTACATACATAGAACCAAAATCGAAATTGAGGAAAGGGGTAAACGCGCGATTTCATTAAATGTCCATAGTTGACCACCCCTCAATTTAATGTCATGACCTTCCATTCATATGAGCACGCACAACACCACAACACTTTCACGTGAAAGATATTCCATGTGGTTTCTGTAGTAGAGCGAAAAGCGTTAGTTGCATCATACTTTTTCGCCGGGCTAGACACTAGTGTATGTTGTAGAGGAAACACATAGTAGTCACCGAGAATTTTATGGTAGAAGCTTTACTAGGTAAGTTTTACATTTTAGATTTTTCTTCCGTGTTAATGTATTTGAAAAAGTACAGACCCATGAGTGTGTACATACCATACCATGAAGTACTAGTGGTAACACCGTCCAGTGTGCAAGTCCGGGGCATGGCATGACGAATAGTAAAACGCTCAAATATTTTGAAGTCTACAAAATTTAACGGATTTCATCCTGTACATCCACTAAAATAAATACTAGATATGCACCGTTAAGTGTAACCTTAAAACCATACTACCTCTGCGAAAATGCCGTTCGTCCGGGCGCTGAAGCAGCGGTTTGTTTTCATTCATTGACGATCCATCCATTCATCACTAAGCGCGGCGCGCCAAAAGACCGTGCGGCTTTGGCGCGAAACACCAAACAATAACAAACCAATTTAATTGAATAATTCCGGCGTTAGGCTGTCCTGACTGAAAAATAAAGAACGAGAAAGCATTTCTGTTTATCTGTCAAAGGATAACTTTCAAAAATCACCCTTTTTTTACAAGTGTTTCAGGTTATCGTTCAAATTATTGATACGACGGTGTTGTCTCGACGCGTCTCCAGTCGGCCTTCCAAATCTCCGAAACTACCGATATTGAGACGTTACAGTCGTACACATGGTAAAGAATTGCGTAAGCACTGGCATTTCTTAGTTCTCACCAATTAACGTGTCTGCCAGATTTTAGATAAACATGTCGTCTGCCGGCTGACGTCAAATTCTTTAATTTTCGTTTTTGTCCTGTCCATCTCATCTCCCCATAGCGGGGAGTCGTTATTTTTTGCCTGTCTCACTGTCATCGAGACAGATTTACACTCGGTAGTAATCCGCTGCTTTTTCATAGGAAAGAACCGTTTCATCTGTTCATCGTACAAAGTGTGTTATGTAATGATTTTTTGTTCGGTATGAGCATGATTTTGAAGCTGCTGCCACAGTGCTCGTGCCGTGTAACGCTTCCCTTTTGTTGACTCAAAGAATGTGTATAAAGAGTTCGCTGACCTCGCGAAAAATAAAGTGGGTGACTATTGCGTCATCAGTCTCCGCGCGGCACGTCCCTACGAGGTCAAAGCCGTAAATTTTATGACTGTCAAGGTTGATGGCAGTCGTTTTGGATCACCCTGTACCGCTCTGCTGTCACGGCTGCACGTGCAGCTGTTTCTTGAAACCGAAACTTCATAGGGTCGCTCTGTAGAAATATGAAAATGTTTACCTGGCTATCTTAGATGTTGAAGTGTAACTCTGGCAGCTTGATAGACACAGGAGCCGTGTACTTTACAAGTTTGTTACAAAGCGCTTTGAAAACCTGTTGGAGGAAACTTTGACAAAGACTACCGTAGTTAGGGTTACCATGGCCTATTTCTACATGTAAATAATTATGAAGAATATGCCAATTTGAAATACAGTGAAGGCTTTTCTATTCTGTTGTTCCACATGACTTCGGCAACTTCAAGTTCAGGTGTTTCTGCCAAAAAAAAACCAAAAAAGTTTACGGAAATTTATTTAAAATCTAACACCAATCAACATCCTAAAATGTTTGTAAACTGCGGTTCAGAAAGGTAGCAAAAATAAGCAGGATGACTAGTTCTTACAGAAGCTAAAGATGAGTCATGCTGAAATTGCAATAAAGATTTTTAACTCTGTATTTCCATCTCTGAACATAGCTAGGACAATATGACAACCATGCAAACAGACAAAATTTTTTAGATGGCTGGCCTTTTTTAGTTTGCTCTGTGTAAACTTTACGAGATGGCTTAAACTCTGAATGACCACTGAACTCAGAATGAACTTTTTGTCTCTGGTGAAGCGGTGGGCTGTCCAATGCAGATAGCCTGCATTGATAATATACAGCATTTCTGACAGGGCAAGGTGTGACCGTGTTTACAGTAACAATTTACTGTTACTTTGGAGACGAGTTTTAATGAGCTTGTGCTAAAGTTGGGGAGCAAATTTGGTAAATGATATTGATTTTGGAACTCTGGTAATGTTTCCGGTGTCCCCTTATCTCATTGCATTGATATACTTAGGGGGGCGCTGTAAAATGACCAGAGAACATCTATAACGCTTACTTGATTAAAAAAATCCGCCCTTTTAATATTCACTGCTTTATGTCATTGTCTGCAGTGTTCAGGTGAGGCCGTGTAGCCAGCAGCCAATCATTCCCGACTTTCACATGAACCCAGCACAAGGACAGTACATATGTGGGTAAAACTCGGGGTAATACTGGTAGCTGACCCCAGGGTACCTCAGTTACAGATACCATTCTAACAGTAACAGAAGCCTGTTCTTATACCACATGGAAATTTCATGAGGAGTTCTGAGACTTTTTGCCACCAGGAAGGAAGGCTTTCTATCACTTAGCCATGCAGGTCACTCACAGTTTAAAAAGGGTGATGCAATGCATTTTAATTGATATCTGATGCAGATCATGCATTACAGCAGTGCAACGCTGATGTTCTTCACGTAGTAGCAGTCTTTAATTATTCCCCTTAGGGCCTATAAATGCATGTAGCATATTAATTAGCAGCTACTGCAAAGGTAATTTTTTTTAATTTATCACAATATAATCAATTGTGTTGGGTTTTGCCTGGTTAAATGTGTAGATTAGTTACATATTAATATTTTGTTTATTTACATGTTTTCTTCCGTCCATTCGGTTTAAAATGTTATTCGAAATACGGTAAAATTAGAAACAATGCTTTAATTTTATTTTTTGAGTATATTTTCTACCAGCAATTTTATATCATTAGCAGCCATGATTCATAAAAATAGTAATGTTCCTTACCCTTATATTGCTGCACAAGGACAATTTGGGACGGGGGTAAATTTTGCTGCAAAACATTCTCTAAAAATACATGAAATGTTGTGATGTATATAGTACTGTCACTTTGTGTACAGAAACAAATGAATTCAGATTCAGATTCAGAAAACTTTATTATCTCCTCTAGAGAAATTTACAAACTAAACTGCTCTGAAGTGTCTTGTATTCAGCACTGAGAACCATCAAATGTCGACGTTTCAATGTGAACCTGGGTGGAATAGGTTTGGAATTTTATTTCATTTGGAGGCAGCGGCAGTGTTGGAAATTTTCATCTTCACCCCAGAACTGATAAGAGGAATGGCTCGCGCAGACAATAATAACACAATATTATATAGTTTTTAAAAAGTACAAAAAGTAGAAAGAGTTTTGTGGCAGGAGAAGATTGTTTAATAGTACAACCATGGCGTGGGTCCATAAAATGGACTTTTAAACCCAGGATTCGAATGGACCACAGCCCGAACAAAACCACATGCACAAACCCGCATAGAAATGCCCATAGATACGTGTATTTGGTGTTTACGTACGTATGTTCTTCATTTGTACCATCATGTGATCTCTTAGGTGTACTTAGCCTGTTGAACATCATGCATCCATTTTATTTGAGAGTAGAGCTAGATCTTTTCACCAGCTTAGAAGTGGTGCATTTTACACTCGTTGTACACCAGTCTATAAATGTCCATTAAGTAATTTTGAAATCGTTGTTGTTTCGATTTCTGGTCCTGGACTAGTCACTCACTGAGTGATGGATTCCCCCCAAAAACGTTTTGTAGTTTGTAGGAAATGTCTAGACTGAGTTTACTAGGGGCTTTATTCCTCACCTTTTTGACCCCTGTGAAGTGTCATAGCCCCTATGCAACACTCCAATGTTGGGCAATTCAGACCCACTTCATGACAAAATTGAAAAGTTTCCAAAGGCTTGTTTCTGTCAGAGCTCAACTATCAAAATATCATTTTGTTTATTTATTTGACGTGCTGGGATTAAATTTTTAGGACAAAGTAATCATTGCTCATAGTATATCACACATATAACCATAACCTCCCTTCCCAGCTTAACCTCAAGTTCAATGGCCTCCCATGACCTTCTATAATCACTAATGAGGAAGCGATCAGTCATGTTTGTCCATGCCGTGTGGGATAGGGGCATTATCATATATTTTTGCATAATTCATGTGTTTGGGATTAGCACGCACATCCTTATAAGGACATGTCTATTCTTAGTAACCCAGAGACAAATTTTACATCATGAAAATGCCATATGGCTTAAACCTTGTTTGCATGTTATCTGTATTTTTGAACACCTTTCCGTGAAAATCTACATCAGTAATACAGTATGTAGTGTTTTGAAGGATTAAAATTTATTATACAGTTGGTTAACCGCATCGATCGATCGTGGGAGAGAGAAATGCATGTGTTCAATCTTTTGGATAAATTCGACAGATGTCATGTTATGAACTGGAAAATATTTTCCAAGGCCAGTGGGGGTCACTGTCCGTCTGACCTTTTCACATTTGCGATGTTTGTAAACAAATTCATGCTTATCAAAATGTCATATTTCCTGCCTATGCAGTGAAGCAGAGGGATACTTTCAGTCAACTGATGAAGGAAAAATAAAAAGAAACAATTTGTCATTTCACAGGTGTGTTTGGGGAAAATAAATGGATCATAACAGATAATAAGGCTCATGTAGTGATCTGTGTAAGCCGGATTATGGCACCAATGACTTTAAAACATCGCCGTTTTGTAACCTCATCAATAGTATACCATATCAGGGTATGCGTCTCTGCATATTTGATGACTTTACCCTTTTCAACTTTGTGTTTTCATGTGTTAATCTGTTTTTAAAATTTTACAAACACTGTAATATTTTAATCAATTAGCAGTTTATGTTTGCTCCTGGGCAGTCTTGTGTGTCTCCGCATATCAAGGCTCCAGATCACGTTTTTTTTCCTTCAAAATTATGACCTTTTTTCTCAATTTGGTCAACATATGGATTATATACTGTTATGTTTTCACACAGTTTGTGATGTACTCAGTCAACACTATGGGGTTAATGAGTCACGATAGAGCGGAAAATTATTCAAGGAATTTGCACATTTTTTTGTCTCTGTGAAAGAGTTTCCTGTGTAGGTACAAAACCTGTATTGAACTACTGTGTATGGGAAGTTGTCTGATCAAAAACCTGTGGCTTTTCGCATGTGGTTCCCTTTTTCATGGGAAGTAGGCCATCCGTTGTAACCTTGGACTGATATCTGAGACGGATATAATTCATAACAATGTTTGCATGATACTTCACTTAAGATGACACAGATCGATCATCAATTACCATGGCCATGCTTATGTGAATTTAAAGGAGTATATGTTACTTTTGTCGGGAAATCACTCTACTTCGATAGGAAATCTGCAAATGGCAATAATGTGTGTTTATGTACAAATTTGACTGTTTGCCTAAAAATTCATTACAATTTGCATTTGTTATTGAATGTGTACAGTACATAGAGATATGTAAATTAAATGATCTATGTTCATATTTGTGTTTTTGTCTTTGTTTCAACAGGGCATTATACTTATTATATCTGGGAAACCTTCAAGATGTCATTATCAGTGGTTGTCAAGCCGTTCTTTGCTCTGGTTGGAGTTGTCGGATGCGTACAAGTAATCGTTACTTTGTACCTGATGAACTTGCCCGACAATCACCACAGATTTGTACCCAGGCACGTCACGGAGAAGGAAGTCCGCGGTCCGACGTACCACGTGCACACGATCGACCCCATGAGCGTGGACCTGCGAGACAAGTACAACGCCAGGCGGGCCCAGCTGGAGTTCAGCAGACCGCACCTGATGGCGCGTCGCGAGATCCTGAACTACCATCGGGAATCCGTCGACTACTCTCCTGAGCCAACGGACAGCGATGATATGTACGAGAGTCTTGGAATTGGGAACGAAATGACAATGCACTGCCGGTCGTGCTCTCTGGTCTCAAACTCAGGTAAGGATCGTCGTAAAAATTCTAGAATGATTGAAAAATGCTTTTAAAATTTGAAATCATGCCTGCAGGGGAACTATAAAATTAATTTTGGAGTGTTTTTCTCATGTCAAGTGGCTGGTCACCATTCATACAAAGTGCTTGGGAGTGACCTTGCATTGAAGAGAACTCAGTATGATTCCATAGCGACCAAGGGAGGACTTCCCATTCGGCGTGAATTAGCTGTAGTTATGAAAGTGAGACATAATTACACACACCAACCTTGGACTGACAGTGTTTGTCACGTTCACTTCCTTACACAAGAGAAAGCCGGTCTCTTGGTGTCTTGCAAGAAAAATCAACAGTGCGCACAAACCTTGTAGAAATGTTAATTTAGTGTTAATTGTTTCAGATTCGTCCTTTAGAAAGATTAGTGTATCTGTTAAAAATAATTTATTCTGTAGTTCATGATTTTGATAATTTTTGGAAAAAAAATTGAATCCTTTTTCAAAAAAGATTTGACTTTCCCACAATTTTACGAAATTGTCATGTTTATTTTACAGGTCATCTCCTGTATTCTAATGCTGGTGATGACATTGACTCAGCTCAGTGTGTGTTTCGATTGAACACTGCCCCGACTCATGGCTTTGAACTTGATGTCGGTAAACGAACCACTGCCAGGGTTGTATCCCACAGGAGGTGAGTTACTGCAGCGCACACCGTCCCATTTTTTAAACCATGATCATTTTGTTTCAATATGATCTATCAACAAAAGTGAACTTGTATTTCCAGGTTGAAATCTAAATACCTCAGATTTATTTTGCTTTGTCACTATGGTATTGCATTACATAACAGTCAAGCTGCGGTAGCCAGAATTGTTCGATAAATTTTACCACTTGCTGACTTCTGTATGATTCCTTTGACATGCTGTTTCCATGGTTGCCAGTTTCATCAATCTGGTGTGATTTCTAAAAGTTATGTCAGAAATTTGTGACAAAATCTTGCTTTTTGCAAAGTAAATGATAGCAATGACAAGAATAAGTTCTGTGAAGATCTTTAAAGCGCATATTGATTCCTTAAAATTGTGCATACATTAGTATTTCTACTATTATTTAATCCCCTTGTGCATGTAAGAGACAAATATTTTGTATTTAAGGTAGTTTGCGCCTCAAAAATAAAAATGACTTAAACTTGCTTAAACCTTACTCCAGCAAACTTTCACCCTTTCTCTTTCAAAATCAAGATAAAAATCTTTGGTATTAGAGAAACAGATTACCCAATATTTACCGATATTTGAAATTCAAAATGGCCGCCATTCCTGTGTTAACTCTATTGGGGAAAGTAAGATTTCTGATTTTCACAAAACTAAGCCGGTGGAAACTTATGTTCATATGCTTCAAAATGAGCCCTCCACAAGTGGTAGGCCAAAAGAATAGTGTGAAAGTTTGAGACGCACTTTCTACCTTAATAGAGAGAAATACAAATCACATATAAGTGGAGATGACAAGTTTACAGGATATCGCTAACAAGTTGCTGCATATTTCTTTCAGTATTTCTAATCTGGCCGGCAATGCATCAGATTTGATCAGTCAAAACAGATACCTCAGCAACATCATCTTCCATGGTCCGGAGTATAAATTTTCGACAGGAAAGACACCAACAGTACTAAAGAGGTTGACAAATAAGTATGACAAAGTAGGATTCTTCAAACTCTCCAAATTTGCAGAAACAAAAGCCGACAACGACTGGGAAATGTACACAGGAAAGTCAAGGTGGGTGCAATTTCTGCTAGCTGTCATATTTTGGAAATAGGTCACAAGTCGAGGGTTGTACTGACTCTGAAGACAGTATTTTATGCAAATCCAAATACAACAGTGAAAGTTGTTATATATCATCCTGGCTTCCCGGAACTGAACCAAAGTTCTTGGAAATGTTTGAATAATTGGTCATTATTTCTTTGTTCAGAACCGGATGTACAGTGTTAGATGGTTTCATATCTTTTCAGTTATACAAATGTGAAACCTGTGGGTGTATAACTGCCTTGTTTGTGAACTGAAACAGAATATAGAAGGACTGGAGCGAAAGCAAAAGTTAGGAAGAGTATTTTATGTGAGCATATGAAAAGCTACAAATTGTGCTGGAAAAAAGAGAAAGTATGGATACTGATTTGTTTCATGGGAATTCTGTTCTTTCCTGATCTTTGCAGGATATCATCCGGAACTGAATACTCAACAGGATTTTATGCCTTAATGGTGATGAAAGATGTCTGTGAAGACATTACAGTTTACGGAATGATTCCAGAGACGTACTGCAGGTATGTGTCTGACTTACCGCCGCCAAAGTCATTTTTTGTTGCCTTTATAAAACATACCCCAGTCAATTTTTTTTCAGATTTTTGCCAAAATTTTGATAAAAAACTATAGCAGATGAAATGTGATGCCCATTTGGTTCAAAATTATCCAAGTAATAACAGAAAAATTTATAAAAATTGGTAAAATGTTGCACTAAAATTTTGGTGGGAAAATTCCAGCGCTCAAGCGGTTAAATTAATGAGAAATCTTTCCATGTGTTCAGAATTTTTAAAATTGTAGAAATTTCCATGTTTGCAGAGATTGTAAATTTTGATCAATGACAAAATTTTAATGTTTTATTTTACATGGTGGACTTTATAAGATCTATACAATGGTACAGGTATAGATGAAAAAAGTAAAAATTCAGAAAATTAAATTCAGTAATTTTATGAAATAATGTGACATTCTGTGGCATGTATCAGGGTTTGTCGATGTCATTGTATATTGTGTGTTGAAATATCAGTGAATTTTATGAAAACGTTTTATGGCAACTTAAAAAAATTTTTTTAAGGTGCTCTAATGCAAAGAACTCACATTTTTTATTCCATTTTCTTCTTCTGCAGGGATAATCCCAGCAATAATATTCCATACAGTTACTATGAGACTCCCTCGCTATCGGAATGCCTCGTGTACAACTACCATGAAGACGTGGAGAGTGGCGGACACCGACTCATGACAGAGAGACGAGTTTTCAAAGCATGGACTCAATCAGATAACATTACTTTTGTAAATCCCAGCTGGCCTTCTTTGTAGATTTGCACCGAATGTAATGATAGACAACTTTTTAAATGAAATTATTTATTTTTTACAAAAGACTCGTTTCAAATTTGGATCGCCGGCAAAGACCACAAGTTGATGGTCTTTGGGAATAATTTATTCCAGAAATGGCAGATTTTGATTGGACAGCACCTGTCATGTGCTCTTGTCCTGTCACGTGATACGCTATCAGTGTAGCCACAATGGTCACCAAGCGACACCATCGAGAGAAATGCCTCGTGAGTGGGTATGCAGTTTTCTCTCTGTGATCTGACAGGGATAAGAAATATACACATTGTTAAATGTAACGTTGTTCTGGATCTGGGTGTGAAATAGACACATAAAGTGTAACGGTCTGATTCTGCATAAGAGTATCAAAAATTGCCAGTCAACTACGGTACATTGAAAATCTGTGATCTGAATTTCCTTGTGTCCATTTCATTCAGCTGAGAAAGCTGAAAGGATCCATACATGGCCACATGTATACAGCAGATTGAAAAAATCTACAATTTTTGATAATATTACTTTTGTTTTGCAATGTCGTGAACACTGAAAGTTTGAATGAGCAGTTAAAAACTGGACATGTGTAAGTGATCTTATCGTGGAGTGTTTATACATTTTTCTAGGAGCACAGTTCCTCAAAGATATAAGGTGGAATATAATACGACTCTACAAGATCTTCGCAGGTGAACTCAAAAAATTTGAAATAGATCAGCAGTAACGACTCTTGAGACTGATATTATGAGGCAAAGATTGACCATGAAATGTACAATTTTGAACCCTTCCCAGCAATTGAGGTTAAATCTGAAGAATTCTGCCCTCAATTATACACCAGCCACTTGTCTAAACAAAACAAAGTATTAATTGAAGGGCATTCCTTGTATTCATTGTCAATTGCAGAGTTTCAACAAATATTTATTTCAACGCATTCCTATACTGTCAGTAAAAATCCTACCAGCGCTTTCCGCTGGACATCTGAAATATTGTCTCCTGAAATCCTGAGTTCTAAAAACTGCCACCTTGTTCTTGTGATTAATGTCTGTATTTTTTGTTCACAGAGTAAAGAGTACTGATGATTTTTGTAAAAAAATGCCAACATTGTACAATGCAAACAATTTTAAAGAAAAACTGAACTAATGCGACCGTTGTGTATGTAAATTATTTATGTTATGTACTGCTCAAAATTACCAAAGGTATGTGGTCTCTACACACGTTAAAATGCCACTTTATGAGAGAAAGTTACTGTACTACATGTAAAATACCTGGTATTTTTCTATTTATTAAATACTTAAAGTTATACTAGAATTTACGAAAACGTTAACTTTACAAAATATGAATAGATATTGCTAGCTCCTGAAATTGACCAAAATACAAGTTGTAATCTTGTACCAGGTATTCTGGTTGAGTTAATATGAGTTCAATCTTTGTTTATCTAATTTTTTATAGGATTTCAAAAGTTATTTATTTTTTACGGAAGACTGCTGACAATACCTGTACACTTGTGTCTATTTCTGTTTTCAGGAGCTAACAATATTGTCATCAACATACATTCAAAAATTAAACAATGCAAATATTCATGTTACTTTTAGAGGTTTGGCATGCAAAATGTTCATATTTATTTTTACAGTTCATACATTCATTCAGTTTGATAGCTATACTTTACAGAGTAGATTTCTGAAAGGAGATTACTTTTTAGAGAGTGGTTTTTTTGGGTCTTTTTGGTTGACTACACGTCGAAACAGTACTGTTGGATTCGTCGTGATTTTAGTGGATGGAATATCACACTACAGTCAAGTTTACTGTGTACAAGCTATACCTGAATTCTGTTTAAATGTTGAAATGACTTCAATGACATTACAAATGTACAAACAGCATTTCACATCAAACTGCAAACATGCAGTTATGACTGTGTATTCCCAGATAATTAACAATCTCCCGAATTACAGTTCTATTTTTGATAAAACTACATTTTCAGTCTTCTCAGTCAATGCAGTGTATTACACATGCCTATGAGTAGTGTTCCTATGTACAGAGGTCTACAAAACCTTGTCATTAACAGCAAGTCAACTCCTGTAATTACTGGTTTTTCCCTGCACTCAGTATGGTCTCCAAGTTGGGTCAGAGGTCAAATACGGTTTCCTCGTACCTGAATAGGTATTCCGGTTGCTTGAATTTGACCTATACAGAGGATAGAAACCATGGATAGACTTGTAGAAACCGGTTCACTATAGCACAGTTACAAATTTAGGGGGGATCTCCACTACATATATAGACAAATTAGAATTTAAGATTTGTAATTATGACAGAAATAGAAAATAGCAGCATTACAGTACTTCTTGTATAGGACTTTGCAGAACTGAGTCTTAGTTAGTCAGGGTAAGCCATATAAGATACAATTCAACATTATTACAGGCATGTATTTATATTTATTTATTATGACAGGCATCCTCAGACACAGAAATTGCTACCAGGAGAATTTGACCCATTATTCATTAGGGTGCGCACAAGTTACATACAGAAAATAGCTTTGTAAAATAGTAGGTTGTGGGGCGTACAATAGAGATAGATCTTTCAGTCCTTGGTAAATAAACAGAACAATGCAACTTTTTAAGACGGGAGTTATGAGCAGAAAGACTGTCCTTCTGACAAGAAGGAAGCGTTTATCAATGCAAATACATGCAAGTGTGATTCATCAATGCAAATGTTAGGTACAAAGTTTACATTGCCGGAACTTGACCGTCACGGCAAAAAAACTATATTGTCAGAATTTCAATAAATTTTAATAACATTTTTTGGTCAAATGTGCATGTGTTTATGTCTTTGTTTCGGTGTTGTGCTGATTGGTTGAATGCTTTGGGTGTTTGATATTTCAAATGTTGCAAGATGTCATCAATTTCCGACAACGTTTGATTATCATCTCTGCTGTAAATCGGGACTTTGTGGAAGGTCTCACTGTTCTATGGAATACAATACTACAGTTCCTCAAAGGAAAAAAGCTGATAATACCCATCTGGAAAAAAAATATTTATCACTATTGAATATTTTTTCTTCAAAAACTGCTGTGACATTACACAAAGTACTTTTATCATCATTGCATCCCTGATGATTGATCCAAAGGATAAGTGCTAGTGACCTTTGAACTGCTGTGAAGTATTTTTCATGGAATGGTACCCAAAGTCTGGTGGTAAGGGTTGAAAGGCTTAAAATGATTCTTTTTTGTTCAAATTCTACAAACTGCAGAAGTGCACATCTTGAGAGTATCGTAGAGTGGGTATTACATAAAATCTGCTCCCATCTTGATTCTGTTAGTGGAACAACTGTGACTCATTGGACAGTCTATGATTCATTGAAACCAGTAGAATAGCCATCCTTTGATTATATGAGCACTAAATTAGCTTCAGCAGCCAAGTTTGTCGTTGAAAAGATTTCCATCCTTTCAAATTCCTGTCAAGCTTTGGCAGGTTTAATGAGTCATGGACGGACAACAGTGTATCTATACACAGGTGCTGGTTGTGTGTCAGTGGCTCTCATGCCAAATACACCAAACAATGAACCTCCAAGCTATGAAACGATCGGCAACATAAAAATACACCACATTGGGGTTGTTGGGCGTTACAGGGCGTCAGAGCTGCCGGCCCGCCATTGGCACCTGTGCATTTGCATCTCTATCCCCAAATCAATTTCAGATTTTTTTTAAAATGCAAAAACTACAGTGCAGCTCATGTTTTCACGTATCACAGTTGAAAACAGAAGTAAATATGTTAGTTCTTCAAAAACGACTTTATGCTTAGAGGGTCTGAAATTTTCAATATTGTTTACTATATTATCCAGTGCTGATTTTTCTCCAGGTTGGAAGTAAAACAGGCAATTATTACAATACAATTTGAATAGCTAGACATGGCATGAAAAATGTTGGATAAAACTTTTAAACCTTCTTAGCTCTCCAGATCTGTTTTTCAAATCACATTAAGATGAAAAGAGGGATCTGTTGCAGAGACATCACATCTGAAATCATTGATAATGATGTAGAATTGCAGTAAATGTATATTATCATTTTGCAAAAACAGCTAAATCAATTCATGATGTAATTTATTACTGAAAACAAAGCAAGACACTTTTCTCTGCTGATGTGCAGCGTGTTCGCAAGGTTATATCTATTGGTCCATTGTCACTATTCACAGCAACTTAAGGAGTCTATTTGTATTATTCAATTAAAACGGTCAGATTAAGCCCACCAATCGGATAACAGCTTCCCAGACGTTGCACATTTGCCTACTTTTCTTTATCAGTTTAGTCACATAAGGGGTGCTGGGGAAAAAAGCAGAATAAACTATCTTGTCGTTGAGGGCGCTCTTTGGGGACCATTCATTCAGAGACAAGACTGTCTATGATTCACTGAACCAGTAGGTTTATTGTTTTATTATGTGACATTGACTGACCACTGCTGTTGATTTTGTTTCTTTTTTAATGTAGAGATTAAAATATGCTTCATGGTGAATTAGATTTATAACTCATCCTTAATTTTGAGATCCTCTCTTTGAAATGATATTTTAGATGATTGACCACCACAACTTTCTTTTGTGAAAATTTGGTTAATCTCCAGGTTTTAGCAAGTTGTGTGATCATTCTTCAAGTAAAGCTACTGAAAGGGAATATGGACTCTTCCATTAGAAAAAGCAGAAGACATGAAAAGATCATCACCTTATGAGGGATGTTTTGGCAACATTTAAATGCTGTGTTTATAAAGACCATTTGGTGGTTACTTGTCCACTCCGTGTGGTGAATAGATTAAAATACACCGACACAGCCTGTTTTGTGTCCCTGAAGTCACATGCACAAAACCACCATCCTTGTCCTCAGTGGTTCCTTGTTTCGCCCTTCACACAGACAGCTGTTCCGTGCTTTTTGACGAGACATACTCTTTTTAAGAGTCATCCAGGATGAGATGCACTGACTTGGATTTCACACATCTATACTTTTTTTTGGAGGTGAAAAGATCCTGACGACATAGAGACCATGAGTATGTTCACATGGATATGTTTATTATATTATAGAATTTTGCAACCGATAGTGCATAGACTTTGATGAAAGGCGACAGAAATGAAAGTTAAAGAAACAGGTATTTCAGTCATTGTGAGATAGCCTTCTTGTTTTATGTGAACCCTCTTGTTTATATTTTGTCCCAAAAGCAAAGAAAGTACCCTGAATGAAAAGCTTCCTGTGTCAATGTCCAGTCTTGGTGAGACGTACAAGAAATTAACCCTTTCACCACCATGGTTTGTCCAAATCCATTGTTTTCTATGGTAAAGTTGGACCTGTATACAGGGAACTGGGGGTGAAAGACTTAAGGCAGGAGTTAGACCCTCTCTTGTAAAAATGTACACACAATGATGACACGCAAGTTGAATGTCTAAGGCACTTTTTTCAATAAATTCATGGAAAGATGGCAGTATCACTTCATATAATTGTTCGAGCAATTCCTTTTTTTACAAACAATACTCTTCAACTCACTTGGTAAGTTCAGTGAAAACAAACGTGATAAAAACAAAAGAAACACATCTAACTTTGTGTGCAAGAATGCAGGCATATACAAAACAAAAACTGAATTACACGCTGATCAGACGTCAGACAAAAATATAACTCCGTGTTACTATAAAAAAATTAAATACTGGCTTTTTTTGGTATGTGTCTTGAAACAGGCGAAGGAATTATGCTTGTGTAGTATCATGATTGCAAGAGGTGACTTTTAGTCAGATAGGCCATGAACTTGACTTTGATTGTGAATACACATGGGAAACTTACAACACAGTAGCTCGATGATTTACAGTGTTTAGCCACTGATACAATGATTTGGGTATTTTAAGTACAATTTTGAGCTTCAATTGTCCTTTGGCTGATTTTAGTACAGGGGCAGGGGTGGAAGGTCAGGGGTCAAACTGACATTCCTTTGATTGACAAGGCCATTGAGCTTTGGTACTTCACCTCTTGATGTAACATTAACTTACATGTATAGAATATTTCAGTCAGTGTTACTGCAACACTGGAAAGTGATTGTTGGAGTTATGGCATGTCCGTTCATCAAATATTCAATACAGCTTTCAAAGGCACAATGCGGCAGGTAAAATCATCTGAGCTTGCACTTGGCAGCCTTGCTAAGTTTTCTCTGATTGGTCAACTTCTTTGTGAAACCAGCGTGTGCAAACTGATGTAGGCTGGGTGAATGACTGCTGTCACCTATAAAACCTTCCAAGGCACTGCTGGTTATCCAGACTGTATAAATATTCTAACATCATATTTATTTTCTTGTACATTTAACACAGAAATCCATTCATTACACTTTTCTTTTGGAAGTTTTGCCCCTTGGTGACTTCGGCCTGGCTTTAGTACTGACAGCGGATACGGGATAGAGAGATCTCCTTGCTCCCTTTGACTTCACCGTCACGGCAGTGTTTGTGGCGTGAATTCCTCCTGCTTTGCTGCCCACTGGTTGCATGACTGGGTTATCCCTTGCCTTCTCCGGCGCAGTCTTCGGTCGATTCTCTTGCTTGCTGGACACATACTTGCCAGGTCTGCAGCAAATGTTGTACAGCAAAACACATGGCTTGTTACACAAATATCTAAAAATGTGACTGAAAGTTTGTTTTCACGATTGTCTGCCTAAGTCAGATTTCCCTTTCATTCTTTCAAATTTTTTCATGTAAAACTTTGCCTTTGTAACTTTAATCAATGCGCACAGTTAAGTGATAAAGAAAGAATTTCACCTCTTTCTAAAATTTCACTGTCTCTGTCCACAACAATAATGGTCAAAATCAACAAACTGCTTGCAAAACAGATTTGACAAAGTTGGTTGTTTATGTAGGAAGTGCTAGTTCTAGATGAGTGTAGGTATGCCAATTCTACTTTTTGTCCCCTGTCTTCTGTAGACTTAGCTTTATTTTGTGATCTTACCTGTACAAGTGATCTGCCGGTCGTCTTGGAGACTGCACTCCTTGTATTGGTTTCAACACTCTGTAAGTAAATCAAGTTTTTATTGGTCACATGTCCACAGATCATAGATAATTTATAGGTCAGATGATAAATCATGAAAAGCCTCCACCTATACCAATCTACCTTTTAACCATTATACTTTTGCACCACATGACAAAGGAGACAGCAAGATAACACCAGAAATCCCAATGAACAAAGATAACAGTTAAATGTTATGATCATAACATAAAACGAGAGTCATAGGTGATAGAAACACAATTTGTTAACTACAATGGAATCACACTCTCAGCGGCAGAGTTTGAGGATTTGTGTTGTGGCGCCCTCTAGTGGTATGATCGTTTCAATTATTACAGACGTTTTCTCAGCACTAAAATTTACTGGTGTCAATTTTCTGTCAATTTTACGATGAGTTGCTCAAGTTTTGCCTGAAACAGTTTTTTTGAACAGTCTATCAACAACTTTTTTATGTAGGGGTGAAACTGCATTCTCTTATAGCTATTTTTTTCAAAACACGAAAAGACCATGATATGACAATTTGCAGAAATTAAATAAAATGATCTGCTTGTATTGTGGAAGGGCACACCTAACAGCAGGTTAGTTGTTGCAGTTGACGTTGTCAGTGGTCTGAATCAGTTGCTATGTGTGTATCAAATTTTGCAAAGTTGAAAAGGCCGAGCAAGGACATTTAATGTATATTATATGATGGATATGCAGTTACTGTGAATTGGTATGACTGCATCTGATGAATTGTATCAACTACCTGTGAGTGTAAACAGTAAAATGAATGCCGGCGATTTGGATTATTTTTCTAGAAAACAAACACATTGTAACTTTTGTGGACACAAAGATTGGTCACGCCAACCCAACAAATATTTATCGCGACCTGGCCTTGGCAAATCAAGAGTTTATTTAAACAGTGAAGAGTTGGTGTGAAATTGTGCCCAGTTACACAGGTAAGACACGGGACCGTTGCAGGACATTTGATTCAAGAAAAACAACAGGGATAGGCATAGATTAAACAGCGATGGGATTCATATGACTTTACAATAACAACACATAGCACTGAGAAAAAAGCGAAAAGCTGGATTACAGAGCAATGATAGCTTGGAGGATAAAGTGGATTTACCTGGCATCAAAGGGTGTTTTTTTCATTGTTGACACAGACGGAGGAGCAGTCTTTGGACGACTGGAAGTCTGAGAAGCAACATTTACTGCTCTGCTTGGAAAGATAAAAAAATACAGACAAAAGAGATACACGCAGACGTAAGACTGAGGGAACAAGAGTGTACATGGAAATGGACATGAATATATTTCACATCGTACATACACATATCTGATTTCACTCGCAATATATTTTATGTTTGCCTGTGTTCAACTGCAATGAAGCTTCACCATTGTACCTAAAACTCTAACAGTCAAATTATTATGGGATCAAATACAAACTTTTCTGTGTTTACCCCTGAAGTACACTATCACTAGCTTTGTAAATTGAGTAAAAAGTGTCAACGCTCATTTCAACCTTGAGTGTTGGGTATCTGTAACTAAGTAACCCTTGTGATGAATGGAGCTTTGATTCCAGTGTTTGCCTCGGTGTCTATTAATTCCAGATTAAAGACGCCCTACTTGACTGTTGCATTTTACGCCTGACTTACTTCAGTGAAAAAGAAAAAGGACCTTTGCTACACAGTGAAAACCCACTGATACAAAGATTCAAGGCACAACGTGGGGAATAATTCTCAAGTGTTGTCAAGCTGATTAAAAGTGTATGTAAAAGATTTTCTAGGTCTCTCTTCAGAATGCTTCTTTACCTCCGCTGTCCTTGCTTCTGCAGAGAAGTGAAGACCGCAAGCGTAGAAAGGCATTCAACTCATTCAGCTTGAATGATGTGATTTTAATAATCAGATTGAGCTGACAATGAACTCATACATATTCACTCTTATCAGAGATTGTGATCCTGACATTCAAATAGAAATCTCATCTTTCTAATACATAACATAAACATTGACCACGAATGGATACTTCGGTTATTTTTCACTTGAATGGCAAGACACAGGAGGCCATAAGACATCTAAAGCAAATGGAGGAAAATTGCCTCGAGAGGGCGCAAGATATGACCATCCCCACTCATGTTCCCATGTTTCCAATCTCTCACACAATACACAGTGACAGTTAGGTTTACAAGACTGCACATAGAAAATATACGCAACAAATATGAAGATCTGACTTCACAATTACATTGCAAGTACCTGTTAACCTGTGTCAATGTACTTGTGTACTTGTGTCAATCTATGGATAAATGGAGACTAGTGCAACTTTGCAAAAGCCCATAAATAACTACTGATGACCAATAAATTGTACGAAGTCACTAACATTATTATTACAAACTAAATTAATCCTTCTTGCTATTGCAAATATCATTAGTGCTGTGCACAATATTTTATTTTCTTGATGTGGGTTGGCCATAAAATCTGATTTTGAGTATCAAAACGCACATTACACTTTATCCTAGCTTAACACTGCTTCAAAAATATAGCTCCAGATCTCTAGCTAAAAAAATTGGAGGTAATATCCAAGCCTATCAATGATGGTTGAATGAGTCTCTTGCAACTAATATGGTTGAGTTGCAGAGTTGAGGCTGGGGTAAGCAATACGGTTGAGGGTAAGTATTTGGTCTGTAAAGGTCTGAGGGGGTTACTGTCCAAAGAGACACTTGCAACTGAATGTAGGCTATGCTATGCTATACTGGGTTGATGCATGTTGGCCTGTAGCAAGGGATGGTGACAATTGAGTGCCGGCCTATGCCAGTTAAGGGTCAGCCCATCACTGTGTCAATGGTTCCTTCCCAAGGCTGTTACTGTTGATGGTAACGATATCAAGCGAACTGATGGCTTTTTCATAAAACTGACATTCACAGCAGGCTACTCATTGAAGGAAAGTTGTCCCACAGATTAAAAATTCTACTTGTTGATTTAACTACTCACTTGACTTGCTTGCGTCTTTCCATGACTTTCTTTGTTGCTTCTGAGATTTTCTTGCTTGGTTCTTGCTTCTGTAAACAAAGTCATCGAAAAAACTTTATGAGCAGAAATGGAAATTTAAAGTTTTGACTTCAAAATTCAATTTTACCTTCACAAAACGAATGTCAAATCCTTGTCTCTCTCAAATCTTTTTCATGGATGATTATGGTACATTGGAATGGTGTAAAACAGGTCTTTTTCTTTGATAGAGAAAATAATGGTTTCAATTACCTCTTTTTTGAGGAGACGTCTCTCCTCTTCCAGTATTCTGTCATGTCTGATGATGGACATTCTCTCATACGCTGGAATTTCAAAAAATATCTCGTGCATGTCCAATAAGGCAGCTCGGAGCTGGAAGAGAAATAAAGAAAATCAAACACTGTAATTGCTGCGCATGTTTCACTGTTTGGTGTGAAAGGCTGGATTGTTTTATTGTCATTTCATGGCTGAATCAAAGAGCAAGGACACATTAAAAAAGGTTCATGACAGCTGATTTAGAGTGTACTGTACAAAACAGCAAAACACCTGCAATCTGAAAGTTCCTAATTCACTTCAGAATGAGAAATTCAACCACAGATTACACTGTTTTTGACTTCATAAAGTGTTGGCGCTCACCAACAATTTGTTATTACCCAGATTATTTCATGCGGAATGAATTAGAGAGAGGGATTTCACATCACTTTGACATTCACAATAGACGTATAGTGGGGTACTGCAGATTGAAGAATTTATCAATGGTATTTGTGCAGTTCAGCTGTTCGGGTGAGGGACTCTCAATTGGGAGTCAATTTGACTTGTTTTCCATTAGTGTCATAGACATGTATATTGTTATGTCTCACCTGGGCAATGACTCTCTCAGCCAGCTTGACATCTTGTGTCGATAGATTGCCTCTCTTGACAGGCGTCTCCTCTTGGAATCTGTACACAAAGCTGTATGTGTCCTATACATAAACCAAAGAAAATTGAACCAACAGAATTTTTTAATTTGCAATGTCTTGAGCTATGTGAGAGGTCTGAAATCGGCAGTCTGCGCCCCCAAACTGCGCTAGCGCATTTCAATTTGCGCTATCAATCTGCGGTCAAATTCTGCGCTATCAAACTGCGCTATCAACTGCGCTATTGATCTGCGCCCCTGTTTTGCGCTCTCTATTTCTCCAAACCACATGTGCTGTGAAAACGACCCAACTAGCACAAGAACGTACTACGTCGATTATGATTTTACTATTTCCATCATTTGATTTTTTGATATGCCATATGATCGAGACATTGTGCTACAGGCACATTTATAGGGAGCTGCAGTTAGGACCCTGGTAGCCAGTCCTGTATCATCGATGGCTGCTAGATCTACGTGGAGATAGGGTTGACCTTTCAAAATTCTGCCTTCTCGACATATACACCTACGTACTTTTTTGACTTTCCAAACATGTAAACTACATGTATGAGTGTGATAGAAACGACACAACCACTTAACTTAACCACGTATCTGCGGTTTGAAACAGTTCCGACATTTACGTCCCTCGGACTGGACGGTGACTGTCGCTCTACAAACCCTGGCCCCGTCCGGCTCATTCATTGACTCGGAAAATTCAATTTTTTGAAATATACATATTGTAGAATCAGTAGACAGTCCCCTGTAAATCAAATAGGTGTGTACATACAGGTCCAGTAAGGTTGTACTTTCACTCGGCCGCTAGTTGACAGGTTCACAAGCGATGTGATTGTGAGTGCACTGAACAGCTAGGACGTACGTGTTGTCATGCTGAATTGTGGCCCACAGTTAGTGGTTTTCGAATTGTGGCCCACAAGTTAGTGGTTTTCAATGTTAAAACTCATTGAAGTGCAAATATGTGCATAAAACTAGCCGTTAAAGGATGACCGGTCGATGAAAATACAAAAACTTTCCATGCAATATGCATTATTCACACCGACACGGCTTCATCATCTGTCCCCGTACTCAAGGAAGATGACACGCGTATTTTATTCAACATATTCGGTCATCTATACAGAAATGAAGTAGCGCACGATCTCGTTCAAATGTTATTCTAGCCAAGCCTTTTTGAATGAGCTTACTGTTCTGACTGAGAATTTAAAATAAGTTCGAACTAAATTTAACTTATTCCAACTTAAAATCGACCGTACATCGGTAGATCCTGTACGTACGCTTGGCTGACGGATATAGATCTGAGCGCGGGGGGGGGGGGGGGGGGGGGGGGCCCTATATACCGGAAGGAAGGAAGTAAACCATTTCAAGTGACCTGAAAATGTACTTTCAGACGCTTACAAGACGCTGCGACGCTTGATCTCGACCAACATGCCACGATTTTCGTTGCTCGATAATCCGGTCCTACTATACATTCTCTCCAAAACAAAACGAAAATCCTGCAGGACTTTCTTTTGGGGAAAAGTGTTGGGTCACATCGTACCGGGAAATTCCTGAAATATTACTACATGTAAAATTGCAAACTATCAGCTAAAATCGGTACAAGAACACATATAAATAAAGTTTGAAAAAATAACACGAGTCAATCTCTCCCGTCGTAACAAAGGGCGACAGGTTTGCAGCGCGGTGCAAAAGCTATTAATTATAAGAAAATACAACAAACATTTTATGTTGTCAAGAGTTAGATGTGTTCATCTTGAGGTAGGAAAACTACAACCGACGTCCCGTTTGCACAGATCACGGTCCCTCCACAAATTTGTGGAGGGACCGTGCACAGATGTCGGCGCTGACATGAACTTGACAATCATTTTTCACAAAGAACATGCATAAATTGCCGCGCGAGACGGGAAGTAGACAACGTAAGTCAAGAACAAGTGAATGTCCAACGCGATCGCGCGACGACAGCACACATGTCTCGATCTGATAGATTTTTTTACACAAGTTTTGACATCTTCATCTTGACTCTGTACTCTGGTAACCAGATTGTAACTGTTATGACAACAGTATACAATTAATCTACTAGTTAAACGTTCGAAAATTGGATTTAAACCAGGTTTAGCAAAGATGTGGTTGCGGTTTTAAATGTTGCCGTCTCCGGTATAGAAATAAATACATGCGTGCACCACGGTGTTTGGGTCAAGTAGGGGTAACTCTATTACTACTGGTCAAAAGTCTATATTCCACTGAGTGCCGTGACCACCCCCAAAAATGCTAGCAAGTGGCGAGATTACAGAGTTGTGGCTGCCGGGGGTGGCCACTGGCACTACCACTATGTTTCTAATGTTTCTAATATCTATATTGCCATGGAGGTAGGAAGAGATGATATTGCTGAAAACGTCACGGTGATCTTCCATTCCGACATCTTGTGCCCCACTTGCCAAAAACTTTGAAAACGGTTGTTCACTCGAATTTAGGCTATCGTTGGGCAGATCGTCCATGTAGCCGCAACACGAACACGAAGTGTCTGTTAACGGCTACCAAAAACTATGAAAAATAGTCAAGAATGAGCTACAAAATCACTATCAGTTTCGCTGGGAACATATTCGATGGCTTGTTACACAACTGTTACCAGATTTCAGGTAACACTGTTTACCACACGATGGATCTTTATTTAATAAAGTAACCTATAGAGATAGCTGATTGATATCGTAAATGAGACAGGTGCCTCTACGGCGGTAAAACTAATAGTGTATCCCCATTGTAAATCCGATCCCCGGAGAGTTGAAATGTCCGACTTCTGCATGATCACCGCGCCGTGCAGTGTAGCGACAATGATATGATTGCAATTTCGTTTGAAGTTCGTTTACATGTATGTTAACGCAAATAAGGTGAAAAATATCAATGTTTCCCAGTATCGAGTTGTACGGGACGAGATCGTGCTGCTGTTGTACTGCATGAGCTTTGATCGAAATGCGTTGGCCGTTTTTTGATTTTGAATGTCGAAAATTGCATATGTAACCTCTCCTAAAGCCTTGTGAAATGCGATTTGTTTGCATTTTCTCACGATTTTACTTTCTAACAAAAATAAGTTCACGTAAAATGTACTGATAGATGCGTAGGGAAGTTTTATTACTCACAAAATTTGAACTGTATGTACAAGTTTGAACAATTAAATAATGAACGGTTGCCGCTCTTATAAAATTGCCGCTGCATGGACGTGCATCTATGTGTCATAACCTTCCAAGAAACAAACATGATGTAATTTACTGATATGAGTAACACTGGATTCCTTGTAGTTGATTTCCTTGATGTTCTGGTTGTAAGCTTTATTCTCTCCCTTACATGGCTAGTTTGTGAAATGTCGGGAAATCAAAGACGATGTAAAACTGCTCAATTCACTTGCTCATTCCGACACAAACAACAGTGTTACTAGTTTATCAACATATCATGTAGTGAGTAGAATTCAAAGAATATCCAAATGTCGAAACATTAAAATGAACACAATATGAGAAGATTCCTTTCACAAAAAGATCAACTTCAAGTGATACTTTTGAAGATTTGAAACCGAGTACGTACACCCTACTTCACACCTCGTCAGTCTTACGTCATCGACAAGTCACCCACCGCGTCGGCAGGCTTGACGTCATGGACGTAGACTTGTCAATCATCTCGGAAGTCGCTAACATGTATGATCTGTCGGGTTCAAACGTTTCTGAGAACATGAACAGAAATTCTCAGTATCGACAAAGAAATCGTCAGAAAAGAAGTTGAAAATCGTGATGCTAACGTATACATATTTTGTATCCACTTGTGCCATTCCATGTTGCAGGGTTGCGTCGCCAGCCCTGCCACTCACTCTGCTGTGCATTGTTGGACTCGGGGAAATAGTCGCCGTCGACTAGCAGCAACGTCTAACCATGGAGGTCTTCCTACCTCTATGGTCTAACCATGGGGATACTAACATAATTTTAGTCAGAACTTGACTTTGAGCTTTACACTACTTGATCACTTCCCGACCTCCTTATACGAGAAAGAAAATCATCTAATTTTTACTACTTCACATATCTTTTGTGTCGGATCCACTGTCCACAGAATGTATTTATGTCGTGATTGTACCGGAAATAAATTCGATCTTACGTTACTCATAACCAGTCGTCCTGACAGTCCTGACATACGTCGAAGATTTTTAAAATACATTAGGAAAATACTGAAAAGTTTTCTAATATTATGAAAAATAGTGTTGCAAAGTGTTGGCAATGGCATGATGGTGGGAGGCAACCGACAGCTATAAAGTTACAAGTAAATACAAATATATTTCGACACTGATATGTCCTACGATCTGGCTGGCAGCTTTATCAATCTGTGGCAAAGTGCCACGGATTTATATCGCGTTAGTTTCGTAAATGTCGCAGCTACAAAACTAAACTTACAACATTCCATAGCACAGAATGGGGCGCAGATCGATAGCGCAGAATGGGAGCGCAGTTTGATAGCGCAGAATAGGAGCGCAGACTGATAGCGCAAATTGAAATGCGCTAGCGCAGTTTAGGGGCGCAGACTGCCGATTTCAGACCTCTCACATACCTGCGCAGAATGGGGGCGCAGATCGATAGCGCAGAATGGGAGCGCAGTTTGATAGCGCAGAATAGGAGCGCAGATTGATAGCGCAAATTGAAATGCGCTAGCGCAGTTTAGGGGCGCAGACTGCCGATTTCAGACCTCTCACATACCTGATGTCTTGCCTTGGCATAGCACTGAAAAGGGCAATTCTTGATCCCCATCATTCAGGGAGGGGGGACTGAACAAAATGGTATGGAAAGGAATCAAAATGCACAAATCATGAAATTATTATCACCTTACAACCAATCTTACAGTTGTAGCAAGACTGCCCCCCCTCTTTGCTTTGCTTTTCCTGGCAGTAATTACTGGCTAGCCTAGCCATCACATTCACCATACAATCCAAGCTACAGTCTGTTGAAGGTTATTCCTTCGATTTATTCTGTGTTGATATTTATATGCCCACAGCCTTGGGGTAAGTCTAAGTTGTAGCATAAAATATCGGAAAGAGCAAATTTGACTATTTCATAGTGGTCATCACCTCAAAGTTTTGGAGTCAGTCCCTTATTGAAGACTACATTTGGATTTGAAGTCAGATGGTACAAACTAAATCTTCCCCTGAAAAGTGCAGGACATTTCAGTTATTCACTGGTTGGCAAAGAACCAAAATTTTTCCCACCTTGATGGTTTTTGCAATGGTTTTCACTTTCTCTGTTCTCAGCAGTCGCCTTGTCAGGTAACCTTTGACCGCGGCAGACACCAAATTAAACTTGCTCTTCATTTCTCTTGAAGCCACCTGCATAGCATGTACATAGTGTGTCAGAATATTGGTGAAAAAAAAATGTGTGCAAGAAATCTGAGTTACATGGTAAAGTGTCATCAATTTGCATCTGTTACACATAAACATGTCACCGTAGAAAACAGAGTTAAGAAATTGCATATAAGATTTTTAGCGCAGTTGAATACAACACACAACAAAAAACGTATCTAACTTTTGATCAACAAGGGATTTACTTTACTGTATGAATGGAAGCATTTTTTAATTAACAAAAATATGTAAGAATTTGGTCTTAAAGTAAAGGCAGGATGGTGCTCAGTTGTGGGTAAATAATTGGGTAGAGAAAGAACCACGATAGAGCAGCATACAACAAATTGTATGCCGCTGAATGGATCTGAGGTAAGAAATTTGAGATATGCTTTCCTTGATTACATGCCTGCTTGAGTCAATAACAGATTGGCCGCCATACATTAAGAAAGCAGGTAAGATACAGAGTACAATTGGTAACATGATCTATCATTTCACGCGCAAAGTGAAACGTGATACCCTGACTCCGTGTGGGACTGACTTTCAACTAAACCAAGCCTAACTGACCAAAAAAGTGTGCATTAGCTTTGTATTGGTAACATGTAGACATTTTGGCTATGCATGCCTGGTGCGCAGGCCACATCGGCTCATGATTCACACAGTCTTGCGCCGATTCGTGAGGTTTCCGTTTCACAAACACGGAACTGTTTACAACCCCCGGGTTACTCTCAAGTAGGAATAACTCTTTGCCTCTGAGGAATGTATCAAGTCTGGAAGTGCTTCGTGTCAGCCGGCAAGCTGATTTTGACGCTGATGGATACAGAAATCGCGTACACACACACACACTCGGGAGGGCGGAGAGCATCGAGGCTCACACATGCATAAAACTGTGACTGGCTAATAGTGACACCCTGCATGCCGCAGACTGTTGAAAACCACAACCCTGATAGTGATAATAGGGAAAGCTCTGGGAAATCACGTTCATTTCAAACTGTCAGATTTTGACATGATGCAGAACCAGAAATAAGTTACTTAGGTACAAGTCCAAAATGCAAGGCGAGACCATATCTATTGCTCATTTATTTCGGTATTGTTTTAATTGAACAAGGAAAAATCTGTAGTTTGTGGGATCAAGGGAAGAAGTATGTGCATAGCATCACCTTGTTTTGCATCCGTTCATGGATATCTTCAGTTGTCACTGCATTACTAACAAGTTCATCCTATTCAAATTATAGTTCCTCTGATAAATAGTAAGCTATGCTGTTTTCAGCATTGCCAAATGATTTTGAACATATTTCTTCTCTTACCAAAGACAAACCCTCCATCTCTCTCCTACCAAGATGGAGTAATGTACCAAACATTTGGATTGGCTATTTTTGAAGAGGCAGTTCAAGCAGATTTATAATATTACCTTTCTAATGAGTGCCTTAGTCTGTGGACTGCTGGACATCAAGGGTGTCGACACACTCAGCTGTGGCGAACTGGTCACGCTACTTGTACTGTGAGACGTATCGGATGACGCATCATTTCTCGAATGTCCCTCCAGGTAGAACGGATACCTCGTGACCGCAGGGTCTGCAGTATGCGGTCTGTAGCTAGCTGGTGGTAGAGCTGCCGATCTATCCAGCCTTATCTGACTGCCTTCCAAGCTGTCTGCATAGCCCGGCTTGTAATGTTTACTCTCGCTTTCACTGTCAGACTCGACTGTAATATAAAGAATCAAATAAGTCACGGTGTTCAAGTTTTTTCTCTGGTAAACTGTCATAGAACCCCGTTGTCTTCAATGGTACGGCCCGGACCAGATCACAAACAAGCGGAGGTTACCAGGGTTAATGTAGTATTCATGTTCAGTATTTTGACAAAAAACATTGGCATACCATGGGTAAGTTAACTTGACCCCTTGACCCCAATCCTCAAGGGGGATTCAAACTTTCAAACTAAATCACAGTGGTGACTTGCAAAGGTGTCAACTTAAAGCAATTGTTATTTCCATTTTGCACTTTTTGAATAAAGTTCCTCATCTACTGGGCAAATCGAGTTCCAGTGACTTAAACTTCGGAAAAAACAGAAATATCTTTTGATGAACACGTAAGATGTATTTCACTCTGAATCTGACGTCAACATGAAGCCCTAACAATCTGTTGTTGTCATAGTTCACTGCATTCTCCTCCTAATGATACAATATCACCCTAGTAGTGGGGATGAGGGCCATCTCTTGACACCAGATACTCCGCGTGCTGACCCAGTGACAATCTGTATTTGTTGATGTGTAATGGAATCTAACAATATCTAATTACACACCATCTTGATTTTCAAAGAAATTTTATATGCATTGAGGTTTAAGGAATCGGTATCCCTGTATGTGTAACAGTTAAAAGCAACATAGCAGGGTGGTATTGTTTATGGTAGTACTGTGATGGTAGCCTTACACTGCATTTGTACACACAACAAAAAAATACTTGCTGCTTGCGGGCTTCACTGGCAAGCAGCTATACGTTTACAACTATTGTTACTTTTCTAGACACACAACAGTATATGACTCAGTCCTTTTATGTACTGTATCGTCATCCATCTGCATCTACCAGTTCTCTACAAGTTGCCAAGCTTATCTCTTTGCTACATGACATGTGGTTGAAGTATGGAATTCAATGTCAGCATGTTCACTGTTAACCCTTTGCACCCTGACCCCCTGGTACTCTATGATGTCATCGGAAATTTATGTCCGAGCCGGGTTCAAAGAGTTCAAGAGCTGCAATTTTAATTTTTTTTCACCCCTATTCTCATTTTTAACCCTTTGAGTGCTATGCATGTAAATTTTTTCCCACCAAAATTTCAGTGCACCATTTTACCAATTTTTAGGAATTTTTCTGTAATTTTTTTGATAATTTTGGACCAAAGTGACAGCATATTTCATTGGTTACTGTTTTTCATCAAAAATTTAGCAAAAATCTGAAAATTGACTGGGGTATATTTTATATGAGGTGACAAAAATTGACTTTGGCACTCAAAAGGTTAATTAATGTCAACTCAGAACTACCGGTTCTTGTTCTACTGCCAAGAGAATATTAAGATACACAGTATTCAGCTTGTCAACTCAGCCTGTACAGTGTACACGCATGTACAAATATATGTATTGTTATTGTTGACAAGTGAATTCTGGTCTGGACTAGAATTCAAATGTAAAACAATAACTGCATTTTACATGTTTAGACGTGGTGTTGACAAACTAAATAGTGGGTATTTCAACATGCTTTGGGGAATATAACAAAAACTTGCAATTGACATACAGAACAAAAATAGCTAAAAAATCATTAAAAGTTACTGCTGCTTGGCCTGCCCTTTTAAAAAGGGTAAGAAAAAAATTTCATCCGATGAAAATTTCATCCGAAGTATTATCAGAAGAAATTTAAAACATCCACAGATATATAAGAGTCACGAGCAGCTCAACTGCTGCTTAGAGCTGTCATATACCAAATGGAAAAGTTTATGTTCATGGCTTTACACAGCCTCCAATGCTGGGAGCCATGAGTGACAATTCTTGATTACGTCACAGACAGGTCTGGTTTCTACTATCTATAATGACACTTAAAAGCATGGAGATGTCCTTGCAATGTCACAAAGACACCGTACATCCTATTGAAACTTATCATCAAATGACTTTTGTATGTACATCAACACATGCCATCAATCATGCAACACTTATACCTGCATATCATCGTGTTGGGCAAAATACTGCTGACTTTGTGAGGATGGGCTTGGGGTATTGATGACAATAAGATCTCAGCAACTTACAGTTGTTTTCACCTACATAGCCATTTTGGAAATTACTTTACAATTTGAATCCAATGAAGATACAGTAATATAATTCACTTTAGCCATTCACTAACATTTCAGAATTATTAAAACTCTTGTGATTTGCTTTTGTTATCAGTGACCCTGATCTGATTTACCGGTATTCATCCATTCTGCATTTCACCACAGTTACTCTACCCGGCTTCACCTTGAAATTATGCAGCATGGATGCTTTCATCATTGTAGTAAAACATCTCACTCAGATCAAAGTTCAATATTTACATGGAAACCCGTCTAGACATCAGACAATTACTTGTATCTGAACTGACCTGACAAAGGCTTGTCTTTGAACATGAGATCACCACTACAACTGCTGTGACACAATGTCAGACTATCCCTTTGATATGTCCACCAGACTACTGTCAGGTATATGAATGGGCAAAGTAACATCTATTTACTTTTGTTGCAGGCAAGAAGCTAATCATGCATTGCATATCAATGACAAATGTTATGTTGTTGACAGTCAGAGATTGACTCCTGTTATGACACATATGCTAAGCTTCAAGTATATGATTTCTTTCACAGACCAGAAAAGAAAATATTGAGACATTTATGCTACCATTGACACATATGAAACAAGCAAGGAGGATGACAATCTCTGTGGGTAAATTGCTATGCAGGTTTTAGTTTGCAATGTAAAATACAACACTGAGAATGGGCAACAATGCTGACAAAACCAGATACTTCTACTGTCTATGTAAAAGCAGAGGTAGAATACTGTGACATTATTGGTCCCTTTAAGGTAGTATGCACCTTAAGAATGAAAGACTTAAACTTTTGCTCAAACTTTCCTCAAAAAATTTTTCAATTATTTTCTTCCAAAGTCAAGAATAAAAATTGGGGGTCATAATGCAAATTTGGTACCAGAGAGACAAATCACCCAAGATTTACCGATATTTAAAATTCAAAATGGCTGCCATCCCTGTGTTAAATCTATGGAGAAAAATACGAGTTTGGATTTAAAAAACCAAGACAGTAGAAATCTTTCTTACACCAAGAGCTTTAAAATGAGCCCCAACAAGTGGTAGATCAGAAAGAATTGTGAAAGTTAGAGAGTCCGAATATCTGTCTCCGAGGCATATTTTACCTTTAAGTTGATGCTTTGTAGAAATACCCACCTCTTCCTTCAAGGCTCCTGAGCTGATCCAGCTTCTCCAGCCACTGTTCGTTTTCCGTCCTCTCATGCTGTCTGGTCAGTCTCTCCATCAGCAACCTCTGCTCCTCCTCGAACCTCCTCTCCTCCTCTTCAAACTCCCTCTGCAGCAGCATCTGTTCCCGCTGCTGCTGCTGCAGCACCTCCTGCAGCTGCTGCTTCTGCTGTTCGTGCAGTTGAGTGCGCAGCTGTTCAAAGTAGTCCATCTGCTGCTGCTGCAACTCAAAGAGATGTCCTGAAGTCGCTCCCCGGCTGGAGTCTCTCTCAAATGATGATACATCTGGAGTGACACTTTGGTGTTTTTCTCTATGTTCTTTGCTGCGTTTCAAGACCCGCCTTTGTTCACTGTAATCCAATCCCTTTCTGACATCAGCTTTCTGCGGCACCTTGTCTACCTTACTTTCATTGTCACTGGTAAATTCTAATTCTAGACTTCTCCTTATTGAATTGTTTTTCGATGATTCATGGGACTTTTCTAAATCGCTGGAGTCCTCCTTGTCCGAGTGAGCCTTGATCAAGGCCGGGGAGGGCTCATCCAAAGTGTATGAGCCCCTGCGACGAACTGTTTGAGAGGGCGATGTGCTATCACTGAGGCTTGATGTGGAGCCAGCCACCGTAGATTTCGATGACTGCTCTCCCTTCTCCTGACCAACTGGGGCACCACGTTCGTTCAAGGTGTCCTCCTCACTGACAGCTGACAAAACCGCATTGTTCATGGTGTCCAGAGATTCCTGTATGTCCCTGAGAGTGTCCACGCTGTCGGTGATACAGCTGATCGGCAACGAGCACGAATCGGCTGCAGAGCCGTACGTGTGCTGATCGCTGCTTCCCGTGCTTATCAAATGCTTGGAGCTTTCGTCGTATTTCTCACTATCTTCTTCCTGGACTTCTATGGCTGAGATGTACTGTTCAGCGTCATTGTCTTCACCAGCAGTCAAGGTCACTGGGCTGTCCTTGGCATTGCTGTCTGGTACTGATGGTGCTGAGTTGAATGGGAGAGCTGCCAGATGAGGGATCTGCAAAGAAGATGGCATTGGAAGTGGCTTGTAATCGCCGATGAGAGACAGGGCAGACTCGGTATCACTGATTTGTTGGTTGTCATGAAACATGTCTTGCTTGTTCTGTTCAACATCCTCCTGTGACGTTATCTCTGATCCTGTCTCTTCTTGGTCCCTCTCTGAATCATCTTCTTTCCCGGTCAATGAACTTCTCGGTGAGACTGTATCATCGTCGTCGGACGAGGCAGATTTCTGTGACTCTGGGCTGTCTCCTTTCTCCGTCACAGTTTTACTCGAGCCAGATGAATTGGGTAGACTGTCATCGCTTTCGTTTACGGTGATGACCGTCCTGTTGAGTTCGCTGATGTCGCTGCTGCTGCTGGTAGACCTGTAGCCGACGACCGCCACGTCGTCCGGCTCTGTCGCATCCAGGTGCAGTATAGCCTGTCCGGAACCTGACGCATTACCACTGTCATCCATCTCTGTATCTTCCGGAATCTCTTTGACATCAGTGTGAAGTCTTTCGATGGTCGTTGATGCAACTTTGTCTCTGGTTTCACCGATGGAGTGTGTGTAGGAGGAGCCCATCCCACTGTCAACAATCTGGTAGGAATCATCAGGTACAACGGGGCTACATTCTGGGGTACTGATGTCACTTAAGCTGGGGTTTTTCTTTCCTGAAAAATAAGATGAAATCCTACTATAAGTGATGAAAGTCTTTAGGATGGCAGTTACTGAAGTCTACTCAACAAAAACAATTGTCCAGTTTTGGCAAACTGACATATTAAGAAATGTGATGCTTGAAACCATTCAGACATTAAAAATGAATCAGAATGAAGATGTAGTTCAAGTAGCAAATGTGTGGTGACCCTTGATGACAACAACGTAGGTGGATCACTAATTTATTAAGGTAGAATGCATTTGGGGGACAGATATTCACACTCCCAAATTTTTTCAATACTTGTGGGGACTTGTTTAAAAGCTCTTGGGCAAAGAGAAATCTTCATGATCTTAGTCTTTCAAGAAGTGGAAAATGTATTTTTCCCATAGAGTTAACAAAGGAATGACAGCGATTTTGAATTTCAAATGTCTGTAAATATTGAGTAATTTATTTTGTACGGTACTACAAAACTTTGCACGGTGACCCCTGATTTTCATTCTTGATTCGTTAGAAGAATAGTTGCAAGTTTCACTGAGGAAAGATTTGAGCAAAAGTTTTAGGCTTTCACTTTTGAGGCACTTTCTACCTTGACCTATTCACTCTAATACCTTGTAATCAAGTCCACAGCCACCATTGATAACAATGGGTTTGGGCCAAACCTATGGTGGTGAAAGGGTTAAGTGACATTCTCAATAAACTTACATCAATGCCATCAACAATGGCCTGTACTTTGGATAAGAGTTTTCTCTTGCGATGGGCTTGCAGTTTGGCTTCCAGTTCTACAGCCTGCTGTTTGTACTTCTGCATTTCCGCTATCCTTTCAGGAGTCATCTGCATTGAGTCAGAGCAGATTATTGTTAGTTCATGCTACTGGGTAGGTTATAAAGCAATATAAATAGTAAACAACTTAAGATTGTCCTGCTATTGGAATGTTGAAATATTTACATGAACACAACACACTGGTGAAAAAAATGAGCACCGTATGAAATAATCTATGTCACATATTGTTCAAATGACAGGTCAAAACTTTGAGGATTAGGCAAAAAAAAAAAGAAATGTTTCTGGTCAGCGTGTGCGTCACTTGAACAACAGCGCGTCACCCTTTTTTTCCTGCTTTGTGGCCGGTGGCCGCGGCAAACTATGTACTGATTGCTATGATACCAAACCAAAACGGCTGAAGAGAAAGAGAAAATTCTTTGGGGTGCATGATCAGTGACTGCATGAACAGTATATATGTGACTATATTGATAAAACTGTAAAACTGACCCTCCTCCCTCCCTTGAGGGAAAAAAAAATTTAAAAAATCGCGTCGCCGCACCATTTTTTAAAGAAAGGCCTGACCAGAAACAAATTTTTTTTTGGCCTTATCAAAGAGTTTTTGTAATTCACAACTGTGGTAAATCATCCTTACTACCTGATAAAGAAATTTCCAAGGTCAGGCTTGGTTTTTATGACATCCAAAATATTGAACACATACAGATAAAATTCATTTCCACTGATTCAGTTGATATTTTTACAGTAGCCCCAAAATGCAAACCACAACTTCCACTTCTCAGGACCTCCACTTGGAAATTTCCCATACTTGTAAACAAAAGTGCTACACTCGTTCGCTATTTTGACCACACCTGCTATTGTGGGCAAGAACTCAAATCTTTGACACAGTCTTCGTCAGTTTTTTAATGTCTCTTTAGCACAAAATTCTGACAAGGATAAATATCTCAACGGGTATCTTCTTGACCTCAATCCTGTGCACTTGTTTCACAGCAATCTTGTTGAGTCATACGACAATGATTTAGAATAGTGTTGATTGCGATTTCAGGATTGTTACTAAATATAGCTGCACGCGCGCAATATTGGACAACACTGCCTAAAATTTGGACAAATTTTGTTGTGGTATGCAGGCTGTTGTTGCAGCTTGTAGTCCGAGCCATAAATTCACATGAATAAAAGTGACTTTTAGTTGCCATTGTAAACACTAGTAGGTTTTATTTTCGTTGATATGCCGAAAATGCAGACTAACATTTATTTATGCATAATGAGAGAGAAAATGACATTGTATGGGATCAGCGCTATTATGCATCTTGTTCTGACCATTCAAACTAAGTGATATACACTGAAGAACAAAGGTTTGAACACCTATTTGTGCCGTAACTAAACTGCGAATACAGAGTTATTGGGAAAAAATGGCTGACCTACTTTTCAACATAAAAGCTATCTAACAAATAATCATACATTCCATTGGTGTCACACTCACCAATTAGAACTACATGATTACAATAGTTTGAGACAGTATATAGCAATATTGCAGACAGCCCTTCAGTGGATTAAAGTCATATTACAGTACATGTGAACATCAGTAGCAGCACTGACCATAGGGACTATCTGAGATTGTCGCAGAAGTTCAAAAAGCAAAATTCATTCGTTTACGGGGAAGGGGAACTTAGTGAACTTTATATTTTGTGGTTACAAGTTCTCTTTACATTTTGTGTAAAAATAAAAACTCGTACCAACAAATTTTGCTGTAACTATTTCCATCTCGTTTGTGTCATGCTGACTGTGGTTAGTACTCAAATTTGATCGATTACTTGACAATGTAATGTGGTCAGGGGAAACATATTCTTCAGTAGCTATAGCAAAATGCTACATTGTACTCCCGGGCAGACATCAACATTTCACACTCTTGAACTTTTGTTTAGGGGAGGGGAGGTGGTTTTGATGTAAATGAAGGAATTTTGTTTCTTGAACTTATGCGACAATCTGAGACGGTCCCTTAACAATTTCATGGATGCATGGCACGTTTTTTAACAATGGCCTGAGTACTGTTACTTTAAGTTTTGTATTAAAGTTAATAAAAAAACAGTAAACATTGGTGTGTGTCTATATCTTGATGACTTAGAAACTTACCAGTGGTGGAGGGATTGGCTTTCCATCCATCTTGATCAGTGACACAAAGTCTGTATTGAACTTGTCCATTGTTATCATACTCTCACTCAGAGTACACAATGCTTGCATTTGGTTTTCAAAGAAATCAGTGATGTCTCCCATCATTGCCATTGCAGAAGTCTGGAAGGAAACACGCATGTAATTTAATTTGTCAGAGGATGAACGAAACAGCCACAAAATGTCATAAAAAACTCCAAAGTAGTATAATGAACGGTTGCTTTACACCAGAACTTTCTAACAAGGTCGAAGTCATGACTGGTCAATGTAATGACAACTGAAAAGGGAAGACTTCAGACCTTGAATCTTCCATCTTTGGAGCACATATATTCAAAGGAGGTATACAGCGGACAATGTACAGGAACTTCTGTGGTATTAGTGTACGGTAACAACTAGTATCCTAAACACATGGGTGGAGGGTCTTTGGTCATACAGCTTACTCATCATGCATTAGTCATATGAATACTCACCCTGTCACCCAGAAATGTAACAATGCTATCACAGTATAGGTAATTCATTACCTGTAGATTTACAATTTTAACCACTGATCTGGTATTTATCTGCTTTCATTAACTGACTGCCTGTTTGAAAATCTTTCAAGGGCTCCGATCAGTATGTAATACATGGCCATACATGTCTACAACAGTTTGTCACATCGCCGAAGGCCAATTTCACACGTTCTAAAAACTCGCCCTCTGCATTCAGGAGTTCTCAAATTAAAATCGTTTGCAAGAAAGGCTAAACAGGAGTAAGATCACCCAAACACCATGACTAAACCTGTACAATGTACTTTGACAGCTCTTCTTGCGCCGACAGCATGCAAAGTCTGTCATTAGACGAGCATAAAGGCTAAACAGAGGATCCAGTACTGCCACACACAAAACTTTGGAAATGTAATGCTCACCAAAAGGTTGCAATGGAACTTAAACTCAGTCACAAGTTGTTCAGGAGACTCGCCCATGGCGGAATCGCTGTCTCAAAACTAGCAGCACTTATTTTACAACGCTGGAGGCACGCGAGCTTGAACAGCGTGCACGTAGTGATTTGACACACGCCAAGAATAACAAATTGAACTGAGTGTACGTTATTTCTTGTGACAAGATGTGACATGATCTCCCACGATCTTGGACAAGTTGTGACAAGGACCCCGCAATTATTCTTCGAGGTTTTAAATTCTGAGTTCGATTGCAACATTTTATTTGGAGCCGAGTTACGCCGAAATTATGGTTAATTTTCGTCCCATTATACTGCTAGAAAGCTATCGCCTTCGAGCAGTAAAATTCTGCACGGCGACCCTCTCGTGACCCCTGACGTAATGTTTTGGTCGTTAAAACGAATAGGAAGTGTTGTTTATCCTACCCTTTAACTACCTTTCTTCTTGGCAAACAGGACTAGAAATTAAAAGAAAAACAACTACTTCAAGTCGAAAATATTCAGACAAAATAACCTATTTCTGAAACAATACAGACAGGGTACACACCCGATAATGTTTTGACGATGGATTTCCCGGTGGTATCGCCATTTTGAAAATATCTTCAAACTTGGCAGACTCCCAAATAACAGCAAGAAGTAATTTTATTGGCCTTCACTGATTTACGCTCTAAAATCTCTCCAATCAGAGAGTTTGTTTTGTAACGCTAAGATTACCGCTGAGAAAAGAAATAACAGACTAATTGTATTTCCGGTATTTTCGAGCACGTGACCCGGATCAGCTGAGCATGACAAAGCCTCAAACCACTGCTTGGCCGTTGACTGTATATTAGTAGCGTTTATGCCGATTTTTCCACTTATTTTGTATTGTAGCAAGGTGGACGTCATCACGAGAAAGACAGCAACATAATGTTGTGAATATATGAAACGGGAATACTTGATTGTCACCTGATCTGCCGATATCTCGCCCTGCGACCAGGATGTCAACAAGCTTGGAATCGGAATGAATGGTTTACTTTCGGAATTTAAAAGGCGCTGGGTCAACCGAATGTATTCCTGGACAGAATGGGAAACACAGATGCTGCTTTGTCCGTCTTCGTAACAACGTTTTGCGCCGGCAAAGTGTGGTATTCATGGTAAAGGTAAACCTCAATACCTTGCATAACTTTGAACTTCAGAAACCCCGCGAAAACCACACTTCCTCATTTCCATTGGTAAACAAAAACGTTCACACCTTATTCACACATGTTTAAAGTGATCTTGGAGCAATGAATGCAATCATCTCTCTGTGCCACTTCTGTGAAGTTCACGGACCAAGCGTAGTGTTCTGCACACAACCTTTTCACGCTCAACAAGAGTCCGGCGAAGATGCTGACGCCGATTTAACCGCAGACAGTGCCTGGTACTGCGATCGGAGAGTTAAATCCCCGACCACAACCTCTGTGTCGTCTTCCTCTAGCGACATTCAGCCACCTTCAGCGAAAACGTCCGATTTCTGTGAGGTATGTAACCGAAAAGCACATGTATAAAGTCTCATGTATGTGTAGCTGCAGTCATGGAGATCTGTGATTGTCAAAATAAGGTACCTCCAAGCTGCAGTTCAGTAGCTTAGTAGCTGGAGGTTTTGCCTCTTGATTTGCTGTTTGGCCCAAGATCTACTTTGTACTGCAGCTATTTAAATGTTTCATAGAAGTAAATAGGTAAGGAAATCCACCTCGCAATTGCATTACGTAATTATTTTTATTCTACTCAGTTTTAGAAGACCAGAATGTTTTAAATGTTGTAATCAAATGAACATAGTGCAATCATTAAAAAAAAAACTTTTCGCTCAATATTTTTCAGAAATTTAAATGCAGTTCATCATTTGTCTCTTTCCAATACGGAATCGAAAGGCGGGAAATTTGCGCATGGTACGAGATTTAAAGTACTCAGACAGGACTCCTTAGCTCTACTGTTATTTGCCTTTGTGTTGTCTCAGTGCCTCTTTAATAATTATGCAGTGTTAATGGTTAATGGACTGTATTCAACTTAACTCATTCAGTAAATACATATTAGCATTTGATGGCCATCCAACATTTTTTTGTTGTTTCCCTGTTTGCCAATATGGTTTTCCCTCTGTCATAATCAGATATATCAAATTTGTCTGTTCTGAAAATTGTAGTGTCTTTTGCCACTCATGACATCTCCCTTGGTCAAATAGTGTCACTCCAGGTTTATGATTACCTGGCATGATTCAGTGTTTTCTGTTTAGATCAGACAAGTTGGACCAGGGATCTAGAGGATATGGTTTGGGAACGAGGCTGATACTTTGTGCTAACAAAACTTCATTGTTTTGCTTCTGTTTCCAAAGGGGAACCAGTGTCAAACAATGAGGAAGCCCTCAACTATCCACTGATAGTAGCATCAACATAAAATGGAGACTGCTGTAACTTATGGCCTTACTTACGATGAAGTGCAATGCAATGATAGATCTGCAACAAGCAACATTTTCATCCTAACCAAATCAAATGCAATAAAATGGAACGCTTGAAATGCTAGTAATTTCAACATCTGATTGTAGAAAAACATGACTTACGTGATTCCTTTTGGCACACATTTTATCACATTGACGTTTAATAAAGTGAAAAATATTTCACCATCAGATCTAGTTACTAGTAAGCAAAACATGTCCTATATGGTGCATTTTAACAAAGACTTGAAGATTTGAAGGTCCCTGAAGACAGAGATACTGTCTACATGATTTTAACAGACTAAAGCTGCTATAACATACCAAGCCAAGTGGGTGAAAATACATATGGTTTTGCCTCAATACCGGTTTTTTAAATGACTTGGCAGATGGGGAAGTGATACTGTCTGGCAGGTAAAGGGATATATAATATGATTAAATTTACCAGTCAAAGTTTATGCCTTGTATAAATAGAAACAGTGTATTTTAGAGAATTCAGCATGGATATCCTTTACTCTCCCCAGGCTTGTCGATCATTCCTACCAGGCCAGTCATATTTCATCAGTAAAGACACAGAAGCTGGAATTAACTACACATCAAGTCAATTTCCAGATAATTCGAGACTGTACAGTATTGTAAGACAAGCATGTCTCAGGAGTCTTAGTTGTGAGGTAAGTCCATTCAGTTCATTGGAGGGGGGGACAGACATTAACCAGAATGTCTTGAATTGCACACAGTGACAGTTAGTCCTCATCTGGTATTATTCACACACATATCATTGTTACAATATCCGTTCATTAATGAGAATTATAGTATAGCTTTGTCAATACCAGTGAATTTTGTGATGTCGTGCCCTCAGATTATTACTGATAATGTATCCGCTTATCTGACATGGAGGCCCCAGATGTTTTCAGCTACAAATCGCTGGCACTGCCAACATTACGGAATAATACTACAGTAATGTACCCCTTCATGGCCCATAATAGACTCAAGCAAATTTTGCATTCCATAATGTACTCGGCTTTGCCTCGTACGTTACATCGTGCAAAGTTTCCTTTTGCCCGCTATAGGCTGGGAAGGGGTACATATTGCTTAAATAATGTGAATTCTTTGCAGCTGTTCAGCATACGGGAAATAATCAGGAAGTCTAGTGCAGCATGTTTAGGTTCCTGAAAGTATGTATCTGTAAAGTACATTATAGAGCAAAGCTCCTTGACTCCCCTTTCGTGCAGGCCACAAACTTTTAAAGAATAACAAAATTAGCTAATGAGGTGTCTGCAAATTTTTGAACACCATCAAAATATTATCGCTGTTAGAGGGCGCTGTATAACATTGTCCCCTCTTTGATGTGCAGCATTTACTTCCTGATAATTTCAACGTAGCAGTAATCATTAGTAAAATATTAGCTATAAATAGTGGGGTGATTTTTTGTCTCGTTATTTCAAGATATCTCTGATCTTCGTATGTTGTTAAGATAGTACGTGATATTTCAAATATTCATTCTGTGGTCACCACATGCATTGCAGTTTCATGACAAACAAAACGTTAAGATAAAATGAAACCCTAGAAATTGGATCCAGAGGGTATTGTCGTCTCATAAAGCAATGGATTTACCAGTAATTCACATCTGTCATTACACAAGATGGTCTCAACACTAAAACCATTGTAATTTTCATAGTTTTGTTGTCTTAATTTCTAACTGACTTAAGATTTCAAATAAAAACCTGAGAATCATTTCGGCAAGGGAAACGTGAAGCAGGCCGGCCATTTCCATCAGTTTATCAGGTAAATTTATTAGCATGACTTGGTAGAGTACACAAGCAAGTATAGAGCTCAAAAAGTCTGTCAAGTGAATTGCATAGGCCTTATGTGTGTGTAACTAATTTCTTATTGATTTAAGATTTGAAATAACAGCGTGAGAATTATTTTGGGCGAGCCATATGAGGCAGGCTTGCCATTTATATCAATTCATCAGGTAAATTTATCACCGCGACTTCGTATAGCACACATGCAAGTACTGAGCTCAAAAGTCTGTCAAGCGAATTGCATAGGCCTTATGTGTGTGTAATTTCTTATTGATTTAAGATTTGAAATAACAGCGTGAGAATTATTTGGGCCAGCCAAATGGGGCAGGCTAGCTATTTATATCAATTTATCAGGTAAATTTATCAGCATGACTTTGTAGAACACACAAGCAATTACTGAGTTCAAAGTCTGATGAGCGAATTGCACAGGCCTTACCTGAGTATAGGCTGATAAAACACAATGTTTTGAAGTTAATGCATTCAATATATCCAATAGTCATAGACTGAGCAGGTTAGATATAGCCCCCAGGCATCAAATATGCCGACATTAGAGTCCTGTTTTCCACAGAAAATGTAAAGTTAGTAAGATAATGAGTAAATGGTGGGTAGGTGCTAGGCAACGATGACGCATTCATGTACAAACACTTTGAGATATTACTTGTGTATATGCATCGGAATGTGTGCTTTTGTGTGTTCCACGGTACGAAACTAAAAGAATTCAGGTGAATAAATTGTTGTTTTTGAATTTTAATGACATGGCTTCTAATTTTAGTCATGATTTGTTTGCTCGAGTGATGCACGTTCTAAAAATTTGTCATTCAGTGTTCATGTGATTTCACACAAGCTGAACCGTGGGCAGATATTGCTGATAATGTGGTACTCTGAGGTAGATGTTCATCACTGATAAAAATTGTTTTCGAAGTCTTTTATTCCATGAAATATTGTCTTAAGTGTCAAGGCTGACCGTTGAGTCCCAGAGATCTAGTAAGATTAGTTTATCTATAAGTGGTTAACAGTGGCACATGAATATATCTGTCTCCCAGGGGAGGGAAGTACATATGTTCAGTAAACTTGTTGGCTTGTTTCTAGGAGCGGTGAGTTTTAAAATACAATGCAAATGTTATTTTTCTCAAACCTCAATTTGGCAATCCAATTTATAACTTAATTTCTTTAATGATGTAGAAATTGAACATTTTTGTCAGTTGTGGGTAATGTGTTTCAAAGCAATATTGTGCATAGTATGCCAAAAATAAGAAAAGATGTTATTTCTTCTCATTGTCTGTCGAGGATAGCAATGTCAGCCATTTTGTTTCTGCATTCACTTGAAAAATTTCACAAGTGTAAAAAAAATGACTGTGTTCTACTCATAGTAGAACATATCTCTAGGATTACACATATGCACTATACAATTATGAATAGTGAACGTCCTCTACCTGCGTGTCACAAATACCAACGTGCGATGCAAGCCTAGACCCTCTCGCTCCAGGGTCCATGATTCAAATAAACATTCCTGTGTTGTTGTGCTTATGTCAGAAGTCAGATCTTGTCAGTTCAAAGAAAGGAAAAAACTGCCTCCCCAAATAGTTTTATGCAAGAAACCTAAGATAAAAAATAAAATCTATAATTTTATTTTGGTCTCTTGGGGATCAGAAACAAGTTATAAACCAGGAAATGCCTAAAGTGTAGTTGAATTCTCAGAATATTCAACATACATCTGATTCATGGTATAAAGTTATTAAAATCAGTATTACAAGTTTGCAACAAATTTTCAGACAAAAAATTCACATTTTTACTATCAGTAGCAATATTTTTGCTTGAACTGTTTTGTCTGCATCAAAATCCATTATCGTTTTCTATAAATTTTATCGGACATGTTGAAAAACTGTCGAAACTGTAGAACATGGCCCCTGGAGAAATGAAACTGCAGCATCCAATCAAATCTAGACTTACACATATTGTTGTTGTACTCCTGCAGTAATTGGTCACTCTATGATCTGACCATTTGCTAAGGAAAAATTGTGATAACTTGTAACAGGGTACTGTTAAGGTACGTGTACGTTTGATTGTCAGTGGGCCTGTGAGGTCAAATGAGTTGAAATAGAAGTAGGGACATTACGGGCATACAATGAAGCGTGAAGTCCCCTCCAAAACTAAAAAAAAAATGACATCATGCATGTTTGCTGGGGATTTCATATTAACAAGGAACTTTGTGCTGTACATGATAAGTAGATGATACAGATTTTGAAGTGAACTATTTATTGATGTCACAGTTCAATGTCTGTTTAAAACCGGGAAAACGGGATCAAAAGCAATTATTTTGCTTGAATTTTGACATAATTTTTTGTTCAAAAAGATTTACCAAAACTCTGCAACAGGCTGTCACTAAGGCCCTTGAATCTCCCATTTTCAATCATGTTAAACTTGTGTTTTGTTTTGTTCTGTCAAGGTCAATGAAATGTCCCCAGCTGCTCGTGTCATTTGAATCTCCCCACCTTCAGTGGGGTACAATCGCGCACCTTTCAAATCAGTGAAAATTTGTAAGAAAAGTCTAGCTGCATATTTACAGAATCAACAGATCTGTGTTTTCCTTGCTGGAGACAGGATAATCATAGGATTGTGGTGTCAGTAGATAAGGTCTGTGATACCAGCTTAGGTATACCTGCAACCCTTAATCCACAGGTTTAACCTAGCCAGGTCACATGAAACTGGCGTACATTTAGGAAATTTACTCAAACTACTGGTGCAGTAATACCTGGCTCATTTACTCTAAGACAGTTAGCCCAAGGCTTGTCGTGGTGGATGCATGCGAGGGGGTGCATTCTTTGTTTTGAAACTTGATTCCTCAAAGTAAAAAAGAATACAAACCAAGATTATACCTCATTGGTTTCCTTTGAAACAACCCGAGCAGTTTGTTAGCACAGTTGCTGTGTGTGCATGTGTGTGTGCTCTGAAGTAACCCCAAGTTCTTCTTTTAATCTTTTTCACTGTTTACTCGCTTTGCAAACAGTTTTTGTGAGTGTTGTTGGTTTGTCATTCTGTAATCAAGCCCTTTTGGGTAGCTGCATGAACTGTTGACATTTCTCAAGACCCGGGGAAGCCATTTGTCCCATGCCATTAGACAAAAACCACCCTCCCAGCTCATTTCCACAGTTTAATTTACTTGTCACAGCTCATTATGCAGAACCAATCTCATTTGTTGTAGTCTAATGGAAAACAAATACCCTGTAGTGTTCGGCAGTACTCTGGATCTTGGGGGGCGATATTATTCTCCCTCTCGAAATGGATATGACTAATTGTCTAAGATGAATACCACTTTTTTTTTCGGGCAAAGACAGAAGTGCCTTGAAAGTTAATTAGCCCAATTTGCAAGCCTTTGTATCAGCAGTTCCTAAATCCCCGGCCATCAATGGTTTCTTTCTCATAAAATTACACGCACATTTTCCCTTGTCCAATAGGACAGTTAATCCAGTAAACAGTATTTTTATATGTTGGACGGAGTGGTTACATTCTGAGTGTTGCCAGTTGTGATCCGATTGTTGTTACGACTGCTCATTCTGGGAAATTTTCTAACTGGATCCGATCACTGGCCATTCTGTTTGCCCAAGCCCTTACAGTTTTTTTTTCACACTTTGCTCATAATGTGCTGGCCACCTTTTAGAGTGTGTCAAGATTTGAACAATTTAGAAAAGAATCCCTTCAGTATTGTGTTTATCTCCAAGTTTGCATTCTGTGGAAATTTGGAACCGAATGAACTCTGTTATTCACCTAAGGTACAACAGGGAAAAACATGAAAACAAATCTCAAGAGGATCTCTTGAACAAATGCATCGATGGACATTTTACTGTGGTTGCCTTGACAAACATAGCCTTGGCTGTAAAGGTAGTTCAGTTAGAACAAATTAGAATCCCTGGCCAACGTGTTTACCTTTTGAGTGCTGCATTTTTCCCACCAAAATTTTTGTGCATCAGTTTTCCAATTTTGATGAATTTTTTCTGTAATTTTCTAGATAAATTTGGACCAAATGAACATAACATTTTATTTGTTTCAGTTTTTGACCAAAATCTAGAAAAAATTTGAACAAAAAATAATCTCAAATTGAAAAAAATGGTCTATATGAAATTTACAGGTGCGATGACAACAATCGGCTTTGGCACTCAAAGGGTTAACCTTTAACCCAATCATCCATGTTCAGTACAGTTTGATCATGGACCTAAAATTCTCCTTTTTTATCCCCATAGTTCACACCATAATCTTGACAAGGAAAGTCCTGACTAAATTAAATTGCAAGACTTTGAGTAATTAAATGTCCAATATTTTAACAATTACGGAAAAAAAAACGGTTGCAATATTTATATTTGAGATTCATTCATCCATTTCATGAGAACTGGGGAAAGGTGGAATTATAGAATTCTCACAGAAGTAATTTATTAGCGAAATGCCAGTTCTTTTGAGCCAGCGGGTCACATCAAAAGATTTAGATAGCCGTCTTATCTGCGGCAGACATTATATAACAACTCATCCCAGATCATAATTTGAGTAAATGAAAAAATGAAATCATGATCTGTTTTTGTTTACATGTTTACAAGTGCACATCTCCGATGTACACAGATATTGCCTGTGTCACCAAGCAGTGGCTGAGTACAGTGATACTGTATCTGTAGATTAGGATTGTAACAGATATCAGCAGTTGTGTCAGGTAATACCCTGCCTCAAAGGGAATTGAATAGTTTCTGTGAGGAAACTTGAAACCATTCTCTTTCATAGAAAAAGAACAAAAATCAAGCTTTCTTTGCAGTCTTTGAGATTGCAGGAACAAATTACTTTAAATTTGCCAAAATTTGAAATGAAATTTCTGCTGGTGTCCTCTCAATTTGGAAAAAAATTAAATATTTACTTTTCCCAAAAAGCAAGAAAGTGAATATATTTGATTTATTTTGAAAGGCTTCACAAAGAGTTCACACAAGTAGCAGGCCAACACAGTATCCTAAAATTTGAGAGCGTGAATGTCTGTCAGTGAATATCTGCCCACAGGGTGCTTTCTGAAGAGAATGACCAAAGTCATGAATTTTTGGCAAATTTCTGACTTTGGCTTCACAAAATTAGGTAGCCAGGTTTAGACCAGTTTGGCTGTAGATCAGATCGAGCCCAGTGTTAGCCCAGGAAAAAGCATAATCATCAACTGAAAACACTCTGCAGGGTATATTTGAGGGTTCTGTAACAACTTGAAATGTATACTGCCAGCGCAAACATATACACTACCAATATGCCACAGGCACTCAGTGCATTGTTTGCCCGATTTTAGCCCTCTGTAAACTGTAAGACTGGGAATAAACGTCGATGAAATCTGGCATGTAATTGCAATTTACTGGTTCATCAAGCCTGCCATGAAATACTCCATAGCTACATTGATATCGTGGCTATGGTTCCAGTGGGTTATACGGAAACGGAAACACAAAATACCCTGGCTTTCTTATGTATGCATTCTCATGAAAGGCTTTCTGTGTGTGTGTGAAGTGTTTAAGAAAGTGGACATATGTCAGGTATCACTTCTCATAAATTATGTCTCATTTGACAGATCATCAAACACCTGTCAAACAAGAATGGTTTCATTACATTTCACCCAGGCTACAAAAAATACTTAGAACTGACCGATCAATATAACCTGTAACATTGGCTGAATGGTCTTATAACAGAATGTTACGTGTGAGAAAGGTTGATTACGAATTAGTGAATATTTTCATCCCCCATTAAAGTGGTCCAAACTTGCGTCAGAAATCAATGGGTTTGAGCCAACTATGATTTGAAAAGGGTGAAAGGGATTGCCAGGCCCAACCAGGCATGGGTGTTCCACTTTACAAAAAAATATCTTTTGATCAAGTAACTGCACTGCACTTTTAGTATCCTGTTCTAGAATTCGGAATGTTTCAATAAATTGAGAAGATTTAATATGTGTTTGAAGACATTGAAAAAGTTTTGTTCTGTGCTCGTCATAAATTTGTCAAATTGTTAATTATTTTTCCGTTCGTAGGTTTGCCCGGGCAGGGAAGGTCCTATTTACTTTGGTGATGAACTTGGCCATGTTCTGAGCCACACTTTCTTCATGAAGGACAGTCAAGCCCGGGGATTACAGCGATGGTACAGCATTATCGTCGTGATGATGGACAGAATCTACCTGCTCAACTCGTGGCCGTTTCTTGTCACCAACATCCGACAACTCATCGACGAACTCCAGTCTAAGGCGGAGAAGGTCTACAAGGCGGCGGAGGTTCCTCCCAGAGCCAAACGAATGACCATGGAATTCATGACACCCGGCAACTTCCGGCGTCAGCGCAGTGCCGGTGGAAAAGTGGCCAGGTCCCTTATTGATCTGACCAATGATAGGAATATTTTCAAGTATTTACACATGTCATTTGCATGGATTTTGAAAGCCTGTGGCAATCGACTGACGGAAAAGTTACTGGAAGGCACTCCGACGGAAGATGCTCTCATAGACTTGGAGAAACAGGAAGGTTAGTTTTCATATTTTCTGTCATGAGAAACGTGAACACTGATTTTACACAGAATTTACTCACTACTTTAAATTCAATTTCCATTCTCAGGAAAACATGCATCTTATCAAAAATGGAGTGAACTGATATTTTATGTTGGCAATATGACTGCTAGCAATACAGTGCCACAACTGACAATAGATATAATTTAGGAAATTATCTTTTCCAAAATTCGTTTTTGTTTGGAATTCTAAGCAAACAACGTCTGCTGATGATACATAATTGTAGTATGCAGATCCTAAAAATGCAGAAGTCATTTTAAAAAAAGACTTGTTCAAAAGACTAGTTTTGATACATTTTTTCAAAGACATCTCAAGGAAATTAAAAACCTTTTCTTTATCATCAAAAATAGAATTTTAGAGTTGACCATGGATATTTTCATTTAGAGAACTATGCCATCTCAAATTATCAATATTAAAATTCGGTTGATGCATCTTTGTAGAAAAGTCAGTTTTTCAGTCGACAGTTGAAACAAGTCGAGCACACCATTTCCATAGTTTAATGTCCGTGTCCCTTGGGTGCATTAGACCGTATAAAAACTCAATTTATTGACTGTGGCATCATATCTGGACATTCTTCATGAGTGTGAATATCATTTTTTCTTGACTCTCATACCAGTACACTCCTAAAAAAATTATTCAGTCAACACAAATGCTAGAAATGGTGCATGTGCTTTCAAAAAAAAAGCAATTGTACCAAAAGAAATGCATACTCTGGAAGTGAGTGCACATTTCTAGGTATAGCCACTGAGGGCACTGTCACTTTCGATGACCAGGGCTCCATGACAGTGCACCGAGGATCTCTTTTGTCATGGAGTTATGCTAATGAAGACCACCATCAAAGGATATGCTGCTGTCAGTTTCTCACAAAAAAGATTTATGACTAATCAAAAGATTTTCCTAATTTCACGACATCCACTTGCGCGGTCATGTTTGAATAATCTTCAAATCTGATATTACACTGTTTAAAACCACACTTGCATTCCTGGCTGTACTATCTTCTTAGCTGGCATTACCACTAATATCTGCAATGTTTACAAACATTCAAATAAGTAAAAGTAATTCCTCGGCGTGCAGTCGTTTAATCTTTGCCGTTTAACGCTGCTGAATTTCCAAATCTCGTGCAGAATGAATGTGATATTAAATCAGTATCTATGTGGAACTGTTATGCGGAAAACCTCTCTTCTTTTCAAAACGGAACAAAAAGATTCCTGAGCTTTGTTTTCCACGTTGTTCTCGGTGATTCTGAGAATCAAGCCAAGCTGAATGCTTTGCTCTTGTCACACAGAAGCAGAAACATACCAACACACGCAGAAATTGAATCAAAACGAGCATGTACTCAGTCAAAATGTAGTAAGGATTTTTCTTCTTTGACCAAACAAAAAGTTTCTGCTCTTTAAACTGGTTTTTTCCTCTTACCTGAAAGAATACCTAATTGTTTTCCCAGGTTAAAATTTACATTTTCAGTTTGATAGCAAGGTTTGCAAAACAGTTCGGCAAGAATACACAGTTGGGAGAAACAAAAATCATCAGACACCGACGTGTTATTCATCAAATAATCAGTATTTTTTTGAACAGTTTCTAGCAGTAGACTGAGAAATTCAAAAGCTCTGATGGCTAAGCCAGTCAGTCTTAGAATGGAAAATTTAAAACCATTTCTCCTTGAAAAGAAAATAGCAGTTACTTCCTGTGGAACCTGAAATTTTCTTAAGTTGCCGATTGTGTCATCTCGTCCATAAAGAGTAGTAATAGGATAACCAGCCCATCAACATTTCCAAGTCTTCTATTTTTTTGCAAGAAAGACAAATTCCAACCAGGTATTGTATCAATTCTTGGGAATGAAAAAAGAAAAGTCTTTTTTAAGCGGTGTATTTCTTTAGCTTTTATTTTGGCCGTGTGAATCTCTTCAAACCATTCCCCTTTGGTTCCCTCATTTACATTTAAGTCGACAAAAGTAAAAACAAGGAGAAGAAGAGCAAGGCCCGTATTTCTCAATGTGACTATCTGTTCTATTTGATTTTATTGTGTATCTTCATGTTCCCAGAGTGTCCAATTCTACAGTTGTATTGACACAGTCATCAGCGAGACGTAATCCAGCCCTGGGGGCGATGCTTACTTTGTGTGCGTCCCAGCCCACTTCACTGTTGAAACTTAACCGGCTTCAATAACAGGATTGGCCGGATTGTCCACTTCATTGATGGTCAAACCCGGGCCCGACTTACGGGCAGAAAACCGCCTCAAAATGGCCATTGTTAACTTTCAACTACAACTCCCCCATTAATTCTCCTAATGATTGTACGGTAGAAGGTTTCCGATACTATTTCACCGTGTTCTGTTCTGTGTTCTTCTAATCTAGTTTAATTTGGACAAATCCCCGCACACTGTGTTGTAATTGAAGTGCTTGGCTTAGTCAGCAGTGCAAAGAGAGACTTAAAAGCAGTTGTATGGTCGGTAGTAGCTCTCCATTATCACCCAACATTTCAACCCGGAGCTATAATGTCCCACAATGGAAGGACATCCAAAATCAGAATCAATATAAAAGCTTTCACATTCAAATCATTCAGTGGAACGCAAAACCAGGCAAAGAGACAATGGCTAAAGAAAAAAACCACAGTTTTGCAATCAAGTTTGCCCGAAGCTGATAGCTTTCTCAAGTGTCCACTTTCACAATACAGTAAAAAACAAATACACAAACCTACTCACTTTCCACTTTTTCTTAAAGCTTGCAAATGTACACTCAAGAATTCACCTGTTCGTGGGATCGCCATTGTCACAGATTTTTTGGCAGTAAAATTCTAAGTGGGGTATAAAAAGTTATAGTTGTTTCTGTCAATTGAATTGCACAGTTGTGAAAAATTTTAGTAACTCATCAGAGTCTTCTAGCAGATACGCCTCAGGTCTAATTCAACTTCTGATGCAACTTGTATTGTTTTTTCATAGCTATTCATACTCTGTGCCCTAGTTTTTTTGAAAAGCAACTTCATTTCTCAGCTAGGTACCACCGTGGGCACATTTTATCGAATGTTAACTGTGGTCAGATGCTCTGATTACGTTGGTTCGGCAAAAAAAACACAGCCAAGTGTCTGTCATGGTCCATCTGAACAAACAACCAGGTTACTAGAATGTTGCTGAGCGCAAGTTTCCACTCTTTGATGGCGATGTCAATTTTGTTGTCAAGGTAACAGTCGGACAGTGAGAGTGTGCAGTCCAGGGGAAAAAAAAAGAAATCTAGGTCAAGTTGATGTGCGCTCTTGACTGTGGAAAAGTGATGCTGAGAAGAAATGAGAAATTAACATGGCACAAAAAATACTTGGTTAAAAAAAGGATATGTAAAACACAGGGCAATTAGTATTTGTATTTTGAATGGTGAAAACGTGAATGGGACAGTTTACTTAAGTAAATTGAATACAATTGAAATACAGCTATAGTCAAGGAAACCTGAGGGGTGGAGATCTGTGCCCAGTAAAAATAACAAAAACTTATCGTGAAGTGAGTTAATTGGACCTCTAAAGCAGGCTATTTCAATGTCTGTGATGAGGCTAGTTGAAAGGGCAATTTCTAAACTTGAACTCATTCAGATTTCCTGTGAAAAGAAATTTAAGTGGTTGAACTTGAAGATGCAATGGACGCAATCAAAACATTGGTTTCATTCAATTGTGGGCTGAGTGTGTTTTAATGAATCTTGTAGGAAAGGCTCCTTAAAAATACTGTTTTGTTTTTCAAACTGTCTGACGTACCCTCGTTGTTGATCTTGTTTTCTTTTCTAACAAATCACACTCGGAGAAGACAAGTGATTTTTGTGTGTGTTTTTCAAGATAAGAAATATCGCCAATTGTTTCAGAGATGAGAGAATCTGTCCACTTTTTATGATGAAACTGGGATTGAAATCAGTCCTTGATTCTATGGAGCGTGCTCTATCTCTTTGAGCTCCAAAATCAACTTTTGTTGCCTTCATAAAATATAGTGCAGACAATTTTTTTCAAGATTTTTCACAAAATTTTGATTAAAAAATATAGTCAACGAAAAGTTATGGCCTTTTGCTCCTAAATTACAAAAACAATCACAGAAAAATTCATGAAAGTTTGGAAAATGTTGCGCTAAAATTTAGGAGGGGAAAATTACACCTCTCAAAGGGTTAACTGAACTGGAAAATGACGAACTCCTAAACTTTGAGTTAACAGGCAAGTAACTTGCAAGAAATGGGCAGAAAATCATCATCCAGAATTTATTGTAATGCAATTATAAAAAACTTGCACATTGCTTGATGAGTGTGTGGATCACAGGTCCGTATAATTTCAATGGGCACAACCACCTGTTGGATTCAGCTTACAAATGTTTACAGATTCAGTACTTTGAAAACCATGAGACACTAAGATGGACGCTGGAAGTTTACAAAATATTACTCAACATACATAATCCATTTAAATTTACATTAATTTTTCCCCAGATAAAAATTTTTAAGTGAAAAGAAAAAAGTTTCATGTGCATGTAGTGATTACCACATTTTCCAGGTCTCAATACTATTGTCTGTGAGTGTACTGTTTTAATACGAAATGCTCTTTTCTCTGCAAGCATCAATGTAAGCTGCCCAAGCTAATGATTATTTCTAATTGTTAGCTTACAAACACTTTTTCATAGATGCTAGTGCAAATTTCATGTGCACAGGGGAGGGTGCAATTTTTGTATGAGGTGTCGATTCTTGGCACGGTGGGCAGTCTGAGATTTACGGCTTGTTTTGTGCCGGCCGTGGATGTGAATCTCTTAATGAGTACATTGCTGTGGTCTTGCCACATTGCCTTTGTGTGCGCCTTTTAGTGGAGGTGCCTCCACAAAGTGGCCTGACAATTAGCAACAATTGATAATTAGCTGTCTTAATCACCCAGTTTTCACTTTCTCAGATTTCACCCCGGCTGCAATTCCTGGGTATTTCTCAGACTTCCTTTGGCACAATTTCGGTGATTTTTATTTCCTGAGTGTGTGTTTTTATGGATCTTTCGTGTACGCTCCGCATGAAAGAAAGTTCTTTTTCTTCTCAAGTGGCTGAGACAATGGAATTTGTTGCTTTGTAGTGAATTGATGCTTGCACTTGAACCTGATTAGTCTATTGTTTCGAACCTTCTTGAAAATAACACCAAGTACCAGTAAAGTACACAGTTAGTAACAAGTTTTAATGAAGAGATATACGTGTAGATATATAAAAAAGATCTTTTTCCACCGTACTCAGAAAAATTTTTGCGTTATTTTATGTTAAGCCTGTGATGCTTGAGTTGCTTTGTTTTCCTTAACAGTAAAAAAGCTGCGTGTATAGTTTTATAAACAAAAACACTAACGTGGTGGGTGGACCGAGGGGCTGTGTTCGACAAACCAGAAAGTGCTAATGACCATCCTTGTGGCAGCAGTCGGTCCAGACAGACTGGTGCCCCCAAAAACAGCAGAGGCACAGAGCAAAAGCTCGCTTCTTTTGAGAGTGCTCCGGGGAGAATATTGAATTGCCGGGGAGGGTGTTAATGTCAAACCCAGCAGGGAGAGCTGGAAAACCAATTTACAAGCACAGAAGAAAGCACTTGGTTTTCCAGTCAAGTGAACGCATTACTTCTGGACGCTGACTTGCTGTGAATGCCTTCACTCGGTTGGTGTCCAATTGATGCCTCGTTCATTGTCTCTACTCACTCAATCAGAGAAAGTTGAAAGTTTTCACAGTTGATGCGTATTGCACGTCACGTTCCCAATTGCTGCCTTTTCAAATGCAGTTCCCCCAACCATGAAGATTGAATCCCTGTGTTGTCAACGACGTGACACGTAGCCAATATTTGCAATTTAATCTGCGTGCAACAACTGACAGGAATCCAAAAACAAGGCAATTTGGTGTTAAAACAACTTAGAGTTACTGATGCCAAAGATAAGATTTTTCTGAGTGGTTGTGTGGGACCGTTCATACTTGATAACTTTTCGTCCAAATTGAAATGTGTGAAAATTTGAAGGCTAAGTCCGGGCAGTGGGATCATTTACTGTGATTTTAACCTTGATGCAGTTGGGGGTTAAAGTCAAAATGAATGTGAACAACACTAGCGATGATTGCTGTGGTGATATTGATACTGTTTTCATTTTTTTTTCAGATTTTTACCAAAAGTTTGATAAAATACTGTAGCTAATGAAATGTGATGTCCATTTGGTCAAAAATTATCAGAAATATCACAGAAAAATTCATAAAAGTTGGTAAAATTTTGCAGTAAACTTTTGATGGGAAAAACCGTAAGCACTCAATGGGGTGGAAGTCAAAGTTACCAACACTTGTACACCTGTTGCATCATTCCAAATTGTAAACTATGAAAAAAATGCAAAAACCTCACACTTTTTCCAACATGACAATGACACTTTTTCAGTGTTCTAGTATTGAAACGTGAATTTTTTTCTCATTTTGTGCACTGTAAACATTTTCTGCACTGTAAACAGTTTGTGAACTGTAAATAACAAACGTCTGTGAGTTAATAGCCAAAGAACTTTGGTTCGGCATTCCCATTTTCTGCCTACAAAAATTTTTAAAAAATAGAATAAGCAGGAGAATTTGTTTTCAAACAATTTTGAAAGCATAACTTTTCATATTATTTGATATTCAAGGAAATGCCAGCCATTGAGTAAGCAACCATGACATAGCTTGCTGAATGCCTGAGATGAATTCTGCATTAAATGCACTCGAGGCATCTTGTGTTTGACACTTGTAGGATTTTTCACTGAAAACCTAGCACAGGTATTATAAAAAAATCAGGCTCCATGCCAGGCACTGATCGCGGCACGGCTTAGACAAGGTACAGTACGAAACCACTTTGCAAAGCTTGCAGCGCTTTCACACGCCGCTCTTCTCTTTCTTTTCACAATGCCGTGCACAGGACTGTGGAGCAGCAAGTGGCAATAAATTGAGACATCGTAAAGTTCAGAGTAGGTTTTGTGTCGTGATGTTTTTCTCGCTCCTGTCTGATTATACGTGTGTGGGACAGGCTTTTCCTATTTATTTTGTGTGCCCTGGAGAGGGGGGTTGAGCCGGGAGGTGAGAGAACACATGATGTGTGACGCGACCTAGTAATGCCCAACTGTTGGCGGGATCCAAACAGGTCATAACCCAACATTAGTCAGTGTCCTGGTAAAACCCATTATAAATCAAATGCAATAAAATTTGTAGAAATGAACTTTTTATTTTGAAACGCCTGTAGTGTAGTGTGCATCAAAATGCTTTCACGATGTCTTACGCAATATTGGTCCTGATGCTGGGGACCTGGGTTCCCCAGGTTGCATCCCTGTCTGGCTCAAATTGAGCCCCGGTCTCATTTCCAATTCTATTCAAGTTATCTGAAGAATGCAGTCTATTGCCTCTGTCCTGTCTGAAGGGCACATATCGGCGGGTATGTATGTGTTTAATCGACGATATATCAAAAGGAGAGGACCCCGGCCCGTGTCGTCATGGGGATGACTCCTCAGAATGACTCAGTAAAACCACCTGCTACTGGCCATTGTTGTGTCACTATAAACCGAAAAACTATTGATGGAAACACGTTACTCCGATCAAACCTGGAGTGACCATTGTGTCGGTACCCTTGGCAAGTCTGTCGCAGCTCTTTAAGGTGCATTTGTGGTGATTTTTTTTAGTGGGGCTGATTAAATCTGCCATGTTGGCTTTCTTTGCTTCTGCATCCTCAAACTCGTCAATTCCCACTCACATACGAAGCAAGCAAAAAAGCAAATGTCGGGTTCTTGCATAAACTATGTATTGCAGGTACCCACAGTTAGATAAAGAAAACCGTCTATCGAAGGACATACAAGGCAAAAATCCACTAGTCACCCATCACTGAAGCAAGACAGAATATTTTATTTCAAGTCATGAAACACATTTGTGGAATATCAAGACATGTTGATAAAAGATGTGAGCCTTGAGATCTACAATGGACACTCCTCCAGGCAGTGAATGCTTGCGTAAAAAAGTAGCTTTTGTGATTGAATACCTCCAATGATAAAAGTTCCCCCCCCCCCAGGCGGAGATGATCATGTTTTTCTTGTGCTGAAGGTCTTGTACTGGGAAAATCCGTTCCTTTTCTCGAAACAAGTTATCTTTTTCAGTGATGGTTTTTAACAGTGCCCACCTCTCGCATGCAAAATTTTGCTGGTTTTTGCACTCTTTGCAAAGATATACCAGGCGGGGAAACTTTTTCTTGCAGAGCCTGGCTGAATGGGAACCAACCTTCAGAGGAGTGCATTGTGAAGATACCCTTGCACGGAGCATTCTGTTCACAGAAGCCTCTTAACTGCTCTGAGTTCAACAGTCATAATACACAGAACCCCCTCAGGCACCTCTCTTTAACACTTCATCCTCAGAAAAATCACAAAAAACCTGGCACATTCAGGCCGGTCAATGAATGCTTTTTCAAAGGTTTTTTGCCCGAAGGATGGCATTTTTTTCTGTCATTGTCTGGTGTCAGTGTTGCCCATTAGGTGTTGTTGCTCAATCTCTTCTTTCTATGGTTCGTGGCTCCGAGTAGTAGCATTGCACATATATCAGTGGCAAGAATGAATCAAGGTAAAAAAAAAAATTGATGGTTTACAAAGTGTGTCAATTAATCAGTAAATAACACATTAATCAAAATCTTAAATCTTCTAGCATCATCGAGAAATGAAAAAAACTACTTGCAACTTCTTTTCGTCCTTCTGTACCAAAATGGTAATTCTTGAAGCCAACTGAAAAAAAAAGCAAAAAAACAAGTCATCGACAATGAGTGTCAGACTCAGTGATTAATTTGCCTGTTTCCAAACTCAAAAGGTTACCGTACATTGCATTGCTGTCTTTTTTTGAAAACGTACAATCCCACGATATCCCCTGCAGCCACTGTGCTGGCTCCAGGTAGTAGTACTGGGTTTTATGCTAATCGCTCTTCGTTATGCAAAACTAATGGTTTCAAACGCAAAAGAAAACAAGGTTTTTACACTGATTGATGATAATTGTTATGGCTAGATGAGTCGGCTGATTAGGGCCACCTCAGCGGCATTGCGGAGGTGTGCAAAATTCTGGGTTTGCATCCGCAAATTTCAACATGGTGACATGTGAACTATTTGTGAAGCACAGAGACACACTGGCTGCTTTGCAAGATTTATATTCACCTGTCAAAACTACTTGATAATTTTCCACTTCTAATGCCATGTCTATGAACAATAAATCAAGATTTTATATATTGTCTGAAAAGAAGGTACTTCCCCTAGATACCAAGTTTGTCTTGTTGCATGAACTTTTAGAAGCAAAGGACCAACAATATCAAATTTTGTCTCTTCAACTACATTCCGGTGATTATATATAATTTATCAACTGCATTCTGGCATGACTGGCAAACTACTGCATATCATTGATATAAATGTGCAAATACTGCAGTGAAGCGGAGTACCCAGGATACGGCCGCTGTCAAAAGTTGCCAAACATCTACAGGACACTCGGCAAATAGTGAGTGTTTGGAGAAGTAATTAGTATGCTGGAGTTGTCTGCCCAGCATTTACGGGGGAATGCGTGAAGAAAGCGCTTTTTTCAAAGTGTTTAATCAGGCCTGTACGACATCATCATCTGAAATAGCCCATTGTTTGGCAACCCTTTGATTCCTGACTGGAATGGACTCCAGAGACATTAGTATGGGTGTACGCGCCGAACAATATCAAACAGAGAAACTATGTGTCATCAATTTGAGTGAAACGGTTGATTTTCGGTCTTTGTCCTTGCATTAAGCCATCGGCTTTGGCAATGTTTCTATGTATTGTGGAACTGGTGGCAAGACGGTTCATGAGGTTGTGTAGGGGGGTGACTACGTAAGATGCATTCCATTGAATTGACTCCGTGAGGTTTTGTACATAGTGTTAAACAACATCACCAACTCTAAAAGTCAGCGTATTGTGTCTGCGGAAAGCCAATTTAATGAATCTGTTTTGTAATTCTCTTCATTTGACATAAAATCCCTAATTCGCACAAAATTGATTTACTTAAACAAAAAAGAGTTCAGAGTATCCCTTCCAACCTCATATCATATTCAAAAAAATGGCCCTAAATATTACGATGTAAATCAAAATTTCTTTTAAAGTCCACTAGACAGAATGTGCAGTGAATGCAATACTGGCTATGTAACAATTTACGTTCATTGAAGTGACATGAAACTCATCATCTTGTAGTTTGCACTTAATGGTGTCGTTGTCTGATATGTATGTAACTCCTATGAACCTTCAGTCACTTTCTGTTGATAAAGTTGTGACACTGTGTCTGTGATTGAAAAGAAAACAAAGTTTCACTCTGCTCTGATCAGTTAATCATGTGATACCAAGGGTTTAATTGTGGCATTGTAGACAACAAATTTTTATGTGAAGCAAATATCCTGCTCATTCTGTCCACATATATTTATATTGCAAATTATTATTCACTTCTGTCCGTAGGCTATGCATTCAAATTTGAAATACAGTATGGCAAATGTTGCACGACATGAATAGAACTTTTAATGTGTGCAGGGTCCAACTCCATCATGCATAATTAACCTAGGTGTTCAGGTTTTTTGAACTTTGACCTGTGATCGTCACAAATGTAAAAAAATAATTTTTCTTCCCACTATGAAAGTTGAAGTTATTTTAAATCAAGATAAACAAATTAATTTGCCACAAAAATGAAGTTCAAGACCAAGTGAACCTGAAAAATGCATATTTTAGCATAGCATTTTTCAATAAAATATAATTCATTGCTGTCAGAAGCTGATGCAAGATAGGCAGCAAGTTTGAATTTTGATAACTGATTATTGGTAGTTCTGCTTGGTAGTCACATGCATCCAATATCTTGACACAGGATGAATTCTTCTGAAGGTGCCAGTAATTTAACCTTTTGAGTGCCACAACCAGTTTTTGTCGACCGAATAGAATTTTTTTTTTCAGATCGAGACAATTTTTTTCAATTTTTCCCAAATTTTGGTAAAAAACTGTAGCCAATGACGAGTAATGTCAATTTGGTCCAAAATTATCCAAAAAATTGCTGAAAAATTTATGAAAATTGATAAAATGTTGCAGTAGAATTTTGGCGGGAAAAATTACAGCACCCAGGGGCTAAGAAAATCTCAGGGCACTTTGTGATTATAGAGACAGCAAATGCATACAATAATATCATGACTATGCAGAAAAAAGTGATCTTTTCTGCACCCAGGCTCCGTGTATTGCATTATTAGATTTCCTGCAGCTTGTCCAATAAACCATACATGGATCCCTCATCCATATTTGACTGTTTGTGTATAACCTGATGTCATCGTTTCTGCCATTTCCTAAAATGATTTATGACAAAAGTTATCTGTTATTACCCCGCATCTTGTCAAATGAAGTAAATAACAGTTGAAACAGTATCATTTTAATAGATTTACATCACATTAATAGTGCATCGCCAGTCCAAAGTTGATGTTAAATCATTTTGCAGGTCAAAAGGTCGAATGGTCACTTAGTGCTGCAGGCTTGGTGTTGCTCTGTCATCAGATATAAGTTAGACTATAGATTTACAATTTTGTGACTTGTTTTGAAATCCTACCATGCATGGACATGATAATGAAAAAAAGACAGAAACCACTGTTTATTCTTTTTACTATCCTTTTTTGTTGTCAATTCCATCCATATTTAATTGGATTAGTGGACGTGGACATAAAGGAAATATATGAAAAGTTTTGTAAAGAGTGGGATATTTTGATCGGTAAATTTGAGAGGTAGGCAAAATGACAAAGTGATAAAAAAAACAGTCAAATAAGAGATCTGTTTCTTTCATTGTTTTCCTGTAGAAACTGAAGAAGGTTTTATCAAGATCACCAAGAGGTCAAAGCCACAGAAAACGGAAGAAGAAGAGGAGGAGGAGGACAAAATTCGGCCATTTTTAGTTGGCGGTGATGAAACAACCAGTCCTGGTTCTGACGATGAAGTTGATCTGAGTGTGCCAGTGTTTGAAAGTTTACGGCACATGAGACAGGTGGGAGTTCACTTCAAACATTTTCATTGAAAACTTCATCAGAATTTCTTTTTAACTTTTCCCCCCACTGTAGAGCAGATCTGATGTGTTTTTGGTGTTGCCTTATGTTGATGTAATCATAGGAAACAATATCACTTTCAAACCCATCTGTATTCAAGCTTTTTCACAAGTTACACATTTTTATGTATTTTGTATACTGGGGACAGATTCTTCAAAGATTTTTGAGGAACTACAGTTGTGAAGTTTTATCTTTTTAGCTCACATTTGGTTTACCAATGTGAGGTTATGGGCTGAATCAGTTCATTTGCATCTGATTTGCATGTCTGTATATTTGTGGGTATGTGCGGATGTATGTCCGTCACACACAAAGGCTCCCATACCGCCAAAGCTACCATCTCAGTATTTGGTGTACAGGTAGATGCAGGGGTTGAGATGTGAATTTGTTCAAATGAACACATCAGTGTCAAAAATGTGCAAATGAGGTAAGAAAAAGTGAAATCCTGCAAATGTACAGGAGGCATGCCATTGAGAAACAGGCAAACTCCACTGATCTTGCTCATTCCTGTCATTGTTTATGAACTGTTACATATTAACTGACCAGCTGCAACCATAGACAGTAGATGGGAAGACCGTTTATACTAAACTAAGAGGGGCTTGTTTCTGATATGCATGTTGCTAAAGTTGACCTCCAGTACCTAAAGTTAAACCTTAATTACTTTTGTCATTCTTGTTTTTCTGGTTTAAATATTTCTTGTTGTTTTTCTGGTTGTACTGTGCAGAAATCATTGTCATAACATCAACGTAGAATTTTCCTCCACTGAACAGATAGAAACAACATTTATTGTTGATCATTGGTAACCCATACTGGTATATACCGATTCTGATCAAATTTAAGCGACACCGTATAATTGCGGTATTTTTTTTACAATGCTGCCCAAGCAATCAAAATCTCTATCAATTTACAACTTACTGAACCGTGAGGAACTAAATATGGTATGATGGCAAGAGTTATGTCATCCAATCAAATTTGGGCCAAGTCTCGTACATTCTTGTCAACGGTAACAGTGCATAGGTCACCTCAATAGACAAACCGAATAGCCCCAGGGTCCCGGACCATCATTGTCAGCCAAGATAACTGAATATACAATCGCATTGGCCTGGCCGGCCGATGAATGAAAATTGTGATAAGAAATGTGTACAAGCTTGCGTGCAGAATCATGGGATATACCTGTGTACAGATCCCAGGGACCACCCAGCGCTAAAGGGATTGCTCCGCCAAGACCCGTGTTTACGCTCATTGTGGAAAGCTGGCCATTGTCCCGTTGAAGATTGCACAACTAGGAAGAATAGAGAGTTTCAGTTGAAACATTGGGCAAACTTACTGGAAAAATATCAGTGCTTCACACTATTATCTCTTTATATAATGGAAATAATCTTCTTATGACTTATTCACTTCTTACGGCAAATTGAGTTTCTGAAAAAAAGATACTGTATGTGATTATTCTTGAATATGTAGCAATGTTCAGGATAATTGACTGCATAAAACTATGTCGCTTAATTTCTGTAAAACAAAATTTTATCTTGTGAGTTTTCAAAGATATGATATATCACACCACAATGTACTTTCTTGAAAATCCATCCACCGCAATTTTGCAAACCAGGATTGCTACTAAAGCTGAACTCTTTCTGTTATTGGTCAGGTTGGCTGTTCTATGTATTGCATGTACGCCCACTGGAACAGCTCCCACTCGGTGTGTGTCACTGTCACAGTGAGCAAAACACTTGAAAGTAAAGTGATCTCATCACATAAATCAGTGTTTTGCATATCAAATACTGCAAAGGTGGACACAAATGAAAACTTCATCCAGTGGACACACACACATGGTAAATACACCAAAAATATCCCAGATACACACAGAAGTACTCATGACTTTGAACCTCCGTGGTTACACTTTCTTTTGTGATAACCAAAGGCAACGCAGCAATAACAAGATCATATAACTGTTGTGCAGGCCTCTGTAAACTCAGAACAACAACGTAGTGTTGGGTGTGTCTTCAGACAGGGGACAAAGTCCCAGACTGAAAATCGTCCATCAAAATTGAGAGATCCCGCCAAATATCGCAGTTTAATTGTGTGATCACCAGCTTGCTTATCTGCATCCCATACCATGCTGCATATCATGTGTTGTTGGACATGTGCAAGGAAATTAGAATGCAAGGTTTCAGGAAAAAATCTCACCACTTTGAACTTAAAAAAAAATAGCAAAATTTTTTTTGCTAGAATGGATTGTTGAATGGTAGTATTCTGTGCACAAGATCTCGGTTTTGGTATTAGCTATGATCTTATTTTTGTCCAATTATTTTGATAATTGACAAACCCTCCCTGTAAATTATTCATGATTTACTTCAAAAAATGGCACACCTTGTCGTACTTGTACTTTACCAAAATAGTCTTGCATCACATGATGTGCCTGCAAGAGCCATGCACAAATAACAGTTTACTACTAGTGTGTGAAAAGTCATCGTTTCACACCCATGCATTTTTATTTTGCCGAAAAGAATAATAACCATGCATTTTTTTGCAAAGAAGAATTGTATCCATGCATTTTTTGTTTGCAAAAAGAATTACCAACAGAGACACCTTGTACTTGTGAAATTAAATCATTTTTCCATTGCACAATCAGCAAAGCGTGGATGATTTATCTGTGACAGACTTGGCAACTTTAAAAGTTGTTTTTCGAAAATTACCAAAGTCAATAAAAAGGTTGTGAAGGGTCTTGAACATTTCTGGATGTTTGCTTTATGATCAGTTATAGTTGATTAGACCAGGGGCTCCCATGTCTGTGAAGAAGTCTTGTTTATTTTGGCAGTGGAATAATCCCCACCCATTCCATGCAAACTCCTGTCAAAGTTCAATAGAACCTGTGAATTGTCTTTTTCTTCAAATACCAACAAGTCTACCCCACCAAACATATTTTTTTTCCTTTCTTTCAGAGCGAAATTGTATAGCACTGTTGCCGAGTCTCTCTCTTTTTTTTGTATAAATATGAAGCAAACTTCAGTCCTGCTGTTTCCTTGTTGTGAATTTGAAAAATTTTTGCCGGGAAATCTTAATCCCCTGAAACAAAGATGCTGTGTTACATTGCCCTAATGACGGCTTTAGTTTCAATGACTTCAGGAGTGTGCAGGTGTGCGCAGAGTTTGGCTTTTGCCCATAAGAAGGCTAGTTTGCCGGCATTGTTTCCCAAGTAGGAGGGAAAGTGGGAATTTAAAAGTTTGGTCACAGCTTTTCGGACGGCGGACATGAATAGCCTACACACATTTGTCAGAGTTTCTGAAGCAGTTCACTCCTTTCCAACTGAGTCTTTCTTCCTAATCTCCAAACTTCTAAGTGTTCTTGTGAGGGGATGTAGACCTCATGCTGCTGCTAGTGGACCCTGACAGCTGGCAATCAAACTGCTGGAGTGTGTCGCAGGCACTCACCGGTTGAACAAGGAGGCCAATACTTTCTCTGACATCCCGAGTTTCAACTTCAAAACTGTCATTTCATTGTCTCAGGTGTGTCAGCACCACATTTGTACTCGGATTCGCCTTTGTGCGCCATCTTCTGTTTCTGCCTATGGAAGAAAAGGCCGGGTGTTATATTTGCTTTTGACTCCATTGTCCGCATAGCTGGAGTCCAGTTCTTAGGCTTTGTGGCGGGACAGCTCTTCTAAAGGCTATCAACACATTTTTCAATGCAGTGTCAACTGTATTTACATCTCAATAACTTAAGTTGATTAAGGCAAAGCTAAACAAGCTGGTCTCAGGGTAAATCAATTAAAAAGAGCAAACAGTCGAACATATTCTCTTAAAACTGACTTCAAACATTATGTTCGGTATTTTGTGCGCGTCTTGACTCAGTCCGTTGTTTCAGAGCAAGACTGTGGGAATCCAGATTCGCTCCACTGACCCAACAGACAGGTAACCAAGGCTCCGGGGCTTCTGCTCATGCTCAGTCCAGAGTTGCCATGGAATGCCAAGCTAACCGGTGCGCGTTGCCATGCAACAGTAGCCCCTTGAACGGTGGAGCCCCGGCTACCTGGTTACCAATGCCAGGGTGGGTAGGAATTCACAGTCAGGTTAAAATATATTGAACTTGGCAGAGATGTGTCGGCGACACTTAGTGTAGTACTTGGCAACAGAGCTCAAACTATCTCAAAATCATTGGCACTCCAGTATTGCCTTTTTGAAAGCCAATTGAAGTTTTTGCATAATTTAACAGTCAATTTAAACACGGTTTGTGTAGAGTAACCATGATTTAAATAGGAAACAAAGGCAGATGGAAAAAAGGAAAAACGAAGATGGCACTTATCACAAACAAATTCCTTGGAAGGATATTTATTACAATAACTTTGCTTTGATTGGTAGAAATTTAGATTCCTAGATTTCAAGGGCTTCTCATAGCTTAAATCAGATCTAGTGATGGACAGGTTGATTGTCAAATCTTGGGCATGTGAAATTTCTCACTTTTCCCCGAGCAATTAATATCCGTGCTGTGTTTCCGACACGCAATTACTGCGGCTGCAGTAAAACAGTTAGCATGTGAGAGTAAAAAAACAAGATATTAAGCAAAAGTGGAAATCCCATTTGCATTTTGATAAAAAGTAAATTAGAGCAACAGTCTTTTGTCTACAGACCCCCTTTTGTGTGCAGTCAGTCACAGTCCTGATGCTGTCGAGTTGACATACCTGTGCTAGAGGGGCTTGGAAGTTCAAGTGTAAATTAAAACCCATTGATACCTGGGTGATATCAGATGACCAAACCCTTCTCACTACGCTGCGAATCAAATCAATTTGGTCGGCCGGGTTTCCATGGTGACAATCTAGGGTCCTTCAGGTAACATGCATGCAAACTGGAATATCAACAGATAATTGTCCGTTTCTGATGCGTATCTCAGGTTCAAATATGTTGATTTATTACAGATTTCCATGCTCTTAAAGAATACTGGGGGCCCAAGGAGCATTTCAGTTTGGTTTTCTTGAAAGTTGGCAAGGGTATCAAACAAGGTAACAAGAAGGGTATATGCGTACCTGGTGTAGTTTGTTTATTTATGCTTTGAGATGATCATGTCAAGTGAATTCGGTATATCAACATTTGTGGACCACTGAATCAACAAGTTATCAGATCCACACTATGTTCGCAAAGCTCTAGATTTGTAACACCTCCTCCCCTCCTCCCCCCCCCCCCCCCCCCCCCCAGTGTTTTCCGAAAATGTCCCATAAATCATGCTGACAGTATATTGCATACATGCAAGTACTTTGCCATAGGTGTATACTTCTGGTCTGTAACTGTGCTCAAGGTTGTTGACGTAAATTTCCTCCCTTTGCAATGAAAAGTCAAGTACTTGACAGCTTAATACAGTGTGGTTCAAGTGTTTTAGTATCTGCCTGAATAAAAAGTGCAAGAACACGAGCAGCAAGGTCAGTGTCGAAGTGCAGATAACTGACAAGACCTTGGCTTTGCCCCCCCAGCCTTGGCTCTGACCTGGACAATGGCAACATTGTCAGATTGACCGGTCAGGTGTGTCAGAAAAATCAAAATTTATCAAATATTATCAGTTCAGATCAAGATCTTTTTGAACTTGGAGGGCCAAAAGTTAAATTGTTTTGCACTTGAACAGAGCCGTGAACTGTGTTTACAACTCTCGAGATACGCAGAGTCAGTGAGATGCATTGAGGAGAAATGGTCAACTGCCCATCACTTCAAGGATTGGCCAAATACGTCAAGTTGCCCAGATCAATCAATGTTTGTGTACAAAAGTCATTGTAACTGCCCCAGCCAGATTATGAATACAAGTTTTTCTGTCACTTTGAAGAAGTGCAACAGTCCGTATGTTGGCAGTCTTTTCAAAATACATGCTACTTAGCAAAATACATCATCTTTGCTTTTTATTTTCCTGTGATTTAGCAAGGCAGTTATTAGGAATGACACTAAATGTGTTAAAAAAGTCACATGTCAGATTCTTTTCTTCATTCTGGTTTTTCTCAAATTTTCTAACTTTTTTCGATTGTGGCTTTTTAAATGATTTCAGCAGTAACTGTCACCCATCAAAGACTGTTATGTTTGAACTTGGTAAATTCAAGTTTTAAACTGTGATGTCAGTTACACAACACCATGATGGCTCATAGAGTTTCAAGTGTAGACTCACTGGCTTATGGGACAATGGTTTTTCTAATGGATTTGCATATATTTTGCTCAGATCTCATGGCTGTTTGCGCGCATTGTTTTTCCGTGTCACGGAAAGTTAGACAAGTCCTTTTAATGGACTTAACCCTGGGACTTTGAAAGGCTCTCCTGTACCCAAAATGTATTCAAAGTGTTTGTTGAAAATATCGACATTCTATTTTGACAGAAGACAAAAGCTAAATCCTTGTTTTCTGCTAATAGTGCATTCAACATGTTAAAGATTTAGAGCATAAGTCTACATTTGTATTTTGTTATGGCTATTATAATAAGCACATATATGCAGGCCACGATATTGAATATGCTTCAAAGGTCATTTGTAAATGAGCATGCTGGTCCTAAAGTCATCAAAAATACTGTTCACAGTAATATAATGAGAGAAATATGTTTTTAAACATTTTTGTTCTTTATATGTGTGTCACTGATTTCTTTACTTTTTCTGACAAATCAACTTCAAACATTGTGTATGACTAATTTTTGCTGCAGTAACCATGGTAATCAGAGATAAATTTGAAATCCTCTTTCTTTCTTCTTTCTTTTTTTTTGCAGCTCTTCGGAGCTCCTGATTTTCAGAGCGTTGCCCATCATGTCTTGATAGGGAATCAAGTGATCATCCGCTGTGATCATCCCAAGACTGTGGAATCTGCCATCAACGTACTGAAGGTAAGCATTGTTTAAGCTGCCCTGTTGACTTTTCACACACACCGCACTTCTCTAGGCTCTCTCAGAGTCCTCAACTGTTTGCTCAGTGCCACTCCAGCGTTTTCGCATAAACCAACAATTTTTGAAAACAGACATCGTCAAAACCTGTCTTCAGTGGAGCCCCCTGTTAACCACGGATCCCCACTTCTCCTGAAAATTTGCCAAAATTCTACAAAAATCTGGGCACGTCCTTGAAGTTTAATAATACCCCCGGGATTATTTTTGTGTGTGTTTACCGACTCATATACCTGTCACCAGTTACTCTGATAGTTTTATAAGCCTTGTGAAAACAAAATGAGCCAACAGCTAAAAATGCTGTAACCAGTTAAATGCCAATTAGGAATTACTTGGGATCTAAGCAATGGGCCTGTCCTCCACTCCAGTTGGCTTGCTGTACAAACAGTGTGAGACAGGCCTCTCTTCACACCTGCATTGGTCGTTATTGACCCAGGGTCAACACAGGTGGGGTCCTCCAGGGGAGAAGTCAGTGTATTTGAAATGTAGCCAACTGATAAGGTGGGTTTCCATGGCAATTTACCAGCGTAACTTGTCAAAGATTTTGCAGGTATTTGTGATAACATGATAGGGCACCCAGCGTCAGTGCCAATCAGTTCAAGTTTATTGACAGGAATTTTTCAAAAAGTTTGACAGTGTATGAAATGGGGTGGTATCACGCTATCTGCTCGGAATCCCTTAGACAAGCAGAGAGCTGTACATATTGAATCAGAGGTAAACAAATCTGTCATGTAAGTTTTCTCAAGTGACATGAGATCTCTACTCAGCCGTGATGTCGGTTGAAGGTTGATCCGTGCTATCTTCGTTTCCCTTGATCTTCTGCAGTGAAGGGTTGTCACTCAGAAGTCAAAGTCAGGTTTGATTTATTTGGGTCGATTCATCAAAAAATGTAGTTTTAGAGTCTCCATTACTATGGAGACACTTTGAAGTATTGAAGTTTGAAAAAAAAATGAAAAAATGAAGAAGATGTATTGTGAACAATACTAAGTACATCTATGAATAATTTCACAGTTTGTGCCAATGAGAATGTCACTCATTCTGGACAGTTCAAAATTACAATATGTCAATACCGTAGTGTTAAAATAATTTCTGCTTACTTGAAATGAAATGAATTCTTAACTTTTCACAATATTTGTGATCATTTGTGTGTGTGTCAGTGTGTATATCTTTGGGTTTTAACATATTGCAGCTGGCCAAACTCTTTTCCAGATTATGACCCAAAGTGTCTGAATTAGTCTAAGCTTTCCTTCTCAATAAAGTGTTTTGGTCATTTATGAAACTGGTAATTGGGTTTTTTGGTCTTGCCAAATAGCACAATCTAGATCATTTTATGTGACAGAGGAGATTGCTCACAAAAACTCAATATTATATTAACTGTAAATTTGCCTGCATGATATTTAAAAGCCAATGTCAGCATATTCTGTGAAAACTCACCACTCTAGTCTAATCGCATGTTGGTGAGTGAGTCTGCAATGCACAGATGTGTTGGCAAAATTCCCAGCAGGGTGTATCCGGCACGTGCCGTGTCCGACTTTAGAAGTCTTATCGCGTGTTCTGAGCAGAGAGCAAGTCTCAACTTGAATCAGCCAGGTAGCAGCATGTTTCCTGGTGACCAGTAGTTTATAAACTGTAACAGCATCTTCCAATACACACATATCTGCAGTGGCGGCAGGCAGGTAGAGACATGTCCCTTGGTGACCAGTAGCTGAAAAACTGCAACACAGTCCTCCCAGTAGTACTCACAGCTGTGGTGTGCCCAGTACAGGCAGAGTGAGTGCAGTAGCCAAACCATGATCTCAGAAACCAATTCACTTTCCTTTCTGGATTACCACAGCAACTTCTTCCCAGCGGATGCTGCCGGATAATTCCTTACTCCAACCAGTATGAGGATTCCTGGAAGTGTAATTTCTTAGGCCTTCCGCCTGGAACGGCTCTACCGGATCATGTCACGTCTTCGGAATTATACATATTGGTGGATATCGTTTCTCCAAGTAAATCTCCTCCAGGGCCAATGTTGGTGGATGTCTCCGCGGATGACCCTTGGAAAGGATATGGAATTGTGATTGGATCGTGTGGAAATCTTCCAGAGAGAGGTGAGATTTTTCTTGAAGTGTGTTTTCAAACAAACATACTACAGCCAGGCATATCATAGTGATTTTTGTGTGAAGTGATAAGCAAAAAATCATGTTCCATACTCCTGTGTTCATTTCATAGAACAAATTTCAAAGTCATTTGCATGCGAAATGTTAGCCCAAGCTTCCTTAGTCATCGAAAATTAAATCTCTAAGGAAGATCGTTAATTTCAGGCTGTATTTCCCAGGTTGTACGCTCTTCATAAGTGTATTAAAACCTGAGATAGAAAGAATTAAAACTTGCTCAAACTTTCCACGATGAAACTTTACACCATTCTATATAGAAATCAAGAATAAAAATCAGGTGGTCTCCATAAACTCAAAATTCAAATTGGCTGCCGTATGGAGAAAAATTATATTTTTCGATTTCAATAAAATAAGCTGGTAGAAACTTTTTAACTCAGTGATCTTCAAAATGAAATCCCCCCACAAGTGGGTAGACCAAAAAAGCATTGTAAAAGGTTCAAGAGTCCAAATATCTGCCCCCGAGGTGCATATGATTCAAACTCCAAAGGCTTATTTGCGTAAAACTTAATGCTAAAGTAACTGTTGTACCTGGCACGAGGTGAATTATAAATTTGCAGTCCGCAGTTTCAGAGAGCAAATTTCCAGATAAAACGATGATGTAATTTTGTGGTTTCGAATGATGTCAGTCTGTGTGGACAGTGATAACAAATGGTGTTTTGAGGCCGAGCAAGTCAAAACATGTCACTTCTCGCAAATATTGTAAAAGATAATCAAATATATGTGGCGTAGGAGGATTTCAGACTTTGATATTTGTGTGGCCTTGGATCACTTGCTGTACCCCCCTCCCCCTGCCCTCTCCCCCTTAAAATGTCAACTTTTATGGTAGTATTATATGAAAAGTTGGTGATTTATACAAACTAACAAAAACTGTTTTACAGTTTCCAAATTTACGATTTTTGTAGTTTCAGAGAATCACTCACAAACAACAACCTGTTCTTCAAACTGCGTCATAAGAATCTAATACGGAGGCAGAAAAAGCTATTAATAAAAAACATCTTCCGTGTCAAATCACTCGAAGGCCCAGAGTGCAACAAAATTTCTGTCAGCACTTCCATATTTTTGGGAGTAGAAAAAGCTGGTTTCAGTGGATACAATAAAACATTATCATTTTATCTGATTCTGTTGAAGATAACGCCTCGCAAACAGTGTATACATTTTTGTCTGCAGTACAGTGCTGTGTGACCTAGCAGCAGACAAAGAAATAAATGTGAATAAAGCTAGCTGCTATGGAGGTCATAGGTAATATTGTTAAACTAGAGAGAGAAAGAGAGAGAATATTTGCAAGGCAAAACTCTCCTCAAGGATTTTCAGATTTAATTTTTTTTGTCCGGTAGTGTCTACTTGCTGTGACATCTTAATTATGTTCACAAGATATTCACCACCATTCGCTTCTCACATCTCTCAAGGCAGTGTTGATTTGATGATGTAAGCAGACCATTGGAAGCAAGTCTATTGGATTGTAATTTCACTAAATTGTGTTTCTCAGATCAGTGGTTTCAGACACAGTGAGGCTTTCATATTGTGGTAGACACTTCAGAAAAAAATGTCTACAGAACATGGTAATAGGTTGGACACAAACAACTTGTGTGCCAAATTTTGATTTTTGAATCGCATAAATATTCCCTCTAAAAAGTTTGTAGTCATTGTAGGCTAATTGATAATGAATAAAAAATTCATCAGTCAGACCGATTGTGCTGTGCATTCTAATGGGAAGATGGGCTGACAAGGCCTGTGCGGCAAGGTCATTGAACCCGCATTCCAGGCCTCAGCATTTGAGAGTGAGTGCCAGGCCGCGGATAGCGTTAAATAAACCAATTTTGCAGTTAAAAGTTACCGGAGAAAGCATTTACTGGACAATCGCCCTTGTTTGAGACTACATAGCTGAAATGATGTGTACTGGGTTGTGTCGAGTAAATGCCTCTCTCAAGGTAAAACACGGCAATCAGATGAAGTGATGAACAGTGGGGAAGTCATTACAGTTCTTTGACAGGACTGCCCGGACCGATTCTTTTACTCCTCAGCTTTTTAACCTTGCTGTGTCTGTTATTGTATTCATCGATGAGTAGATCTGACATTCATTGAGCTAGCCAAGCATATTTTATGGCTTGCACGTTTTGGTCGCACAAGCAGTCGGCGAGCAGTCGGAGGCGAGTCAAAGCGGGGTGGTGTAAAAAGGTGGAGGGGGGAGCTGTGGAAAAAAAGAACTAATAGTGAGTGTCGTCATCTATCATCGGTGTCAACCAACCAACTTTGTTTGGCCGGCATCTGCACACAAACAGAATGGAACGTGTATCTTGTACCGTGTCACAGTTCGCAAACATTAACTGCAAACTCTGTTGTCGGGTCTCAACAATGAGTGTTTGTGTCTTGTTTCTGTGTTTTCTTCCATTGCTGAAAGACCACTCTCCCAGTCACGGCTGATCATCGCCCATTGTGTGTCTGTTTGATGAAATGCACTCTCGACAATTATTTGAAAATTACTCCCAATGCAATCTTCAATTGTCTCCACTTTGGTATCATCAGATCTGTCTGGAATTGCAAAGTGTTGTTCTCCCCATTCTCAGCAATTATTTTTGCACTAGTCTGTTTGTCAGGTGTTTAGAACCATTCCATGGCACCATCAAGACTAATAGGCGATAGTTTTCTCCATAGAAACCATGAATGGGTGTCTCCCTGCAAGTGTCAACAGTTGGTTGGAACCATACCCCCAGTCCCGCAAATGGTTCCATAATTGCCGAAGAATGCAGACAGTTAATATTATATCAAGACTGTCCTGGCCCCAGCCTGCACAACAATTAGTTGACCAGGTGCCAAAAACAATAGACAGCTAGTCAGTTTTCATCTTTGTTCGATAACCTGTGAATGTTCAGTGAGTGATACCGGCAACTCTCATTTTTTTGCCACCTCAGAAGCCAAAAGGGACATTTGCTAGCTGAATAGCACAGACTGCAGGGTGCCTGGCTGAACAATTGCGGCCCCAGGAATTTCAGCAGCCCCTCTGGCCTTTGATGACGCAGGTAGGGCCATTGTGTTGGCATGCGGTTAGCTGTCAGGCTGGGGACAGTGCGGCCACTCACACTCACAGAAGGGCCTTTTTTACTGTGGCCACAGGGACATGATTATATGCCGAAGGATTATTGTTACTAAACCTACAATTGAATGGTGACTGCCTTTTGCTTAGAAAAGAGGCGCAGTAAAGTGCATGCAATCATTGCAAAATTTTTTATTGCGGTTTCGAGAGGTTTTATTCACCGCGCCAAATCAGGTTTATGCAAGGACACACAGCATGGGATGAGACTGCAGAATTTTAGAAAAACAGCGGCAGTCTGACATGTTAACTCCACCCTCTACTGACTTCAAACAATCTTGCTTAGCTACAAGGCAAAGGACAAGAAGCAGTTTACTACTGTGTACAGCGAAAAACAAAAAAATGAGATTTGTTCTAGTCACATGTCCATCCTGTTTTTATGCAAGGCATTTTCCCACAGCTGTAAAGTTTCCAAGGATTAACCTGACAATGTTGCGCTGACTGACCAAGGTCACCGAGACAGAAATAAACACAACAGGTTTCCTCCCCAGGTAGGATTTGCAAAAAAAAATAGCAACCTTTTGTACTGTCGTCATCATGCGGCAGGCCAGGCCAGGGCATCACGTCCTCTGGCTCCACTGGGTTGTCTTGGTGCAGGCGAACTTTGAGCAAAGCATTTGTTGGGTCAGTGTCATGCTAATGACATGCAAATAGCAAGCAAATGAGTTATTGTCAACAGGGCTCATCAAAATGAACACATTAACACCTGTAGCATTGAAATTCTCTTTAATGAGGGCCTGTAGAATGGGAGTACAGATTGCTGTTTTCTTTGGTATAGATACAATAAAAGTCAACAGCCAGTCCACAGCAAAGATTCAGTGAAAGGTCTGATTTTGTTTTATCAGAGTGTGATTGATGTCCAAATGGTTTGTAAAAAATGCTGCCAGACCCCAAGTTAGCAAGGAGGGGGAATTCCATAGACCATACAGCAAAAAACCCACGATGAGACAGGCTATGAGTTATTATACCTGATCAACTGTCACTTGACATCATTGCTAAAAATAAAATGAGAAATCGTGTTTTCTCAAAACTTCGAAGGTGAGGTGTCAATTTAGCTAGGTGCATTGAGATCACATGACTACACACCGATAAATATTAGTCTATGGTCTGTCCACAAGCTTTAGCATCGATGTCAAGTGGCTGCCAATCTGGTGTAATTATTCATAGCCTGTGTCAAAATGAAAAATCATGTTTTCAAAACTTTGAAGGCAGCGTCTTTTATTACGCTCGGTGCAGTGGAATCATGTGACAAAAACTTTCTAAATTTACTGATAAATGTTTTTTGGCTTGTCTGTCTACAAAAGTGGACGTGGTGAACTTTATAGTGATGATGTCAAGTGACCGCCGGTCAGGTACGACTATAACTATGTCATCGTAGGGTTTTGTTGTATGGCCTTTGGAAATCCCCCACACCCCCACCCCACCCTTGCGATACTGTATTCAAGAAAAGTGTGAAAGCATTGACCCAAAGTTTACAGTACTTTTTCGGTAACTGAGTCCATTCAGCGAGTGCTTTGGTGACATTCTGTGTGAGTTGAGCATTCAGTGCGTCCGGTCAACTCCCAGAACGTCCACTCCTAAATATGTAGTTTCTTGAACAAGGCATTGTCTAACATCCCCACGGTCTTTTGTAAACACTGCCAAGTGAATTGTGAGAACATTTTTTTTCTCCCTTTCAATGCCCTATTACCTTGGCAACCTTGACTCACAGAGACAGCTTTATTTACTCAAAGTGAAAGCCATTACCAGATTTTTTTTCCCCTTCAAGCGCTTGCCCTTGTTTATTTACCTCAATGCACCTCAACTCATCGACCAAACACTATTTTCATAACCAGTCCTTTTGTTTCTCAGTCTCAAAGCACCTTCCAGCTTTTTAGAACAATTTGGGGGTTTCCTTTCTCACAGCTATGATTCACGTTCATTAGGTTTAAGTGTAATGAAATGTAGGATAAGGTACCAGTAATTTTTGTATCGGAATTCTTCATGGGATAAGACTACATAATTAAAGAAACAAGAAGATCAATTGCATACAGCATCACTGGGAGATACTTTAATTTTAATCCTTGGAAAGTAACCGTGAATACTTTTGTGATTTTTGTGTTTGCTGTCGGTAAAGCAACATGGCTAAATCCGTAGCTGTCCAATTGTTCCCTACTCAGTGCCTTTATCCAGGATTACTCCGGCTGCTATACAAGTGGCATCTAACTAACCCGCCTGGGATCAGAAAATACAGCACTCACCAGTCATAAGAAACAATCGAATATTCCATCCCCATTCATCCAGCTCAAGTGAGGGTTTTATCAACTCCATTGGTATCAAAAAGCAAACTGTTTCTGTTACAGATTGTGTGGTTGAGATCCTTATTGTTGTTGCTAATCTGTTTTTATTTGCTCAAAATCCACTTCTGTTCACATTGTCCCAGCAGCAGTGGTGTCCCTTGCTGATATTTGCAGCTCCTCAAATGTCAAAGTGACACCAGTTCAGGTTATTGTATCTACATGACCCGTGTCATCCTTGGCTCAGGTCACGGACAAGTTCAAAGTTTTGTATCAACATTTTTTTTTGGTTCAAATTTTTAAATCCCTCAAAACTTTACAATCCTTAAAAAAATCTGGTTTAACACTCTTACATTTGACCAGAGGTTTAATAAAGTGTAGAATATACTGGGTATTTTAATGTTTTTTTTGGGGGGGTAATCATTTTGTAGTAGCAGTAAAATGAAAAGAAGAGTTTGAAATAGTAAAAAAGAGCAAAAGCTTATATTGAATCTGTAAAAAGGGGCTTATTATCATTGTCAAAATAAATATAAAATTTTATAATGATGTGAGTGAATCAAAAAACAAAAAGAGAAAGTGCTAAAGTTAATAAAAGTATTTATGATATGTTCTGTCCAGTCAATAATGTTGGAAAGCCAACCAATGAATGCATTTCCTGAAATTCTTCTCAACCTAGCCTGTGAACTGACAGTGAGCTTCAAGTTCAATTCAAAAAATGTAACCGACTTTTTTATGCAAATGACTGATTCAGTGTGTGTTTTTCTGTTTATCCGTGTCTTTGTGTTACAGCTCCGGCCATATTATGCAGAATAGACCTGGCACTGTCCAATCACAGTCTGACGGAGGAAGTGGTCAGTGCATTCTTGGTGGCACTGAAGGAAGAATGGATGAAGTAAGCATGCATAATACACCCCCTTGTACTCGTAGACAGTAGAACGATCCCCTAGCAGTGAGAATAAAATATTTTGTGTGGAAAGGGGTGGCAGGTAGGAGATGGTTGAAATATGGCAGGTGATCACGAGAAGTAGAATTGTATTTCAGTTTTTGCAATGGAGTTGAAATATGCCATTTATGTTAGGTCTTTATAGTATGGGATTTTGTTAGAATTTGGGTGTTTGAGAGCACTCGGCCAGGTAATCGCCAGATAAGTATGAAGCTGAATGGAAACAAAAATATTAATTTATAAGTATATTTTTTTATTATCTTCCAATTTCTAGCTCACATTTGGTACATGTATATATACCAATGAGTGCTTACCTGATCTGTATGTCTGTATGTATGTATGTGTATGTATGTATGTATGTATGTATGTATATGTATGTACATATATGTATGTCTGTCTGTATGTGTGTATGTATGTATCTATATATCTATGTGTGTATGTGAGTATGTATGTATGTATGTATGTATGTATGTATGCATGTACGTTGGTATATATTTATGTTTGTATGTATGTATGTATGTATGTATGTTGGTATATATTTATGTTTGTATGTAAGTATGTTTGTATTTATGTATGTATGTATGTATGTATGTTCGTTGGTGTATATTTATGTTTGTATGTATGTATTTCTGAATGTTTACTGCAAGTAAGTTTATTACTCACATCAAAACAGGAAATTATTGCTACAGTGTGAAATCTTGCAAAAGACTTTCTGTGAATCAGAAAACTGACAGTATCCAGAACTGAAAACTATCAATACAAAAATGATAATGTATTCTGAGCAGTGCAATTCATACTATTGCCAAACATTACAATACAGTGGGAAAAAAAGGTAGTTTTATGCAAAACACACTAGCACTGTACAGGTAACATCTGTTCTATGGCATCACGCACCAGTCTCTGTTTGGTTTAACAAGAACATGTCATCGAATAAACACACCTGTTCAAGTCTTGAATGAAAGCATACATACATTAGATCCGGAGATAACTGTACACCCCCCAAAAAAATAATTAAAAAAAACTCAGCGGAAAAAGAAAGCCATTTAGTGGTCAGGGAATTGCGGAATGCACCCAGCTCGGCATTAGAATTATTGTGTTGTTCCCAAAGGACTTATTAAATTCCTGACAAAAATTCCAAATTTGATGAGGTAGCATATACTCTGTTACCCACAAGCTGATCACTTGGTGTTCTCCGGTAATGACTTTATGGTATTGACAAAGTGGATGTGTTGTAATATCTGGCTTGGGGTAGTGTAATATTTTTGCTAAAGACAAAAATAAGGAGTGAATTGTTTGTCATTTTCGTTGGCCAGATACGTTGATATGACATTCCAGAGCCATTCTGTAGCTTCACGGCTACGTTGAGGTGAATGCCCTAACCTACATCAACACGCCTGTGGTGGAAATACCTGTGTGGAGCGGCTTGGGGAATTTTGTCCCCCCTCATGCCAAATGCGTTAATAGCGTGAATTTGTCGGCACGATTGATGATGGAACCGTAATAGTTTTTGAAGTTTGGAGCAGAGCAACAACACTTGGCTTGTTTTTGGAAAATTTTAGCAGCCGATTGTATCTCTGTTATATAGACATTTAAGGAAAACATGGAAAACCTCAAATATAAGACTTTCTTTCATGTCCGCGTTGGTGCCCAAAGAATGCAGTAAGCAATATCCGTTGATTATGCTGGCCAGCCGCGTCTTTCAAATATTCGGTCATATCAATATTTCAAGTCTCTATTTTGTTAATTTTATCAGTTGTCGTGAGAATTCCAACTCCTGGTTTTAGCAATTCTTATCATCATGTGAAAGAAAATTATCTGTCGATCTTGTCATTGGATGGTACTCGTCGAATCCCACCCCAAAATGAGGCATATTTTGAGATTGTTAATCCTGATTATTGTCGGTGTATGGGAAAAGCTGAGATGGTAGCATGTGATATGAACGAGATGTTGATACTGACATCCGTTGAAGGGAGAGAACCTGTAGAAACAAAGGCACCTGTACAAATACATCGCACGTTCCATTCCTGGTAGGATAGCTCGCGGCACCCTCACACCAACCGGGCTTACCCCCTGGCTTATCAGGCATTAGCATGATGGAGTCCAACTTTATTAAAGTCCTGGGTAGCCATGTGGGGGTATCATTGGGAAAACAAACTTGCTTTCTGGAGATGGGTTGCGGCCGGGAGTTTGCCGACGGGATTCTAACCACTCGAAAAAACATGTGGAGCTTCTTAGCAGTTGCCAGGGTTACAAAGCCATGTCAAGTGACTAAGCGTGTCGGGGTCTGATTATCGCCATGGCAATAGGAGTCAACAGTTGAGCAGATTCCCACCTATTTAACACAAAACTGTTTCCTGTTAAAAATGAAAATACTGCCAAGAGTGAATGATAACGCAAAGCATACAAGTATCGATGTATATTTTTAATGGCTGTAGTATCAAAAACAGCTATTTTGATGTAAGTTCACTGTTCAATAAAAACCTTCAAAAACGATGTAAGTTATGGATCTATTGAGTTCATATGTCCAAAATGTGTCTCTTAAATATTTTGTCGTTCGTTTTTACGGCAATCAGTATCTTGCAAGCCTCGGGGAAATGTGTTCAATATTGCAGCAACTCTGTTTAGTTTTTCAATACATATTGTGTGATCCAGATTCTGTCAAGTTTTTAATACGACACGGATATTTCGCCCAAGGTGCGGTAGCTTGCCGTTAATCCGAGCTCCTCTCGGAAGGGTCGCCATCGCTTTGAAGCCGTGGCAAGGTTTAAGTGTAAGGTTTAGTGGAAGTGACGCTTTCGGTACCTTTAATGGATTAACGTTCGCGCCTGGTTCGCGTTACGGTGTTATTTTTGATATGGCACGTCAGGCACTGCTTAGCGGACCATGCAGTTACGCTTAACCGGCAAGGTAACACGCTCATGCGCATGCCATACGTCAATAAAAAGCGCCGGACGATGTCGTATTCCCACATAAAATATGATGATTCGGCGTCGTAAACGGCAGTTTGAGGAAGTCGCGAAGTGCCGTGTATAATGCGGAACGTTGTTTGGACAGAGCCGCATGCATTAAAAACATTATCTTGCGATATTAGTGAGTACCTGATAGTAATTTCATCGATGCACTTGGGGTTTGGCCGCTGAAAGGATCGATCCCATGGGCCTGCTTAAAATGAAGACTGCTAATTAAACGCCACTCGTTAGCAATTAGTACCAGGGAGAAGTGCGTAACTCCCTCCCCAAAAGAGATCGTCTGACTTACACTATGGTGTGGAGGGCTAGGGAGGGGGGCTTTGCTTACACCAAAATATATCCATCCTGCCGTACCGACTGTGTCGGTTCGTTTCAAAGGAAGAATGCTACGATTAACAAAGCTTTTGTCTCGAGTTCTTTTTGCGTTGACAACCTTTCTAGGCCCTGCTGTGGTGACAAGTTCATCACGCTCGGACTCTGTGAACGCTGTTCTTTTTTACATTCAATCGATGTCTGAGTTAAAACGAGACAGAAAGTAAATGAGAATGTCTCGAACTAGCAGTAATTCTCAGTAGAGCTGTAATATGTTCACTAGTTTAATTGTTATGGGAGTTTGATTTGGTGTCATAGAGTACGAACGCAACGAGAGGGTGGTGCGCAGTTCGGGGACGCCGCTCGTAAACTGTTACACTGCATTGTACTGTGAATAATACACGTCGTAAAGTTCCCAATTGCACGCCCGAAAGGGCCAAAGTAAACCCCGAACTTCAATCAGCCCGACAAAATGAGCCCGATTAATTTTTTTTTTCTCATGTTTTCGTTTATCCACAGCAAGGTGAAAGTCCTGTTCAAGTTCTCGAAGGCGGGAACAGCCAGTAAAGATGACACCGACCGCCTGCTCAAGGTGTTGGGAGCCAAAGAGGAAGACGAGCAAATGCTGAAATTCTGGATCACGGGACTCAGTGCCCAGCATCGCTCACATCTCCTGACGTCATCTTTGGAATCGTCCTCACCGGGTTCAGTGTGAATAAAACTCAATCGATGAAAATATTTTTTTTTTACTGCTGTTGGCCACTAGGAGATGATACCAACGGGCCATAAACTTGTCCCGAGTTCGTCTTTTCCAGCTTATTCGATATTGATTACTTCATACGACTGGAATGGCCGGGGTTGATCTGCGAAAGCACAATATCCGACGGTTTAGGCGCGAATTTCTCATGGTACACACTGTCACTGTCGGCGATTAAAGCGTCCGACGAAACTGAACTATGAAAGAAATAGCACGTCCGCCTTTTAGCATTCCAAGGATTTGCAGATATGTTACCGACGATTTTTTTAATTAAATGTCTTCATCACCAGGATGGTTAGGTGTGTGGCAAGGGTTTAGCGAGTATTCGTCACCAACCCCCGGCTATTAGATTTATTAAAAAAACAATCGTTCTCTGCTTTTAAGGACGTGATCCCGTGCCGCTTCCGTGGAGAACGGTGGATATCTGGCGTGTAACGGTGTCTATGATGGATGTACCGTTTAATGACAGGGTGCGTGTGAATTCCTCACAGTCCCCGCGTAGGACCCTCATAAACATTTACTTCCCTGACAGTCTATTTCTGGTGGAGGTTATGATGTAAAGAAATTGCGCATCCAACCCCGGAGAATCACCTCGCCATCAGCATAACCATAAGCTTATACACGTTAATCGCTATCACATTGGTCGGGTGTTCTATACCGTTGCCGTGGCGAGCATCGGTTGGTAGAGTACCGCAAGGAAGATTTTTTTTTCTTGTGACAATTATCAATCAAGAAATAAATGAACCTGAAACAAGGACAAACTTTTCCTTTCTGTGTATTCTGTCTCTCTTCGTTCCCACACTGGACCCCATTCATTTACAAACCGTTAGCCATTCACTCGAACCATCCACGTGCCTAGTAAATCGGCGTTTGTTTAAGCTTGTCACCGCGACATGCTTCAAACCCATCGCCCTTCTTTCAGCGTGAACATCATAAAGTGAATCCTGCCTTGACCGATTTATCGAGGTCTCCCAGGATAATTTACTGTCATGAAGACACTACCATACTCTCCCTTTTGTATCAGTCTAGCCTAGCAACCGCGGACTACGCCTAAAAGATTCAGGTCTGGTAATCAATAGCGGGGGCATTTTTATTTTTCGAAACCCCATCATTTTGATCGCTTTGATGATTTTGTGATTACAGTATCACAATGCCCGTGAAAACGGGCATCATCTGCATACATTTCCCGACTTAGGACAAAATCGGAGCCCCTGGGAGGACCCAGTCATGGATGTGTGTAGATCAATTTGTTTGTAGACAAACTTGCGCTGAAAGGACGGCATTGTTCAATGTTCACACAAGCACAGCTACGCAGAAGGGTTGTCGGGCCATGCAAATTATTGTCCCTTTCCCAGGTATGAGAAGTGTTGAAGAGAGAGACACATTTCTGTACTCGTATCGCCTACGATTTTTTTAACCTCACGTTTCTAATCACAAAAGACAGCGCGACGAAGGTGTGAATTCCACAATTATCGCAACCACTTTGAACGGATGCGTACAAAGCGAAACTTGGCAAGGCAGCAGACGGGTATAATTACAGCCAGTGTATCGGGCTACCTGTCTCGCCTCTCTCGCCAGATAGGTGCAAGGAACTTGCCTCGGCCCAGCCGGTGCAGAAATAGTTAACCGGCTCCCACGAACGGCTGCCAGTGTAGTGACTATTCATATTATAAGCATATCACAATGGAGAGTAAAGTTTCAAATTGCCGAATTCTCTGAGACATTAGTGCCAGGGAACGAAGAAAACGCTGTCGGCCATGCGTCGCCTGAATGCAACACTTATTAACTTGCAAAACAGCGTAGTAGAAATTTGTGCAAAGCCACGAGCCTGCAGTACTTGAACCAGAAATCGATGATTGCTGGAACAAATGGAAGGCAGCGTCAATGTTTTGTTTTGTTTTGTTTTGTTTTTAATTTTCTCCAAAGTATATGATGCAAATTCCAATCCTTCATAAAACATTGCGGGGGCAAACGATACAAGCTCGATTGCGGGGCTTTTCCATTGTTGTGTATAGGGATGGGTTGTTTCGTGACGTCTGAGCGATTTTGTGTTATGTCAACAGGTGAAATACGTGTACACGGCTTGCCCACCGTTCCACATCACGTGGTATACGAAATCACAGAAGTGCCAGTCAGTTTTATCCGAAAGAATAAGGCATGCAAGGCGCACATTCCAACTGATGAAGGAATTGGACTGGCTGTAATGGCTAGTGGTTTTAATTGTCGAGAGTTTTTTTTTATCAAATGAGAGCGAAAAGCGTGACTCGCCCACGCCCTGTGACGCCCGTTTAATCAACGGGACCAGAGACTAATAAGCACTGATGTCGGTGACGTAGCACCGCCAGAGTACACCGCAAGGTACTTCGTCCCGAGAGTCACCGTGCCAGACAGTTTGCAAGTAGGGTTCTTGGGCGGGAACGCGTATACCTGTTTGTAAATAATAAAAATACGTGCGATGCAAGCACTGGGAATGCACTATTTCAAACTTCTTATACGTTTGAGTGGCTAGTTTTGATAGGTTGATGCATTTTTGCATCCCTGTTTGGTGTCTGTAAACAGCAAAAGTGAGGAACCACATTCCTTAACCGTCTAACGACACGACGACATACCAGGGCCTACAAATCATGTTTGTGTTTGTGCCGTTTGTTTTAGTTGCTCCTTTCCTCCATCCGTCACGGTAGTTAATGATGAAAAACAGGGTCTGTGGAATAAACTCATTTATTGCCGTGGTCGTGCGCCGCACGAGTTCCTGCGCCGCGAAAAAAAAGGACAAACTGTTGTCCTTTTTTTAATTTTTGAAGGTGTCTGAATTAGAGAATGAATTGTAAGACCAGCGAGGGAGAGAGGTCAAGTGCCGGGGGCCGGGTAAAGATTATTCAACGTCCCTTGTCAATTTGTCCAGGCCTAATTTTTTGGCCAGGTACTTCAGCGATACCCGTATAGGCCTACGTGTACGAATAGCCAAACGCAATAAACAATTGTTTCTCCGACGAGAGAGAGAGAGTGTGAGAAATATTTATCGGGGATATCAGTATATTGCATAGAGCAGGAATCAACAGGTGGTTGAAACCAAGCTCCGAGAGCCCGACATTATGTTTCAAAATAGTCCGCCATAAAGTTGAGTGACCATACACAAATACACGTCACACTCTTTCACCGGTCTGACCACAGAACATTGCAAATGGGCCGGCTCTAATGCAAAACGGAGATTTCTCTAGCCAAGCAGCTACAAGTACTACATTCGCGACTGTACTGTAAGACTAGTTTCGGGGTTAGGGGTTGATTTTTAGGGGATTTTGTGTATGCAACATTTTTATTATCTTGAATTTCGCCACCGTCGAGTGTTGATATGGTCTCCACCAATACGAAGCCAGTAGCCGCTTCATGCATGTCAGAACTTGCCGGGTTCTGTTTGTTGTCAAGGTGACTGTGGGTGGGGGAACATTCATTGTTCGATCCATGCAGTACTGTCGCTCACCGGTCCTATGGCGACATAGCTATTTGGGTCACGTGACACAATGACGGCATCGCTTAAAATGGTATATCAAATGAGCGCGAGATTCAAACATACTATAACCAATGTCGCACTATGAGAGAGAGGTGAGAACACGCAATCACGGAAATAGGAAAATGTGCATCGGAGTTCAAAACACTGTCAGCCGTCCATTTTAACGTCGACTTACACTTTAGAGTATACAGTTTATTGTGGCAGCGAAAAACATGGTTTACTATATCGTTAAAGGTAAGTTTCTGAAATTTTTTTTTCTAGCTGTCGACGTCTGATACGACAGTGATGACATGATACACACGCCTTGTACCCGGTATCTGCATGGCTTCCATGGCGGAACTACTTAGGGACCGGCCGCTGCGAATTGGATCGCAAACTCGTTCGCACCACATTGTGTGTCGCCTTGCACGTAAACACGGTTGTCAGTGTGTCGCCCTTTGAAACTGTGCTTTTACCCGGTAGGCGATGTTTACTACCGTGTGCTGCAATGCGTTATGCAAGGGTTTGGGTAGCGTCCACCGTGAACACAAATAATACTCACGCGGGCACATATGTCTATCTCGCCCTCCGAAGAGATTATTGATAAAGTTCAATGATAATATTTCGGTCCAACGGTTAAGAACGTCGTTTAAAAAAAATTGGCACAACATTTTGCAAATATTTATGTCAAGGCGATGCTATAACTTGAAATTCAGAGAGCTGGCGTTTAGAGAATTTCCTGAAAGATTTCTTTGGAAAGGAGGGACTTTCAGTAATTTTGAAGAGCCCTGCAGCGGTCGGCAACCAGTTCGTGTAGACATTTCGGGACATTCTGCAAGAACGTTATCTGTCTTGATGGCTCGATAGCTTGCAAAACGCAAAAAATCGCCCCTGCGCCCTAGTTAGGCCAAACAGATTGTCCTACGTTACAAAGTTCAGTTGCAGCCTCGAAGAGCAAAATAAAAAAATATTGACCAAAAGTGTAAGATTGTCATATTTTTATTCGTTCTCGTCTAATATATACAGAGAATAGTAAGCTTCTGGCAATATGCGTTGAAGATCAGATTTTTTTATTTTGAATTGCCCGCCAGTCGGCAGTCGTGACTTGCGCTGTGCAAACGTCTATCAGCGATAATCATGTTGTGTTTAACCAGGGAGCAAAGCTACAGTTTGTGTTGGAACCTTACACCGGCTTATCGGCTCATGATAGGCAGTTACGTTATTTAGACTTCTCCTGGAACTACCCCTGTCTTACGAAATGCTGCCAAACGCAAGCCTGGTGCGACTATGCGTGCTGTTCGATTGGTGGAGATATCTCGTTCGGTACCTGGGCAGAGTGTCTGCGTCATTCACCTGGGCAGTTTATTTATCGACTGTTCCCTCCATGAATAGAGCTGATCTGTGCGCCCAGGTATCTGGTTGTTAATAGTTCAAGGTTGGTCTCCTGTGATGCTTAAGTCTTGGCTTGAAGGCCGATCTGCCGTGCTCCGTATTATTTTTCCAACCTTTATTATGCCATGAAAATCAATCTGTGTTTTTCACTGGGCTTTATGCAAATTACCAATCGATGGAAGACATCGATTTTTTTTTTCTCTCCCTCGACTTCCAGTGCTACCGTTACGGTCAGAAGATTATGCAATGGCTACAGCAAAGCGCACAGTTGTAGGACCCGGGAACACCGTGGGAGACCTGCCAATTGTGTCCTCAAATTTTTTGTTGTTGCTCGGTTTTGCAAGGCCCTATCTCCTTTAATCTACCCGTCTCCAGCCATAAGAACAGTGAACTCTCACCGGGTGCGTGCTCGCTATCAAAGATGGTAATTGTCGCTAAAGCGGGAGCCCAGACAAGGGATTACCAATAATCTGAGGTGCCATTCAACGCGCAGTTAACTGTATGTCCCCCAAAGTCCGGGTTAATCAGGGATACTTTTCCCCATGTTTTATCAATTTTGAAATTAATCTCAAAATCTTCACACCTCTTCAACCACATTTCTCTCTTCCCCCTTTCCTCAGCGATTTTCCCTCCGAATCGATCCCATGGAGTCTACACACGGTCTAGAGTCAGCGGTACCATAGTACAATTGACAGGTAGGGTCTGTTTGCTTAGGGTAGGTTCATACAGCCAGATTCCAGATAAAGATACCGCCCGCTCGGATATAAGTCAAGTGCCATTTTCGACATATTATTCCAACATTTCGCCGGTTATTTTATTCAACGTCACCCGTATTCCCGGTATGTCGACAGGTTTGGTTTTCTCGTTTTTAATGTCTCTCTCTCTGGTTTGGCGTCGCGACGCACTTATTAATCATTACAAGAAAAGCTTCATTGAACGTCATCGTCCAAAGAGTTGCCGCTGCGACAGAGGGCTCCCTAGCTGCTGTTGAATCCGACACTGAGGTCGTGCAGTAGGTCGACTATTGTGTGTGAAATACCATTTGGATAATGTTTCATACAGTCCCGTTCCTGCACAGGTGAATCCCTCAGCACTGACCATGAGAAAAGTCACCATCCCTAGTACCTCGATCCTCTTACATACATCCAGCCCTCATTTTGATGGTCCTTCTGCGTGTCCGATCTCAGTGTATCTCTGGAACAGCAATGAAAAGTAAATTCCTCTGTTAACAGTATATGTTTCTGATTGTCCACGCGCCAACAGCAAAGCAGCGCGAAAAGCGTAAAAAGATAAACAGCTGAAATTCAAAGTAGTAGCGTATTCTCAAGCCTTTTTATTCTCTTCGTGGCGTGGCATGAAGAATCTCCTGGTGCAGAACAGTCGTGATTACATGGGTGTAGAAATGTACACGTTTAACACCATTTCTTCGGTTATTTGTACATCCAAAGGATCGTTACCATTGTAAATAAACTGTTCAAGCTGAAACGGAAAGAAGTCAACAAAATTAATAAATGTGATTAGAGTTTTTGTTTTCAGTTCTTCCTGCGTGGGTGATAGTTTTGTTGAAATGCATTACTGAATAGGGGTTTTTTGTGTTGTGCTAACATTTCATAGAAAACGATGACGTCATCACCGATGTTGATTTCCAACGAGAAGGTACATTCCATCGAATAATACCTCTGCGGTTTTGCTCGGTCAACGGCCAGTCTCGAATCTTCAGTGTGGTAGGGGGTCCCACCAGGTACCTGGCTATTATTTTTGAGGCAAGCACACATACACCTACTACTTAACTATCATTTTATGGATTTGAAAGACCTCATAACATGAGTCTGTAAGAGAAAAAACGATAGGAATGGTGTCAACCTTCTGCAAACAACGTCAACAATGGTAGCATCTTATGGCGCTTTATCTGTATCTCCATGGCAACAATTCATACGCTTCTAAAATTCTCTTCAGAAATGTTCACTTGTACTCAACCAGAATACTTAAAAAACCTGTAGTACACATACAATCTTCGAATCATACACATAAGTTCATTATTTGAATGGGAATTCTTGACATTGACTACAAAAGACCCTGCCGACCCAAATTTCAAGGTGCAGTTGAGTCCCAGGTGTTGACTTCAAGCATGAGATATATACATGTACTGCCACGACCCTTGATAAACTGGTGCTAACTCTCTGACTCTGTTCTCAACAACATTTCAATGAAATATGCCACACAAACGGTAAATAGATACAGTTCAGGTGCCTTGTACTGTAAGTAAGGCAACTCTGGCCTGGGTCCCAATCATGTGTATAGTCCCCTGCTTTACTAGGTCATTGAATTATCAACTGTTTGAAGACAGTGAAAGCGGGCTAAAGAAACATGAGAAATTGGCGTTGCCGCTGTAATTTGATAGCAATGACCAACAACTGTACTGTAACACCGTTGACACTTGCCACGCTTAACATGGTCGCTCATGGGTGACGAATAGCAACATTGGACACTAGGGGGCGCTATACAAAATTCTGGCACACGACTTGCGAGATTGTCCGGAGCAAATATTGACACACGACATGCCGAACAGGTCATGTCACCTTGTTATCACACAAAAACAGCGTTGACGACATCATGTGAATAGAATAAACTGCAATTGTCCAGCTTATCTGATAACTGAAACCCTAGGCAGAACATACAACGTTTTTTTTTTCTTTGAGAAGAAAAGTTGGACCGACAAGAATGGGTAATCAAGCATGTCTGAGTACTTAAGAATGGCAATAGTTTTCCCCAAATCATTGAATTCTAGATGAATTTAATTATTCGATGTGAGATTTAAGTTTCCCATAACTGAAATTCACAAAATTGAATTCTTTCTTCTGCGTGCCTGTACAACCACCTGTTGCACTGGGCGGTGAGCACTTGTCCGGGCGCCGAGTCCCAGGACCCATGGGGTCATCAAGTTCGTAATTAATGGTCGCTCGTTGGAGAAAAGTAAATAAGGCAGAGAAATGAATCAATAATCGCAACATACCGAAGAGACACCAAAGCCCTGCAGGTGTCCTGGATCACTGGCGTGAAATACTTGTACACGGTGATTGATGTAAATTGCCACAGCGCATAACATTTTGATTTATTCACCACACGTAGGCCGTGTAGACATTGCCTAGGGTACACGGTGTTGGAAATCTGGCCAATATGACCCCTACTTCTGCAGAGCAATTTCGAGGGAAAACAGTAGCGGCAGCAAAATGCCGGTGAGTAGTATCAACAACGAAATTTGTTTTCAGACTGATTAGTCACAAAGACGCGTAATCATACGAAACACAAGGTAGGACATTAGTGCCAGGACAAATACAGCTTTGGTATTTTACTGCTCACAACTATTTGTTAATCACTAGACCCTGGAGCTTGAACACACCCATTTAGCAGCCGACAAAGGTAGTCTTCCCATAAAACAGTTTGCCTAGATTTGTACAAAAAATTCTACGTACTGCCGGAATAAGCTGATATCAGTGGACTGTTTACCGCCGGATCAGCTATGTTCGTATACAGTGCATGTATATGGATTCCGCACAGACAGTACAGTTCTGAAGCAACCTAAATATTCCAAAGACCTATCTAAGACATGAGTATATATGGTTTGATGTACTGTACAGCCATTAGGCTTAGATTTTAAGCACGTTGAGCCAAAAAAGATCACGGCGCAAACACCTGACAAACACTTGTTCAACAAAAAGAAATCCTTCCATTTAATTCGAACAGAGACCAGCAGAGGTAACGTGACATGCTTGGGTGCCGACCCCCCTTTATAGCTCATCATTGAACCAAGACAGCCTTTTCAGACACGCCAGGGAATAATTGATCTCAAGCTCCGGTGCTCAATGGCCGGCCACAAGTGCTGAATTTTGCAAACAATTTGCTGAAGTCGAGATCAATTGAATATCCAATGAAGCCGAAAGGAAACCGAGATTTTAATGAGACTGACTGATGCTCACACCGTTTGGGTAGCACGAGGTTGCTTATTCTTCTGGTCAGATTTTGAACTTTAATAGTTTGCTAGAAGGAAAAAATATTGAAATTATGGCTATCTCAGACTTAACTTTCATATGTTAGATTTTACATAATGTGCCATAACTTCCTTAAGCAGAACATCACTTCTCATATCGAAGTTTAATGGTTCCCATGAACACCCGGTCCTTGAATTAAAAAGCCTAAGCAATGTGCGCCTGAATCAGAATTCCCGCGCTGCATTCTGATTGGTGGACTAAGAACAAACACTTGTTCTATTTACTCAGTGTACTCTCCCTCCAGAAATAACGACCGTCAACCAGAGTTCAACCTTCCCGCCAAATCCCCGGGGCTCTATTCTGCACATCACGCAAACCAATCATGTGGTATGGATATTTGCATATTAATAGAGCTGAGTTTCAAGTTAACATTTAACTGCGACCACAAATCCTTGAATCTCGTACTCTATCCGTGCCTCCCGTTGCAGTACCCAAATTGAAACGTGACGTATATGTACAACTAAACGGGCGGAACAGACAGAAATCTATATTCACTAGGTTTCCCGAGGTTTTCAATAACAGATCAACTCCAGCCTATGTATTTCATCGAAACATTGCGCGTTCTATGGGGAACCCTGGTAGAGTTGGCATGATTTTTCCGCTTCCTAGTGTTTGATGTCTCAGCACATTTTTTTTCCGATTCTGCGGCTGCAACTGGGGATCATTAAAGCATTTTGCGTTACTAAAGAACTCCAAAACCATTCATCGACTGCAATCAGTGACAGATTCTATGAAGCCACTCTGGCCTTCATAAAGCCTACTTGTCGAGTAACCTTTCTTCTAATCAATGTGTACACAGGGCTCCGTGTTTCCGCTCCGTAGATCAGCTCGATAACAACATAAGCTTTCAGCCAATAAAAGGAGCTATTGAGACTGTCTACAAAACTCGTTTTAGGAAAAAACTTCCTCTTTCATTCATAGACTTTGCATCTAATTAGAAAGCACTTGATAATATTCCGCATTCATGTCAATAAGATGCATCAAAATTGCTTGTTTCATGCCGTTGCTAAGATACTAAAATTTTCTGTCAGTATCAAATCGCAGTCCCCCTGATACTGATGTAATACACATAATTCTCGGTAAACATTGTCACTCAGGTAACGGATATTTTAAGTGGCTCTCCCGAATGTTTCTTTCCGGCAGACACTCGATTTTGTCTAAGTTCAAGCTTGATAAAAATTGACATGTATACAATTTTTGAGGTGATAAGCGACATAAAGAGATCAGAAACCGGAATAAATTCATTATGGGCAAGACATTAAGAAGTATTCATTTCCGACATCGTATCATCGCTGATGAGTATCACGCAGATCAGAGAGAAGTTCTCGTGGTAAAATTGCAGTACAAAGAGATTCTTTATGGATGAAGATCGCTCATGATGTATGTTTTGCTGAAGCGCGCTCCCTTTGTCGCGAGAGATACAGTTATTGAAACACGGGCTTTGATTTCAGTCAGAGACAGTGGCTGGAGATTATCAATGACACAGTCCACGTGTGAGCAAACATAACTGCGCTCAAGAAAAATGATTAAAATCAAAAGATCAACACGAATTATCTCTATGAGCAGCAGCTGCTAGCTACTGCTGCTGCTACTGGCAAAACAAGATATAAACAACTGAATTTGGTCCCCACCTGCCTTCTAACCCTGTACAGTTAGCTATGGAATTTGAAGAGTTCGCCAACTTATAGAGCCACGATTTGAAAGATGGTGCGCATAGGATGAATTTACCCGACTGCTTCTAGTACCGATACAAACAAACCGCCAGTTGCATTTCTTTTGTTCCACTAGATTTGATTTGCCCACAAAAGATGAAACCTATTCACCATGACCATCTTTGAAAATGATAACAAGAAAAAAAATCAAATAAAAGACAAATCTTAAAAGAGTGAACAAATGAATGTTTTTTTTATCATTTTCTTACCTGATGTAAGTATGAGACAACACCTGATGATGGCCAGACACCTGTTGATAGGTCGAAACCTTGGCTTTTCTTAAGATAGCTATATATCTTAATATCGTTGCATCTTTTCGGACAAAGGATGTGACATCCTAAACGATCCAAGGAGCTGGTATCTTAGCGCCTCAAATGTAATCCTCCTTGCACGCGGAAAACTCATTCCACTGCGGTTGTAGGCCGAGGTGGCCGTTCCACTGGTTCCAATGTCGCATTACCCACATCTTCGCGCTGATCCCGATTTTTTGGAACTCAATAACCGATATAGCTGCCAGTTTCTACTTTAAGCATAGCCAGCAATCTGAGCTCATGTTCTGAAAGAAGGTAGTTAGTCGCAGGTCGTGCCACCTGTATTTAAATGTTAAAAATTAGGATAACAAAAGGGGACCGGAAACATACCCCCTAGGTTTGCATAAAAAAATCAACGTGTGATAGCCATGGCTCATTACCTATGTTCGTCTCATTGTTGATCCCTGCTGTAATCTAAATTTCCATTCATGGACAGGAAGTAACTTTCCGCAGCCAGACAAATAAAACAACCTCAATTTTCCCCGCCGGCCACAATCGTCCTATATATTTTCTCGCGCACAGACGTATGAGAACTTACGTGAGAACACCAGTTTTGACACGCAGCTTAAATTGGAGCGCAAAAAAACCTCTTGTTTTCATCAATGGCTTCTGGGGTTAGCGTGTAACCTTCACTAGAAAATTAATCGAGCGTTTCCATCCGGTCGGAGCAAACTTACTGTAACACAAATCACTTGTTGCACCTAACATGTGAGGCATTATGGGACATGAACCAGTTCTCGTAGATTTATATACCCGACCTTAGTGATGCAGAAACGAGGATGGTTGGTAGGGGGATGGAGGAGGGGATTTGGATCGACGCGGACGCTATTCTGTCAATCGAAAGAGCCAAACCTTAACCAATAAATTACACTCAATCGCAATCGTGATTTTCCAAATGATTGTTGGTGACCCTCCGAAGTTTGATATCCTCCGTGCTCTGCGCAGATAGTCATGAGATTGTCGTGGGGTGGGTAGACGAAGGGCTAGTGGGAAGGAGACAATCCAGTCCCTCCAATATGGTTGGGCTATAACTGAGCAATGGAACACGAGTCTTGTCGGGTGCGTAAAGCCAAATGATAGGATGGCTCGCGGGCAACTTTAATAATTTATTCTCAACAGAGGCGCCGAATCATAGAACTCACTGTTCGAGGGGGGAAATGGCCACATTACTAATTAATGTCTGCCGTTTATGTTATAATATAGCTGAAGCAATGTGGCCCCGGATGTGTTTTTGTTTTCTGTGTTGATGAAGCGCGATAGAGCAATTCATCTTTGAACCCATAAATGCTTATGATCAACAACTCATTGGAAAACATGTAGACTATGTCTTGCAGTAAAATTGTCAAGACATACCCCAAAGCATTGTTCGGTACAGAGAACGCTTTTTTTTTCTAAGAGTTCAGTGTGCACACTGAGGGATGTGGGAAGCAGACCGTTGTGAACTGGGCTCTAAGGGTATGGCTTGTAACCCCGTGTCGGAACTACAGCAATGTCGACAAAGATTCAATGAAGACACTCAGAAAAATTCGGTGCATGGAAAATAGGGGCATCCTCTTTTCGCTCCATCGAGTGCGGAGGAGAAATAAGCGTGATTGGCCAATTCGGTGTAGTGCACGAGCAAACCACTACGATATGACCTCTTCACACATGTCGCAGGTTTTCGACCTGCGCGATTCTGACTTCGTTTCTCATTATACCCTGTTTTTCGAAATTTATATCCAGGGTAGCTTGGGCCTCGGGGTTCCCTTCGATTCGTTTGATACCATATGGGATCAATTACTTGACAAAATTTCCGAGTTTGGACGAGAAAGAAGTAATTTCAAACTCTCGTTTCAGTCTCGCGAGAGATATGAAAATTCCCGCCGACCCACCAGGTCGGTGCGCACCTGGAGATTTTAATAAATTGATTTTTATGATGAAATAAAAAGTTAATTGTGTCCTGCTTTATTGCTATATCATTTCGCTGGCTAGAGTTTTGATGCTACATTTATTTTGCATTTGAAAGCGACTCCGCTTTTGCTTACTTCAGACAGATTTACCCATCGGATCAGAGACGCTCATCAGTTTATTTGTAATGTGCGCTAAATCTACATATTTTATCAAACACTTGCCGTGGGGTTGTTTCTCGAAACTGGGGTTTCACTAATCATTTCTTCAATGATTTGTCTCTTCTTAAAACAAGTTTAGTAAAGAGTAATATTATTATCAAAAAGGTACCTTTGGAACATATCCAACTGGGAGCACACAAGACGAAGTAAAAGAACTTTCCAACTGGCTTAGAATTATTTTTATTCAACATTTAAAACATCAAATCAAACAACGTTTTCAATATTCTTAGTTTGTTGCAATACAATTGTATCGTAACGGTTGTTTCTCTTTTCTAACCCATCCTTTTTCACGTTTTTCTTACTTTCTCAGGATTGTCTGATAGCAAATCCCAAATGATGTTACAATTGTAGAAAATACAGACCATTCGAAGCAGACTCCTATCACATATCGATTTCCAATCCCGTCTAAACGCTCCCTTACCGAGATATCAGAACCCGCGCTGGAACATCATTGAACCTACGCTGATCAGGTCGTCTTCTGTTGCATCGAGAGAACTACATCCCTTGTCGACATCGTTGGAAAAAGGATTGCATGGTATATTTCATTAGAGATCTGGTGAACATAGCCGGCACGATGCTAAACAAGGCCATACAGGGAATGAGGCAGCTGTTCTCGGACAAAGAATACCCAATGAAATGTCTTGCGCTGATGGGCGAGACGTCAAACACCAACACGTTTGGCCTTGCGGTGCGCTGTTATCCCTCCGACGAGAAATCACCAGAAACTGACAAAAACCAGCATTTGGTCGGAGAAGCGACAGTTGGAAAGCCTCTAAAGCAAGGTACACATCGACCCAATTCACTTTTTTTTCTCATACTGCTACATACAAAACCCAACGTGAAAGATAACTGCTGTTGTTAATATATGCTGAAAAAGTAAAGAAACACTGGTCATTAATATATGAATGTGTTTCTTTTTATTCGTCTTTACAGGTTACCTGAGTGTCAGACTAGTTTCCGAATGCTTCGAGGCAGACACCAACGCCGGCGAGAATCGTAACTTGGAACAGAATGAGCAGGACTTCAGGGGCCGTGAATTTGAGAAGCAGTTTGCATGCAAGTTCAAGAAGAGGCCACAGAAGAACGAAATATTCGGCAAGGTCTACGTTGAACGCCGCCTTTCTGATGGTACCAAGGAGGACATCTTCAACTTCAATCTGCTCATGGTAAGATAGCTCACCTTGAATGATGTATTCAAATTTAATGTTGAAAACCCACCTAAGTATGTAGACAGAAAAAAAACACCTTTCACAAGTGACCCAGGATTCAACTTTCGGATTTGAGGTACCATGTGGGTGTGGGAATTGAAGTGTACTGGACAGTAAAGTTTAGTCTGTGCGCTGGTGAAATGAAAGCATGAATGGTTTATGACTCTTGACCTTTAACCCCAGCATTGCTCATCTGACCTGCAAGCCAGGATGATCTGGTACAGTTTTCTTTGAAAAATGCGACATATTGTCCTAGGTCACTGAGATTACACATCGTGAAAGTTAATGTGTGTTACCCCATCTCTCACTCTACATTGTTGGAAGATTGTGACAAAATAGTCATGGACGAGAAAAAGAGACGGGTTTCATGTGTAGACAGTTCGTAAATAATATATTTGCAATTTATTTAGCGAAAATCTCAATTATTCTTTTCAGTATGAAAATGAAGAGAAGATGACAGGCCCTGGAATGTTGAAATCTGGTACAGAATTGACAGGTATGTGTGTTATCAAAAAGTTACTTTTTTACTTAAGGTTTCAATGGCAGATGTAGAGCTTCTAAGTATATTTATGCTAGTCAGTGAATCATACAGTACACGTAAGACTACAGTCACAATTGGTAAGACTGTACGGTTTTTTATTTTCAGTTCCTATCATTGTGACCTGCCAACTTTGTTTTTCTGCATCACTGAGTTTTTGGACTATATTCAACTGTGTGCCTCGCCAGTCTTCTGTGATTCCATTTGTAGTTGTAGTACTGTCTTTTGTGGTAACCATCGATTTATGTCCTTCGAACCACAGATATTTCCCGTTATTTGCTACTGATGACGCCCACCTTAGATCCCTGTTCTCCTCCAAGCTCCAAATCCGAAAGAACAGCTGCATCTTGCCATGGTAAGATACTCATTTCGCTTTCAGAAGGTGTAAACTTGACTTCGAAAAAAAGACTCTTGATACAACTTCGAGTATTCACTCGTCAAATCACAATTATGCATAACTTTTTGGGTTGACACAAAATGACAATTTACTTATTTGTTGTTGTTGTTTACAGCTGATTTAATGGATGGAATTGCATCAGGGAAGAGGAAGTGGCCATCATCTGGGGAGCCGAGTCCTGGGAAGAAAATGAAAACCACCCCTGATTCCAGCTTCAGGTTCGACGAGGATGCGGTGGTGCAATTCTTTCCTGGTCTGAAGACCCCCGGAAACTCCGAGACCGTTAAATTCTTCGATGGGAATGGTCCGTACACCGTTGTACACAGAGGGTCAACACCGCCGTCTGAAAACCTAGTCTTAGACTACACTTCGTTCCCTTCAACACCGGTTCTGTTGACTTCTACGCCAACGCACCTTGATCCGCCGCCGGCCGCTCGCAGCACAGCACGCCGTGACTTGCAGATGATCGATGCCGACAAAGAGCTAACAGAGAAGAATCTGACTTTCGTCGCTAGATCAATCACTTCTGAATGGAGAGGACTGGGACACTCACTTGGCTTAGCTGAAAGGGATTTGTGCACAGTCGAGGCCAAACATCCGAATGATGTTCGCGAACAAGCATTCCAAATGCTATACAAATGGAGAGAACAATATCCAGACGAGTGTACCCTGGGTAATCTACTCAAGGCCTTGGTAGAGCTCGGCTTGATCTGTTGTGCCAGAGAAATCTGTAATACCATAAACTAGTAACTCTACTTGACGAGACAATTAACTGTGTGCAAAGCACGTATAGATATATAATTTATTTCACAAATAACAAGCTTCATGCTAGCACTGAATTCAGCTTCCGCTGTGTGCCATAAATATGCGCAAGCATTTTGTCAAACAATCTCAACCTGAAAAAAGGAAAAATTATTGTAATTGATTAGTATTGAAGCAAATGAAGTGTTTGAGTAGACGTTTTGTATTTAAAAAATACCAAAGTTTTTATGAAATAGATGTGTAAACTATCCTGCCATGAACCAATGATCCTATTTTTCTTCTTGTACATAGAGTGTGTACAGGGTGGTGATCGCTAAAATCCAATAATTATTCTTCATTATATATATTTTGAAAAATGTAATATTTTTAAATGGTGAAATGCCAGTAATCCGTCTACGATTATAGCTGTACAGAAAGATTGAATTCTTAATATGATAAATTTAACAGATATGAAAATTCATATTTTAAATGAAATACTTTTGCAGAAAATTCGATTTTAAGCTTATTATTAGTGATGCTTTCCTAACGTTTTTCTTGTGTGTCGCTTTGCATCTGTCGTCTTTATCAGCTGCCCTTTATCTTCTGCTGTGTTTTCAGGTCCCCTGAAACTAATCAGTAAGACACTCTTTTCTTCATTCCTCCCTCCCTACCTACCGACCTACCTACCATGAAATGGTTTGACCCAACCGTCTGCTATACCATCAGTGTATTGGGTGCATTCACCCAGTGTGTAGGGAGGGAGATTCTTATTACTGTCCCCTCTCAGTATATCTTTTGAATGATTTACATCGTTCTGTATACAAAATTAATTTTGAATGAAACATCCTTCCACTTTCATTCAGCGTGTTAAATTAATGTAAGTCTTAATATATTGTACGGTTTTGTTTAGTGACGAGCTGTGTCGGATTGAATAACTTTCAACAATTTTGACTTTACTGTGTGGTGTTTGTTTGTGTTTAAGTATACGACTTCTATGAAAATGACAATCCTTAGGGTATGCAGTGGGCGAACTTTTTCTTTCTGCGGTTGCAAGCCCGTGTGATAACATATAAATGGAATTGGACTAAATTGAAATTATTTACATTTGGAACACCTACATTTCTTGAAAAACAAGAAATCGCCTTTCAAATGTTTTCTCACTGCCTGTATTTTCCTGCCAGAAATTTTGACAAAAACTGTTCAAAACTTGATGTAGTTTCTTTATAAGGCCAGGTTTCAAGTTTTGAACACCAACCGTAGTCATTGCAATGACATGGAGGCAGTCGAACTGTCACGTGATTCAAAACTGCCCATTCCCATGTAAGGGTCGAAGGTTATACTAATCAACATAGATATGAGCAGAAGACGTAAAGGCCAAGAAGCTTTACAATGTCTTTGTAATCGGTCAAATATAAAAATTCTCACTTGATCCATTTTGGATCAAAATAGGCATTAGCAATTTCAACCAGCAATCGATGTTTCCATCCATAATTTTTATGAAATCTTATAAGTATTTAAAAATGTTTTGACCAAATGAGCAGTGGCAATGCTCTGGGAGAAGCCATGGTTTTGAAATTGTACAATTGATAAGGTGTGACAATAAAATCCAGATAAATTCATCTGTTAGAAATACTCATATGCAGTTAGTGTATATTTTTGTATCCCACCACACGCACATAGAGCCTAGGGCTCGGTCTGTAAGATTCACCGAATTTCTTGAACCGACTTCAACTTCAACTCACCGTTGAACGATATTGCTGTTAGCTATGGCTAAAGCAACAGACATCAAGGGTTTTTCTTTCCGGTCATGTCAACTCTATCATTACTGTCTTGGGAACAGCAAAAGAAGAATTCTAAGCCCAAAGTATACCCGCGTCAAAGTTCGAGATTTTGGCGCCAAATTCAAAAAATTACCCAGAATACATACTACAGTAACTGTAAAAAACTGAAATGCCTTTTCATCTACCTCAAATTGGTGTTCATCAGGACGTGAGGAAGCGTATCAGCCCTTCCTTACAGGCCTAAGTCCCCGAGGACAGTGCTTACAGCTTGCAAGAAAATCCGGCCTGACGGTACAAGCCCATACCTCTGCGCGGACACGTGTCTGTGTGTCGCTACCTGCTGTGAATTCAACATTAGGACGCGCAGCCGTTGTCGACGCGCGCAAAGACAGACATATACTCAGAGCTAGAACTTTTTCAATACCAAAGATACTGGCTGTCTGGAAACAGTAGGCTGGGTTCCGGTGATTAAACGCATGCCAAGTTTTAAAGTGCACTGTTATCCCTGAAAATATAAAATGTGATATAAACACGATTGGAACTAATTTGGGATAATTGGATGGTGAAGTAATGCCGATTTAATCTACAAATGTAATCTCATCTGTTTTTCTGTTTACAGTAAACACGTCTTTTTTAAGAGTAATTTGCAATATTGCAACATTCAGCTACACGGCACCAAACACTTTTGAGAAATTTGAAAAATATGAAAATCCAATTATCCTTAAATTAGTTCCAATCGTGTTTATACAACAATTTCTCAATAGAAATACCGAAACGTAGCACTACCACTTAAAATTGAATGAAGTGGTCTGCACTAGAAATCGCTGTAGGCCTACAGTTACTCCTGCCTGATAGGTAAACGACAATGGTACAGACTCACCTTTTATTTCAATGAAAGAAATGTAGGCCTTGTGAGGTTTCTGACAAAGTCACGGATCTTGCACAAATAAGAGTTTAGTAGCTTTTCGTACAAAATGATATACTTAGTCTTCTTGACTGGAGCCTATAGTCGATCTTGAGATGCCCGTGCTCCGAGTAGTTCAATGTATTCGTTAGACATAGACAGTAGAGGGGGAAGACCACAACCCCCCCCTTTACTGTCTACCCGGTTATCGAAAAGTAAAAAATCTGATACTTTTGCTGCTTCTGGGCAACTAGACTTAAAAAATCTCCCTCATCCAACTGAGGTACACCTCTCGTCTGGCGCACGATAAAAACGGACATCAAAAAGTTTCGAAATGCTAGTAGATGAGTTGAACACCTGTGCAACGTGTCACCGCCCTACTTCGCATCCACTCAAACGGCCGGATCAAAATACCCGCCTTCTCTGAAGATGGTTGAGTTGGGTAGACTTGAAATGATTGATTGGGTCACGTGGTGCTTGCATGTAATTCTACTGCTCACAATATTGTCAGTCTCCGGTAATGAATGAACCAGAGGCCACAGAGTGTACGCGATATCAATCTTTACAGCTTTAGAAATAAGTACTTCTCACAAGCATTTGCGCCCCTGACGAAAGATTTTACCTACGATTGCAAAATACGCCAATTTGCTCTCAGTTCTGAAAAGGAACCATTTGAAGTTCCAAGCACATCAAGCATCAACCCCTCCGTTTCGCATCAGAGAGGTCGACGTGGCTGACAGTCGAAACATGACTCGGCCTATTCTCGCGATGCCCTGGAAAGGCACATTTTACCCTGAAATTCCGCGTGTGGCTCGAACTGAAAACTAAAAAACCGACACCACAGACATGACATAACACAATTGATAAACTTCTGCTCATTTTTGCTTCTGAAGGAGAGGGATTTCAAGATATCGGTATCACCCGACAAGGCTGCATGAACGTGACGTCATGGCCGCGCTGAAGTGTGTTTAGCGGTTCAGTCGGCACGACGCACACATTAGGGATGGACGGAACATTCCAACTTTTCCCCACACAGAAACTGGGCAGTTTGGATTATTCATACCTATCTTAATCCTACTGTTCGTAATGTTTATGTTGTAAACACATCTATCGCACACTTTAAACACCTTTCCCGGGTTCTTGAACCCGGTTGGTCAAAATTGGCTGTTCTGGCCTTTTTGATCACCCCTCTTAAAATGCTTGGATAGTTGACTTGGAAAACAATTAACATTAACGGAGACATCATGAGACACGAACAATCGCAACAACACCAATTCAAAGAAAAGTCAAATTGGACTCCACGAACAGCAAAAAATACAAAAACCTGAAAGCTATCTGAAGCTGCTAAACTCGCACTTCTAGAGATACCCTTTCAAACAAGGAAACAAAACATGTCGCGTGCCCAAAGAATCGCGATAAACCAGCTTGCCAACAGTAGACAAATTACCGTAAAAAAACTTTGACAAGGGTCGGGTTTTGTCTTTGTCAACACAAAAGATTACGTACACGAATGCGAAAGGCAATTACGCAACACTAAGTATTATACACAACTAGCCAGTGACGACACAGAACAAATAGTAAACAAAGTACACGAACTATTAAACAAAATGTACCAGAACAAACACATCGATCATGATACTTGTAAGTATCTTGATCAAGAAAACATGAAATCCGTACCCCGCAGTGGTAATTATTGCCTAAAAATTAACAAACCTCGGCAAAATTCTAAAAGACACACTATTCAAAACAAAATTTACTGAAGTAAAGAAACATAGAACAAACAAACTGAACCACCAAACGGACTCACAACGAAACCCAAACATTAATATACTTGCCTCGCTACTCGAAGAGCAAGACCACTAAAATGCATTAAAATAATTTTTCACAAACACAAACTAAGGAAAGAATCTACACTGCGACTGATGAGAAACCACACTCGGGTTTCGAAACGCAAGCGTCAAAGGGCCACTCTATCAACTCTGTATTAACACAATAGGTCCGGCTGCGTCTCGCCATAAGCTTTCCCCACACAAACAAAACATTACCGTACACACTGATCCAAACCTCCCTACAAATATCCGAGGCGAAACAAACATTTTTGTTAACACAAACAATCGGATAAGAATGTAGGAACACATTTTTGAAACGAATCAAACACAAACTCGACACAAAAACATTTTTGATAGTTAGGTGGGAGCGTCTTTCACACTTTTTACATTCATTGCTCTCGTGTGGGGGGTTGTCAACCTGATGTAATCGCAAATCCTCAGATTTCCATCTGATATAGGTATGTACGTAAACAAGAAAAGTAAACTCATGAATTTTAATAGACGGGGTGGCTGAGACCAATTTCAATAGAGATTGGTCTCAGCCACCCCGTCTAAGTGTGTGTGGGGAAAAGTTGTCATGAATGCGATTTGCGAGAAGCGTTAAGCCTTTCGAATTATATTTTTCATTAGGGATGCTTTGTTCCAGAAGGAAACATGCGACATGTATACTTCTTGCCGAAATTCCACATTTTTAATCATTTCCCAGTGATATGAATTTACCGTACACTTTTCCATGTTTAACCAACCAATCGGAAGTTCTACTAGTCCAGTAATTCGAATTCAAGCTATGTCATCAAATTCTCTCTCACAATAAACATGCGGTGAAAACGAATACAAAATTAAGATCACGGGACTTGACAATGTGTCAGGATACAATGCTAAGGGTATATTCAACTGCGAAGGAAGCACTTTTACTATCCTGAATTTCTGATTAGGCCTAAGTGTTGTAATATTTTCCCACAAAAATTTAAGTGCAAAATATTACGAATTGTTACGAGTTTTTCTGTGATATTTTGATAATTTTGGACTCAGTGGACATCAAATTACATTGGCTACAGTTTTTCATCAAAATTGTGGCCAATACTTGGACATATTCTATAAAGACGACAAAAATGACTTTGGTGCTCAAAGGATTAACACTTGCTGTGTTATCGTGATTTTATGATAAATCATTTGTTCGTCTACCTGCTATGATCAGGCGAAACAGCGTTTTCGAGAATTAGAAAATAGAAAAATACAATACTGAACGAAACCCTCTTCATCAACGATGCCTAATTGCCGGCCAACTTCTTTCCATTCAACTATATCAGCTAATATTTGGCGAAGGAAAACCTGCGACCCATATAACAACAAGACTCCACATACATCGAAACGAACCATGATCTCAAAACGTATATAGAAACCAGGAATTAATCTCAGACCGACACACCTTTCCTGTCAGCCTGCAGATTGAATTAAGGTGGCCTCTATATCAACGTTGTAAATACTAGTTTGTTACACGAACGTGCAATTATCTGGTGGGGCAGGGACAGACATCGACAGGTCAAACGTCTGACTGACTTAATTGCCACGTGCCACCAACATCTACCGGTTCCAGGCCTAGGGTATGAATGTCCTAACGGCCTCTTTGGCAATGCATGCCGGGGCCTTTCTACGACTGGAAACAGATACATGAGATATGTGGAGAAATGCACACGTGGTTCCCGACGTCTATCGACATACATTTACAACTGCTCACTGTTCCAATATGCCCGATAATACACATTTGTCATGTTCGTTCTTCGTCACAGATTGAACAAAAAAATTGCATTATGTCTAGATTTTCATAGTGTATCTGCATTCTTGTGTTCATTGTGCTGCCAATAATAGTATGTCGACTCAAAACACCGGTCTACCATAACATACAAGGTTACTGTCAAAGACTGTGTATGTCTGTGTTAGAGAAATATTTTACACACCAGATCTTCATCACATTTTGAACAAAACATCGACCTTTACTGAAGAGACAGAAACAAAACACGACTAACTTTTTTTGCTTTCCTTCGATATTAGCATTGAAAAAGAAAGTTAACCTTCCATTACAGTCGTGCAAATTCTCTGGCGACCTTCAGAACAAATGTTATAATGCCTACAGCCATTCTCTCTTGATTTTTTTTGCCTCGATGTGAATGCAAGTCAGTACATTGATCTGAATAAGAACATCCGGGGAGTTGGCGGGCCGGTGAACGATGTACTGACCGGTTTCCATGGTTACCAGGTCCAGTGAAGCCCTTCGATGTTTTCGACGTCAAAGTAGACGCTTAACGCTAGATGTAAAATATTCATGCGGGCACTGGTATTTTGACTTTCGTTAAAATCTGTTCGATACTGGTCGATAATGGTAAAATTGTTTGAAAATGCCCTGTAACTAAATGCCATATAGTATTAACTGTGAAGAGGCATGTAATAAAAATATCATTGCCTGAATACATAGGTTTAAGTGCCCTCGCAGTAGGACACAATTTGCCCCCCTGGCATCGGGCAAATTGTCACCTACTCTCGGGCACATAAACCCATGTATTCAGGTAAAAATATATAAAAATTCTCACAGGCGTTCGTTGACTGGGTAGTATGCTTGATCGATCGTCTGCTCGATGTAACGATCACGTACTCGTTGCTCTGCCCTTCCACCGCAACTAAACTTTAACTAAACTAAACTTTAGTTGCGGTAGAGGGCAGATCACGTAACGAGTATGCGGTCGCTAGATCGAGTAGACGGTCCACCGATGAAGCAGTCGTACCCAGCCCACGGACGCTTGTGATAATTCTCCTGACAATTCCTCCATGTAACGCTTTCATCTTCGAGAAGAACAGTGTGATCTCCTACTTACCTTATGGGATACTAGAGGTCTAAGGTACTGTAAGCGCCTCGAAAGTGAAGACTTCAACTTTTGCCCAAACTTTCCTCAATGAAACTTTCAACCATTCTCTCACCAAATAAAAAAAAAAAATAGGAGTCATCGTGCAGATTTTGATACTAGAGAAACAAATTACATGACATTTACCGATATTTGCATCAGAAACTCATAGTACCACAAATTTAGGCTAAAATCATTCGAAGTGAGTTTTTTTATCAGCGCTAACTATACCAGTACTTAATAAGCAGCACGTCGCCTTGCAAAGAAAGGGGGGCTCAAAATCCGTGTTTTGCTACACAGGGATGGACCACGGAAGGCCATGTAAATATTGGCCACCGTCAACGTTGTTTCCAATCTCTGACGCCGTGACGCCTCACAATCAATGACTGTTGCTGATAACCATGTCGTCACCATTTGTCCACAGAGGCGCGTCGCGGTCAAAAGGGCAATGCGACGCGATTTTATGTAACTTATCTGCATTTGTAGAGTTGTATGCCTGTAACCATGGTAATTCCCAGTTCTGTAAAATAGGAATCGGAAAAGCATGTGATGTAGTAATGCATAAAACGTGTATGTAAGAGTGACATGTATTCTAATGCTATGTAAAAAGGACGTTTGTACAATATAGGAGTAGTAGGCAGACTTTAATAAATTGCGAGTATCTTTTTTAACAGTTTTTTTGTTTTACGTACAGATAATTTTAGGAAAAATTCCGAGTATTTCGCAAAAGTCCTGCAATTTGCTGACACTAAACGACACTTTTATCGCAGGGTATTCTACCAACATTCTTTAATTTCACATTTGTGTTTTCAAAGCTGTTACACGTATTGCAGTGCGTAGCCTATAGTCAGGAAAAGTCTACAACGAATATCATAAAAAACCCCTGTATTCATCTTAGTTTAGAACGATAAGTTGATATACTTGACCTGGATTATGAACCAAAAGCTTCGGTGGCTTTCGTTAATTTGGCATGATTCTGACTAGCACATATCGTACAAAAGAAAGAAAAATAAAGACGTGTGTAGCAGCCATGATCTATGGTGCAAGACCATACGTTACAAAAGTTTTTGAGGTCATCCATCGTGTATCAAATGTAAACAGTCTTTTCAAATTATCGTTTCGACTTTTATCAAGTTGACATAATCGTATATCAGTGACCTTTCACAAGGTGGCGATATCTCTGACTGGGTTTGTGTGTCTGTGGATCATGAACGGTATTGATGATAATTTGTCAAAAAAAAAGTACAAATTCTTTTAACCCATCTCTGGTAAGCCGGGGGAGGGGGGGGGGCATTCACCATTAAGGTCTTCGAAGGAGAGGAAAAGCCTTTTTAAAACAATAGGATAAATTGTATGTGTTCTGTAGAAAGATCCGTATGTCACATATGTCTTCAAGATTCTGTTGAAAGGAAGTGAAAGGGTCGCCATTGCTCCATGCCATGCAACTCGACAAGCAAAACAAAAGACAACTTGGAGTATGTGTGGAAGAAGGCCAAAATAGGTAATTTTTCAGGTCGTGTATATTCTTCGTTGTGCGTCGGGAAAAGTAAACGCATCTTGTCGGCTTTATCACATAACAAGCCATGAGAGAGAGAGAGAGAGAGAGAGAGAGAGAGAGAGAGAGAGAGAGAGAGAGAGAGAAGAGAGAGAGAGAGGAGAGAGAGAGAGAGAGAGAGAGAGAGAGAGAGAGAGAGAGAGAGACAGACAGACAGACAGAGACAGACAGACAGACAGACAGACAGACAGACAGACACAGACAGAGAGAGAGAGACAGACAGACAGACAGACAGACAGACAGAGACGCAAATGTTGATTCAAACGATAGTGCGCATTGATCTATTTGCGACTGCATTACACATGTCTACAGCACTTCATGCATTACACCGTAACAGTTACAGCGAGGTCAACTCAAAAAGCAACTGTGTTATATTTTTCGGAACTTTATTAATTTACCTTCAAAAACTGTTAAGCAATGCAGAGAATTTTACTTTCGCCTCATGCATCATGTGTGTATATTTCCCCCTCCCAGAATCACGACAATGTCTTGCGTTTTTAAATTAGTGCTTTGTTTGCAATAAAATGACAACAAAATTAAAGCCCCAGTATTTGTAACTTTTAACCTTTTTTTATGTTCGAAATTACATGTTATTCTCTTACATCCATCGTGAAATGTTGTTTAGTAAAGAAATAAGCCAAATTTGTGCTCCTGTAGTGACATACAAACGCTAAATATTGCCCGATCGAGTTGGATTGCCGCGCGGGTTTGTTGACAACTTGTTGGCTGTGCACGTGACCGAGAACGCCGATACTGATGACATCATTGAGCCTGCAACATTCCTGGGGCCTTGCCATGCCACGCCACACTGCCTGGGTAATCGCCCATGGTCGCCGACTGAATGACCTGCGAATGGTTTTATTTTGTTCTTCTCTGTTCAAATACGTACTGCTACTGTGTTTCAGAGGATACAGAACTTTGGCAGAGGAGGTTAACATTATATTCTGGTAGTGTGTGCGTCACCTAAGGATTACAAATTGCAGTCGGCAGTGCACCGATGCGCACCCTGCAGTCACTCAGAACTCCGGGTACCGATGTAAAATCAAGACGACACTTTATACACTTGGCTCACTTCTGTAGGCAAATAGCTATCAAAATTGAAGTGGAATGTAATGGAAGTAATAAATTTCAGCTGATTGTTGCTTTAGCGGCAAGGTGATTGCAAAATCGAAGCAACATAGTTTGGCAATGTATGGTAGGCTGTTGAATGCAGTGAACGCGATGGCCTTTGGCAGCAAGTAAGGGAACCGTCAGTATTTACGACCTGGGGGTCATTCAAAAATTGAAAGTTATAAGGGGGTGCTCAAAATGTTTTTTCTTTGTCTTACTCTGTCCTCAATGAAATAATGATTAGTTGATTATATATATTTTACTCTGATACATATTAAATAAAAAGAAAAATACTCTAACAGTACAAATAAATATCAACTAGATGAAGGAAGGCAAAAAACTACAAGTAGGTGGTACTACTAGCAATACTTATTATGAAAGAGAAGATAGTGACGATGAGAATGATATTAGTGTTCATGTACGCAATGGCACCAGCGACAGTAAAGATGAGGATCAACACTGGTGATGATGATGTCACACAGTAGTTTTCTGCAGTCGTTACCAGGGTTGGAAGGAGAGGCTGGGTCATGGAGAAATGTTCTCGACAGATATCACTATAAGTGCACAGGATCTAGGGCAAAACTGAACTGGTGTGAATTCATCCTTTATATTATCATAGAAATGTATATTTTATTTGACTTGAGTTCAGACAACCATTTGGACATTTAACCATACCATACCATACTGACATGCTACCCATCCAAATTTAGCAATACTATATGGTCGGAGACTGCTTATTAGGTGAGCTTTATATCTACATATTGTTACATGGGCTCAGGTAAGCCAAACTTTCTGTTAGAGAGGGGGTACTCAAAGTCATCATGGTTGGCTGGGGTGTGACTCAAAATTTCGGAGTTTCTAATGTAATTTCTCCGACCCCCAGATCGTAAATAATGACGGCTCCCTAAACAGCTGTGAACGCCTGAGTCAGAACGATCGGGACCAGTATACGCACTGCTGTATCTCAGCGAAAATTTAGAAAAAAACAATGGAGCTACTGCTAAGAAATTTACAGACTCTTGGCTCTTGATGCATCAGTTACTGAGCTTTTAACTGGTAAAAAGGCATTCTGAATACAGCGGTTAATTTCCTCCCAGACGAGAAAGATAACACGCGGGCATTCTGCAATGGACGCTGTCAATTTTACCTTGCTGCAGGCCCCACACCAATCTCGGCCCGGCCGCCCGCTGCACTTGTACAGTCTACTACCTCCATGTACATGTAGTACAGCCTTACAGGACTAGTAGCCGGCCAAACACACAAAAAACAACGTCACAGTGTAAAATCCGTAGGTCAGAACCGTTGATCATAAATTTTCAGAACCAGTGATGTTTAAAAGTTTTGTATTGATCACTTCATTTAGGTTTATGTGAATGACTTTCTCATCGAGCTGCGTCTATAATTGTCCCGGGCATTGTCCATGCAAATTTGGGGCCTGCCTTAGCTCCCTCCGATCGTCTGTAGACTACAGCCAAACTCACAGTCCTGAGCAAATTGTACAGTTGTGAAAGTCAGATATATGTATCATGAACTTTATACAAAAATATATAAACAACAGAATCAAACCAAGAGGTTAGTTTGCTGTCGGCCGGGTGCGCAGGGGACGACTTTGCAGTGAGGCCGGGCGGGATCTCTCTTGTGTTCGAACTTCTAAGCTTACAATGCCTGCCTGGAGCTCCATCGCATCGTAGCTAGCCGATAATTGTACTACTGTAGTCCTTGTGAGGATTAGATACCCGTTACGTTCGATATTATTTTGAAATACTTTTAAATTTAATAAGTAAGACTTTTGTACTGCATTCAAGATATAATTTTTCCTTTCTGAGCGTTTTCAATTACGCCGTACGGCAACGATATGCGAAGTTGATAGGCTGTGTTGCCTGCAGCGTAGCCTGGCCGTACACAAAACTTCGTTTGAGTAGACGGAGCAGAATCAGTCCCGTCATTTATTTTCAACGAAATTTTCATTATACTCCATAATGGAAGAAACGACTAGTTCAATGATTACAATGGTGAAGTGTTGAATTTTTATTCATATATGTTTTTCTCTCTCAATTCATTCAGCAAACTTGATCTCCGTACCATCGGTCACAATGTGCAGTGCCTTGCATGAAGCTTACAATCGACTGCCTCCGTCTTTAGTTTAGCTGTTCAAGACGTTTGTTTGCACGGCTCATTATAGTCGGAACAATCTGTAAACACTTACATATTTATATCTTTCCGGTATTTCACCCAACTTTGGCGCGTTTTTAGCTGAGTCTCCAGTTTCGATGGACCAGACCTTTTCGAAGAGCGTATAGTTTCTACGGACGCCACAGTAAAACTTGCGTAGATGTGGTTGAGCATGCGCAGTGGTGTGATTACGTTTCGTTTCGTGTGTCAACAAAGCTGACTTCTGGTCCGGACAAGAAGTCATTTTTCACTCCTTTTACTGTTAATCGTGAGGCGGGCTGGGCATGCAAACCATGTGATTCAGGTTTAATTATGGTCTACTTTCACATACTGAGGATGTCATTTTAATAAAAAATATGAAAAAAATTGTTAAAAGTTACAAATACTGGGGCTTTAAGATACGAAATATAATTCTAAAGTCTTTATTTTACATTCATTATCAACAAAATACACATTAAAACATATCGATGTTAAGGTAGTACGCGCATCGAAATAGTAATAATAATTTTGCTCGAAAGTTCCGAAAGGGAGCTTTAAGGTAGATTGCGCCTCGGGGACATATTTGGACTCTCAACCCTTTTCCATTCTTTCCTGATCTACCACTTGTGGGGTTCATTTTAGTGCTCTTGGTGTAAGAAAACTTTTTACCGTTTTAGTTTTTTGAAAATCGAAAATTTTATTTTTCGCCATAGAGTTAACACATGGATGGCGGCCATTTTGAATTTCAAATAACGATAAATCTGGGGTAATTTGTTTCTCTAGTACCAAAATTTGCGCGGTGACCCCCGACTTTTATTTTTGATTTAGAAAGAGAATGGTTGAAAGATTCCTTGAGGAAAATTTGATCGAAAGGTTAAGTCTTTTACTTTTTAGAGGCGCATACTACCTTAAACCATTCCCTTTCGAAATCAAAAATAAAGTCTCGGGTCTTGCTTGTAGAGATGCATAGCATAGAGCATTCTTGGCGACATCATCCCTTTAGTAGACTTCTATTATTGAGAAATGTAGTGTAGGAATATGCGATCAATATATGGCAAAATGAACTAGAAAGGGAACATCTCTCCCTTCGACGGCGTGGTGCTGTAAAGGACTTCAAAAACGTGACAGGTAATGTTACTAAGAACTTATCTGTAATTCATTTAATGGCCTTACAGACGTCAAGGCCTGTAACCTTCATAAATATAAACATATTAAACTTACAGAGTGTTCATTCTTAGAAACATGATATTTACTTCTGGTGTTATACTGCTGACTTGTTGAATTTTTGGTAAGAAGGTCAGACAAGCAGATAGGAACTTTGTTGTTGGTACATTTGTGAACTAGACTTTCAAGTGTTGGTCGTGCCTTTCCTGGATAGTTGGCCAGTTGAGTCAATTTCTGTAAAATGTAACATGGTCTACTTTTTGAGCCCACACTGAATGCGAACTGCAAAATTAATTATGCATTGTAAATTGCTTTTAAGAGTGATATTACAGTTGGAAAAGACAGTGTCACGTTAGTCTAAAAGGGAGAAAACTGTAGCACAGCAGAGATAACATTCTTCCGAATTTTCTCTGGGATACACCGTCTGACACGGGCCAATTTCGTCTGACGATAGCAACATCCCGGAAGCCACATGCTCGGCGGAGGTAGGCCTAGGCAATATGGTTGAACCAGCCGACTGTTCGGTCAAATCTTCACAGGTAGTAGAATATGCTTGTAAAACTTTGGTTTGAAAGAACTTTGGTATTTTCTCGAGTTGTTGCCGAGTACCAAAGAGCATGTATTGATATTTCGAAATGTTGGGTTTCAGGGAATCGGAATGGAACAAAGTAGTCAAGCGGTGAATTTCATGTTCCAGATCATGGTGAAGGATGTCAATATCAGAAATGTTGGACGCTTTGAGAATGTTTATGTCATCGGCAAAACCATAAATTGGTGTAGTTGTGGCTTGATGCCATGTAGGGAGGTCGTTGACATAAAGTAAGAATAATATCGGTCCATAAACACTACCTTGAGGAACATCCGTTTTGACTTGAATAAAATTGGATGAAATGTGACCAATTAACACACTGAGTAATATACTAATATACCAGTATATTAGGTTAAATTACTACCCGACAACCCGCCAATGTCTCGAATCAAACAAATTCATGAAAAAATTGCAGATAATGGCCGACTTTAACCCTTTAACGCAGACAGAGGTCAGATAGTCCCTGCAAATATAAACTTCATTGGCTGGAAGCTAAGAATTTATTCCCCCGCTATTGCTTTGCATGTAAAACAGTAAAAAAATTAGAAATCCTTAGTTTCAACCTGTGAAAAGAGACTGTATGTGTATTTTGTATATATGCGCTGTGTACGGGGGAGGATTACCTCATCAATACTGAAGGGTGAATGGGAAGATTATTCGTTTTTGTAGGACAAAATAATGAAAGACTTGTCATATTATATCCATATTGCGATTTTCCAGATTCAATGAATGTGTACATGTCTTTGATCACCAATATGGGATAATTATAGACATGTCAAAAATATGCTTTTTTTGCTTGATTATTGGTTCGTGGATATGGATCGACAGATAATGATTTGTGATGTTTATGTACATTTGATTTTGTTTGACATCGCAAGGTGTTATGCACCCACACAAACACCCTATACACCTAAGTGATTGCATAGGCGGGCACTCTGGGGCAAATCACAAGGTACATGTGTCTGAAAAGGAAACTTCCTGCAGAGGGTCCTCTTATTTACAAGATTGGATAGATTATAGCGAACAATGAATGAGTATTAACAGGACTCAAACGGAATCTTTGCTCACAAAAAGAGATAATTTACCGGGATATATTTAGGAACAAAAGTTACAAATTTGACCAAACTCTGCCTCCTGTCTAAACCGTTATTTTAAACTCCACATCCGAAACTCTTTTTTCTGCACGTGACTTTAATTAGGTCTATCTTCGACATCCTCACCAGCCTTGCTGTGGTGGTAAGATGTGCTTTGATTGATCAGGTCAGCATACTTCCCCATAATTCCCTTTTCACGAGGCAGGTTCCACTTCGTGCACTTCAACATCTCTCCATATTCATTCAATTATACATCATTTTATAGATAAAATGATTCTCGTGTACGCTTGTAGACAGGGGTGTGGGTGATTCTGGGTGTGCTGATGGGATCTTGGCATGTTTTTGGCAAGACTTACCAGTATGGTGAGAGTGTCCGGCTTTGGCTACGGTAGCCAAAGCCGCACACACTCGCAATACTCGTGGGGCTAGTTGTTGGCAAGAGCTAAGAATCCTGACAATAACATAATTGCAAGCGCTCTACTGAGCCAAAATAAAGAAATGCACAGTCCCTGAGCTCTGTTTGTGAGAAACTTGGTCAACTGGTAATTTTTTCGCACCTCTGCAGTGAAATCAGAGAGAATCTGTTGTACATTACATTGATTCCATAATCATGTACAGGATAACTGATTTTCAAAGAAGAACGCTGATTGTGATATCAGACAAATGACATAAAAATGTTGAAACATGAAATATAAATACTTTAATGAATGAATGAATGAATGAATGAATGACTGCATGATCAAGACAGCAGCAGTTACTAACATGCATAACAACGAAAAAAATCATTAACCTTTCAAAAATAGTTTGTGAATACTGTTTTCATGATTCAGCTAGATCCAATGTACGGTGGGATTGAGATCAAGCAGACGAAAGAATTTCATATGATATTATGAAAAGCTATCTGGATTTCATGAGATTTTCAAATAGGTAAATGTATCAGTAATATAAAACAAATACCAAACAGAAATTTAATTTTTTTTTGGGGGGGGGGGGCAGAATTGGGAATACCATTCTTTCTTCACTGTTTCAATGGATTGCAGCATGAGTATCACAAAAATGATATTCAAGTTACAAAATTAAGAAAACGATAAAAAGCAATTCAATACAACTGAAAGAAAACATCCCAAAACTCAACAAAACTTTCAAAGCTGATCACAATAAAACATTTGTGACATTTGTTGGTTGTTAAAATGAAGAGTACTTATGAACAAGTGAGTGGAAATGACAGAAAGGATGGCTAACAGTTTTCTCACTTGCCATTTCTAAAATTTTCTTGGATCTTTTTCCATTCAAGGCTATGTAACCCACTCACCCCTTTTTGCAGTGCTGTAGTCCAACTTCAAAATTGAAAACAGCCGGCTTGGGCTAGCCCATTGCAGTGAAGGGGTAAAACAGGAAGACTTTATTCATCAATGATGATAAGAACAGAGTCATAAGAACAGAGACATTACTAAGATGAAGGATTCTACTGGCAACTGGACTTCCTTAGATCTTTTTGTAATTTTTCATGTAGAACCACCGTATATCCTCATGCAGCTTTAAGGTAGTATGCGCCTCGAAGATGAAAGACTCACGTGTCGTTTAAGCATTTTTTCAATAAAACTTTCAACCGTTAACTTACCAAATGGAGAATAAAAATGGGTCACAGTTAAAATTTTGGTACTTGAGAAACAAATAATTTGACATGTACCAATATTTGCAATTCAAATTGGTCAACATCTCTATAAAACTGAATGCAAAAAAACACAATTTTCAATTTTCAAAAAACTAAGAGAATGAAAACTTTTTGTATTATAAGAGCTTTACAATGAACCTTGACAAGTGGTAGATCAGGAAAATATTAAACAAGTTTGTGTGTCCAAATATCTGTGAAGAAGGCATGTTCTACCTTTAACATATTTTGCATGGATGACTTTATATCTGAAAGTCCTTCGAACTCCCCGCTTCATTTGAAGAGGAACAGACAGAGGGTCGGGAATGTCTCTGTATCAATCAAGATTTGCTGGATCACTGAACAGGAGATAAGATTTTAAATTTGCCGGTATGTCATACTGAATCACTTGCTGATAGTAGTTCTGATTCAGATGCCGTGTGAGAAATGAACGGCATTGATGTTGCAACGATCTTGGTGTAAACTGGAGATTCAACAGCTTCTTGTAAAAGTCTGGATGCTGCTTCAGTTTATTTTCTGGGATTGGACAGCCTCTGAGGTCAAGGTTAAAGGTCATGAAAGAGTTCACAGCTGCACCGATGGGTTCAATTGACAGCTTTGGATTTAGAAGCAAGTCTTGTAAGTGACTGGTCCAGAAGATACTCGTCCGTGCACCATAGATGAGTAGCTTACTGATGTAAGGTATGGGATCTATAAAAGATTCCTGCCCTTCCAGTGTGTAGTTACAGCGGCTGTGAACATAACTTGAAGAGTTAATCAATGCCATGTCTAAAATAGAACTGCCATCCTCATCGTCCAAATAGAATAAATCATCCAGTTTCAGAATGACAGCATTTACACAGTCAACATAGCCAAAAGTAAATGCGGTATGCAAGGCTTGTTTAATGCAACGCAAATTTACACTGGCATTATGTTCTAGGAGTATCTCAGCACCTTTAAGATTGCCTCTCATTATAGCAATAGCAAGAGGTGTATCACCATCTCTGTCAAGAAGATCAACATTACAGCCATGTTCAAGGAGTAGCTTTGCGATGGCGTGACTCTTATCAGATTGTGGAACAGCCAATACATGTAGTGCACCATCAAATCCTGCAACACACACATCGACATCAGCACCATGGTCGATGAATAACTGCACACACTTTAAGCATCCATACAGGGCAAAATTGACCAACAGTGCCTCATCAGTTTCCAAAGTTGCCCCTTTCCGGACCAGTAGTTCTACAATCTCGCAAATGTGACTACTGCGACAGGCTACACACAAGGGTGACATATTTTGAGTTGTGGGCTTGCTTGGGTCGACACCGTTTGCCAGTAAATACTTTACACATTTGACACTAGATTTGGAAATGGCGACTTCCATTGCTGTGTAGACACCAGCATAAACACCAGGTTCATCTGGCTCATACGGATCGTCAATATCGAAAATTTCTTTGTTACCACCACTTTCAATGAAACGTTCAAAGAGCATGTCCACTTTGAATTCAGTGGTTGGACTGAACCCAGCATTCAACAAGTACTGCAGTTTCTCAACATCATCTCGCTCAATGATTTTAAAGCAGTATTCTTTGACTTTGCATTGTAGTTGACCAGGTATTTTATCCCATGTTTTGCACAGAGATACCATCTTCTCCATCTCCTTATCCACACCGCTATTGTCTACCTCTTTACTGGTATGCATGCCGTCAGCTTCTGTCAACATCCAACATTTGTTTGTGCAATATTTCCTCTGGTTTTCTGTAAACAAAAAGAAAAAGAAAAAGGAATTGATACTTGTGATAGAAAAAAGACAGGTGACATGGCATTGTCTATTGCAAATACTCTGCTGTCTTTTTCCTTTCCTTCCACTTTCTCCCTTCCTTTTTCTGGCTCCTCCTCTTCTCTCATTATGCACCTTTCATCTGCAGTACAGGTTATGTCCCAACTGGGCATAGTATGATCGACCAATCAGTAAACCTCAGTCGCAAATGTCATGAATAATTAACTGTGGGAACCTAGGCTTATAGATCGCAACGAGTTTGGAACTTTTCAGCCAGATTTCACCCTTTCTTTGAGCAGTCGGTACTTTTTAGATGAAAATGTTACACACATAGTTGACCAACACATGTGGATTAGTACATACAAAATTACTTGTTTTCCTGGCCAGGTACCGCTCCTAGAAATCAGGATTTGACCCTGGTAAATTTACAGTAAGTTATTGTCGCCAAATATGGTCTTGCCATCTGTAGTATGGAGAATTTTTCAAACTTTGCAATGATGGGTCAACTGTTCTTGTCGGTCATCGGAGCACAATGAAGCACGACTTTTTCGATCACTATGCATTTCCTAGTACGATTGACCCTTCACTCAAATAATGTGTGTCGGATCAAATCGCTGAAAAGTTAACCAAAAGCAGGAAAAGAGAATGAAAAAAATCCAATAACTCTTTGTCGAACATGGTGAAGAACCTCAGAAAACTATTCTTGAAGAAATCCTTGCAATTTTTAACACCAGAGATGGTCGCAAATCGAATAGGGCTGAGACTCTTCCGGGTAGCCCACAGTCGAGCTGGATCGGTGGATCTGTCAGGTCAGATCGCAATCTCAGCATAACATTTCAAAGTGAACCCACGTAATGTTTAATCCTAATTATATACACAGTACATGATTGGTTCTTGCCTTGACCCTCATTACATATATGGTATACCATTGGCTCTCCCTACTATCCTCTATTAAGTCATAACCCGGACTGATCTATAATTTTTGCACTTCCTCGCAAAGCCCTTTTTCTCTCTGCCTATCAGCAGCAGCAGTTTGTCTAACTTTACTTTGCACTAGTGTGTCAGCACATAAGAATTCTACCTGCAGACACAGATCTGCAATCATCTCTTTTGCTGTGTTAAATCAAGCATGTTGTATGGCCATAGCAGGGAGACACCCAAGTTGACATGAATTCTACACCACTCAAAGTACGGACCTGTACAGCATAATGAAACTGTTCAAAAGAAAATATATTCCAAATTTATGTAACTCTTATTTTAATGTAAAATGCACCTCAGTGACACATTTTCAGAATGTGAAAATTCTACAATATTTTTTTGCTCTACAACTGTTCACGCTCATTAAAGCTCGTGGACCATTAAATAAAGTTTTCACAAACTTATTTTTGTGAAAATCGAACATTTAAATTTCCCCCCAGTTGAGTGGCTTGCTTTGATTGGATCCGATTCAATGACATGCTTGTCAACGTATAAGTACCCTTTAAATTTTCAAGAACTTTAAACAGTTTTTGGACATTTAATCTCAAACAATACCCTGGAAGGAGAAACTTTGACTTTGTTCAGTTGTATTGTCTTGTATATGCCTTGATTTAAATATTTAATTTAAACAGTCCTATTTCTATCGTCTACAGGAGAACTAAGATGGTTCTTTGCATTAAACAAGGTTATTTACAGTGTTTTTCAATTCCATTCAAGACTGGAATAGGTCATGTTTTCCTTCATTTGACATGAAAGAAAGGAGTCTGGCTTTAGGGGAGGGGGAACAAGGGGAAAAGTATTGGGTACTTTTTTATCCCACTTTGAGCTTATGACGTCACGTCACCCCTTTGCCATTTGTGTGCTGCTTCAATTACTGTCATAATACATTGTTTGAGTTTTGTGGTTCCTGCCTTTGCCCCTATGCAAGGCCTACATACTTAACCCTTGCAGGCCTAAACCCCTATATAGAGGTAGCTCTGGTAAGTGATCAGAAAGTCAGGCCTGAAAGGGTTAAACCTATAAAACTGATATGAAATTCAAGAGCGAAGCGACCAAGCCAATCCCCACATCCATGTAATATTGGTTATTCGTGCACTCCCTTTACTGAAACTGTGGGAGCAGCACTACGTGTATAATATGCTACGGGAATGGCTTTGGATTTCTTCAAATATTGAGACTGTTCTATTTTCTACCTTCAACGATGGAGCCCTAATCAACACACAGTTCCTCAAAAAAAGAGCAACATGCGTCAAGTACACAACCATATCACGACAAGGCATAGTCCCTCCTTAGCCCTGCGTACAGGTCTGTGTGTTCCCGGCGTTATACGGCCTCCATCACATGTGGTGGAGGCTGTATAACGCCGGGAACACACAGACCTGTACGCAGGGCTATAAAGTCCCTCCTGAAACCACGGTCTCTCCACAAAATGTGGAGGGACAGCGCTGAGCCCAAGGACAAGCTACCGTTGTACCGCCGATTGAATCACATCACAGTCACTCCCTTCCAACATCGGCACACGGTACGCTAAAGGGGATCTATGAACTTACATTTCTGCCTATATGTCTTTGTCGCTGGCCTCTGTACATCCATTTCAGTTTGTGAGCTCGACGGAAAACAACATCCATGCACGTACATCCATGCACGTTCCGGATGCCAAACAGCTGTTTACACAATGATGTTGAGGGCGCTTTGCCAGGAATTACCAATGCGCATGCGTCCTAAAGGGTTTGAGGCAAAAATTGTGACTTTTTACCGTACATTTGTAAAAATCAAGCATAGTGACCCCGTCTTTTTTCTTTAAAATTTTATTATTCTCATATGCCAGAATTCAACAATCCCTGATAAGTGTTAAGCTTTCTGGTCTCCCATATGTTGCTCTCTGGCCTGATCTTGATGTTACAATGAATGGGGTCCTCAGTCTCCGATGATGATGATGATGATGATGATGATGATGATGTTGATTACGATTAAATATTTAAAAATGACGAAAAATAAAAATGTATTTGGACTCAGTAAATTTGGTTTTGTTGTTGTTGTTATTATTATTGTTGTTGTTGTTGTTGATAGTATTTGCAGAAAAGAACAAAGTATGCGCTGCTAAATTCAATACAACTTAACTATAGGCCCTACATATGCGCTGCAAATTTCAATACAGCCCTTACTCCATTTTATTATGCAGCGCACATGTATAGTTAGGCTGTATTGAATAATTTTCCAATATTTCTATGCAATGTATAAAATACTGTTTCTTGGTGGCCATCATTTTCTGTGTCTGTCATCCAGGTACATCAATTCAGATATTAAAACTTTGTTGCATAGTTCCACCCAACGGTCCTCTTTATCATTTAATCATAATCATAATCTTTATTTCTTATATAGCGCATTACATACTTAAATATCTAAATGCGCTTTACATTAAAAAAAAAGAAAAGAAATAAGTGACAAATAAAACAGTAAATTGTAAATGTTCAATAAAAGTAACAGCTGGTAAAAAACTAAATAAATGGTTAAAATAGATCAGCCAATTAAACTCAAGTATAAAATGACTTAAAAAGGTAAGTTTTTAACCCGACTTTAAAATTATCAAGTGACTGAGATTCACGAAGGTGCGACGGCAAAGAATTCCACAGACGAGGCGCACATATTGAAAACGCCCTATCACCATAGTAAGCTGTGCGGCCGATGGGTTGGTGTAACTTAATTTCCCCATTTGAAAATGAACGCAATGTATGACTAGTATAACAAAACCGCAGTCTCTCAACAAAAGGACCATGGTCTGGCCTTTCTGGGTCCAGCTTAGTTTGACTGCATTTCGCTCTTTCGAAAGTGACGGACCGGACATGGCATACCTACCGTAGTACTGACCGAATTCATGTCCCAGGCTTTGGTAGTGTGGGCTACCATTTCATGGACTTTGGTAGCCCCAGGGAAACGTTAGTAGTCTGTGGACGCGGAACTGCCGCTAATTTCGAGCCCTGCAATGTATTGTAAAACATATGCAATTATGCAGAAAATAATAATATTTTTACTTTTGCGTAGTCACCCACCAAGACTGAAAGATCCGTCGCTCGAGGGCGCTAAGGGTGAGCGTGGAGAGCATCCTCAAGCGACGGGTCTTTCAATCTATCACCCCACCTTCATTTGATATTCGGAAGAAATTTGTAGGAACATTTGTGATGAAGGTGATGTCCGTGCAATATTTCGTGTCAATGCCAAAAGAAATCGGGCGTTATATACTGTCTTCTAAAGATATTACCGCAAACATGTTAAGTCTATAACTAAAAATGGTCATCGAAAAGTTCTTCCTCTTTTCTTTATCCGTTCCTTTAACAGGGCGGGGAAACTGCGTGTCTGAGAATAAAGCAAGATACTATTTTCGTGTTAAGTTTTCTGTCGAAACTTTCTGACTCTTATAATAAAAGTACTTGAATGTGGGCGTAAACGGAAACAAGTTTTGGTAGCCTTTTTGTCGTGGTTGTACGCCTTGTCAGCCTACTACGAAGGCGATGCGAGGAGAGAAGTGTTAGTATTTGCATATTATCGTTCGCAATTTACATTGAATGTGTGTCTTTGATAAATCGATTTTTATCTTATGACAATAAAGCGGTAGTCCTAAATCACCCTTTCTCGTATTAGTTCCTGATAACGTCATATTTATTACACGATGATAGTGACATTCCGTAATTTTCCTTTCAAACTTTTATCAAGTTCATACAACACAAGGCAACACAGAACGTTATGCTGTTAAACGTACAGGATTTTTGAGATTTATTTTGCAAGACACAGCAAATACAGAATTTAAGCTGTGATTTATTCTCGGTTTAACTTGATTTTGTATAAAATATACAGTCTCGTTCCTTGTGAAGCGTTCAGTTATTTTGGTTGAATGGGCAAGGAAAATCAAAGAGGATCGAAATTTGCAGGACTGTCATAATGTTTTCAATTTAATAGTTTACTTGATTTTGAAAATGTTCTTCGGTCTGTAAGTAAGCCCTCTTTAGTGTACAAAGTGAAAACAGGTGATTCTCAATTTTGTTTTCCTTTTCTGAAGTCAGTACACAATGATATAAATACTTAGAGGTTATTTAAGCAATAAAGCGCACCCAGCGACGGTATACTACGAGATTTTGACCAGTTAACGACATATATGCACGAGCGATAGCGAGAGCATATATGAAGTGAACTGGTCAAAATCGAGTGGTATACCGTCGCTGGGTGTGATTTATTGCTATTATATCATAACAGTATATTTAAATTTTGGCACGGAACTTCAAAAACGGATTTTTGCTCAAGCTAAGAGCTTGTGCGTATACTAGCTGTGGTACATCACGAATATAGCACGGTTCTTTTCGCTTCTCGACCAGTCAGATCACTGTATTTGTGCCACCAATATACTGATATGATTTGAAAGTAATGTATCTCTCTTAGCAACATCATTCTTTTCTTGAGAGTTGAAATTACAGGTTCCAGAATACTTTCACAGAAAGTAGGCAAACCGCAATATATATTCGTTCAATTATACATCGATGATTCTTGTGTGTTTTGGAAGACAGAAGTGTGATTCTGGGTATGCTGAGGGGATCTTGGCAAGAGATGATAAACTGCACAAATGCTTCATTAAAAGCACTCTACTGAGCCAAAATAAAGAAATGCACATTCCCCCAGCTCCATTTGTGAGAAACTTAGTAAACCAGTATTTTTCTTGTACCGCTGAAATCAGAGAGAATCAGTTGTACATCACATTGATTCCATCATCATGTACGGGACTTTAAAAGAAGAACGCTGATGGTGAAATCAGACAAATGACTCAAAATGTTCGAACGTGAAAATATAAATACTTTAATAAATGAATTACTGCATGATAAAGACAGCAGCAAAGAGGAGGACATAAAATGCATAACAACGAAAAATCATTAATCTTTCAAAAATAGTTTGTCAAAACTGCTTTCATGTTTCATCTAGATCCATGTACGGTGGGATTGAGATCAGCAGACAAAAGACTTTAACAAGATATTATGAAAATCTGTCTTTCATGTCTGGATTTAATGAGATTTTCAAATAGGTTAATGTATCAGTAATACAAAACAAATACAATTGAATAGGGGGGGGGGGCAGAATTGTGAAAACCATTCTTTCTTCACCTTTTCTATGATATTCAAGTCACAAAATTACAAGCTACAAAATTAAGAGAACAAAATAACAAAGAATTCAATACAACAACAAAAAAACGATCAAAAACTCAACAAAACTTTCAAAGCCGATCACAATGAAACCTTTGTGACCTTTGTTCATTGTTAAAATGAACAGTAATTGTGAACAGTGGAAATGACAGAAAGGATGGCTAACAGTTTCAAACTTCCCTTTTCTTGAATCTTTTTCCATTCAAGGCCGTGAAGCCCACTCACCCCTTTTGGCAGTGCTGTAATAGAACTTCTTAATTGAAAACAGCTGGATTGGGCTAGCCCATTGCAGTGAAAGGGTAAAACAGAAGTCTTTATCCATCAATGACCATAAGAACAGAGACAATACTAAGATGTAGGGTAACCGTTCTACTGGCAACTTAACTTCTTTCGTAATTTTTCATTTTTCACCTTACATCCTCATGTAGTCTTAAGGTCGAATGTTCCTCAAAAACGAAAGACTTACATGGTGCTTAAACTTTGTTATTAAACTTTCAACCATTCTCTTTTACCCACTAGAGTATAAATAAAAATTGGTATATAGAATAATTCAAGCTACAAAATTAAGAGAACGATAAAAAGCAATTCGATAGAACAACTGAAAAACAATTGACTAAAAACAAAACTTTCTTGTGACATTTGTTCATTGTTAAAATGAAGAGTACTTGTAAACAGTGGAAATGACAGAAAGGATGGCTAACAGTTTTACATTTCTCACTTGCCTTTTCTTGTCTCTATTTCGAAAAAGGCCATTTAACATATTCACCCCTTTTTGCAGTTTTATAGCCTAACTTCTAAATTGAAAACAGCCGGCTTGGGCTAGCCCATTGCAGTGAAGGGGTAAAACAGAAAGACTTTATTCATCAATGATCATAAGAACAGAGTCATAAGAACAGAGACAATACTAAGATGAAGGATTCTATGGGCAACTTTTTTTTTTCTTTGAAGTTCTACTGGCAACTTAACTTCCTTATCTCTTTCTTGAAATTTTTCACGTACATGTAGAACCACCGTAAATCCTCATGCAGTCTTAAGGTAGTATGCACCTCAAAGATGAAAGACTTACATGTCACTTAAACATTTTTCAATAAAACTTTCAATCGTTATATTACCAAATGGAGAATAAAAATTGGTCACTGTTCAAATTTGGTAGCAGAGAAACAAAATAATCTAACATATATCGATATTGATATTCAAAATGGTCAACATCTCTATAAAATTAAAACTCAATGCGAAAAAATACAATTTTGAATTTTCAAAAAACTAAAACAGTGAAAACTTTCCGCATTATAGGAGCTTTACAATGAACCTAAACAAGTGGGTAGATCAGGAAAATATTGAACAAGTTTGAGAGATACACGGTTGGAACTTATTTGGGAAAATTGGATTTTCATATTTTTCAAATTTCTCAAAACAGGTGCCATATAGCCGAACGTTGCAATATTGCAAATTACTCATGAAAATGAGTGTGTAACATAGAAATAACGGGCGACGCGCTGACCATTAACGTTTATTTGTGGGCAAGGGCGAGAGGAAAGCCAAAAATTAACGGGCGAGGCTTGCCGAGTCCGTTAATTTGGCTTTCCTCGAGCCCGCGCCCACAAATAAATGTTAATGGTCAGAGTGGAGTCTGTTATTTCCATTATATTATCAGCGAACCCAAGAAACCGTCAAAATTTCCGAAAATTTCAGGAGCCAACGACAACTGGGCCCCTGAAACTGAGCAATACGCGACGCACTGTCACGCGTGCTGTAAAAAAATGGCAAATCCGGAGATGCTTTCAGAAAAAAAGTATCTCAACTTGACCTACAAGTGCTCCATTTTATTTTGTGATTGATTATGATTTACGTTTGAGGTAAAGTTACGATACTTTGAGTTGTTAATCTTATTATTCATATTCACGGGCATCTAAACAAACCATTACTGTGTATTTGTGGTCAGTCACGTGGTTCAGCTCGACCAATCAAAATGCGACAGGCAGGGCATGGTAATATAATATAAAAAGAAGGGCAGATGAGATTACATTTGAAGATTAAATCGACATTACTTCACTATCCAATTATTCCAAATTAGTTCCAATTGTGTTGAGTCCAAATATGTCAAGGAGGCACACTTTACCTTAAAAATATTCTATCTTAAACATATATTTTCATGGATGACTTTACATGTATATCCGGAAGTCCTAACTCCCCTTTCATTTGAAGAGGAACAGACGAAGGGTCTGGAATGTCTCTGTATCAATCAAGATTTGCTGGATCACGGAACAGGAGATAAGATTTCAAGTTTGCCGGTATGTCATACTGAATCACTTGCTGATAGTAGTTGTGATTCAGATGCTGTGTGAGAAATGAACGGCATTGATGTTGCAACGATCTTGGTGTAAACTGGAGATTCAACAGCTTCTTGTAAAAGTCTGGATGCTGCTTCAGTTTATCTTCTGGGATTGGACAGCCTCTGAGGTCAAGGTTAAAGGTCCTGAAAGAGTTCACAGCGGCACCGATGGGTTCAATTGACAGCTTTGGATTTTGAAGCAAGTCTCGTAAGTGACTGCTCCAGAAGATACTCGTCCGTGCACCATAGATGAGAAGCTTACTGATGTACGGTATGGGATCTATAAAAGATTCCTGCCCTTCTGGTGTGTAGTTACAGTGGCTGTGAACATAACTTGAAGAGTTAATCAATGCTATGTCTAGAATGGAACTGCCATCCTCATCGTCCAAATAGAATAAATCATCCAGTTTTGGAATGATAGCATTTACACAGTTAACACAGCCATAATTAAATGCGGTGTGCAAGGCTTGTTTAATGCAATGCAAATTAACATTGGCATTATGCTCCAGGAGTATCTCAGCACCTTTAACGTTGCCTGTCCGTATAGCCACAGAAAGGGGTGTTTTACCCTCTTTGTCTGGGAGATCAACATTACAACCATGTTCCAGGAGTAACTTGGCAACAGCATGACTCTCATAAGACTGTGGTACAGCCAAAACATGTAACGCACCATTAAATCCGGCAATACACACATCGAGGTCAGCACCACAATCGATGAATAACTGCACACACTTTAAGCATCCATATATGGCAAAACAGACCAACAGTGACTTGTCAGTTTCAAATCTTGCCCCTTTCCGGACCAGTAGTTCTACAATCTCGCAAATGTGGTCACTGCAACAGGCTAGAGACAGTGGTGATACATTCTGAGTTGTGGGCTTGCTTGGGTCGACACCGTTTGCAAGTAAATACTTTACACATTTGACACTTGATTTGGAAATGGCGACTTCCAAAGCTGTATAGACACCAGGATGAAGACCAGGATGAAGACCAGGGTCATCTAGCTCATACTGATCATCACTATCAAAATTTTCTTTGTAATCACGACTTTCAATGAAACATTCCATGAACACATCCACTTTGAATTCAGTGGTTGGACTGAACCCAGCATTCAACAAGCACTGTAGTTTCTCAACATCATCACCCTTGATGATTTTAAAGCAGTATTCTTTGACTTTACATTGAAGTTGACCCGGTATTTTATCCCATGTTTTGCACAGATATACCATCTTCTCCATCTCCTTATCCACACTGCCATTGTCTACCTCTTTACTGGTATGCATGCCGTCAGCTTCTGTCAACATCCAACATTTGTTTGTGCGATATTTCCCCCTGGTTTTCTGTAAACAAAAAAAAGGAATTGTTACTTATGTTGGAAAAAAGACATGTAACATAGCAATGCCTTCTGCAATTACTCTGCTGTGTTTTTTCTTTCCTCCCACTTTCTCCCTCCTTTCTCTGGCTCCTTCTCTTCTCATTATAAACCTTTCATCTGTGAATCCTGGTTATGTCACCATGGAGCATAGTACGATTGACCAATCAGTGAACGTAAGTTGCCAATGTCATGAATAATAAAACATGTGAAATTACGCTTATAGATAATTGCAACAAGTTCGACGTTTTCGGCTAGATTTCACTCTTTCTTTTAGCACTTAGTAGTTTTTAGATGTAACGTGATGCACATGGTTCAGTATTGTCGAGATTGTGACTGTACATAGAAAAATACTTCTTTAGGTGGTTTTCCTGGGCAGGTACTGCTCCTAGAAATCAGGATTTGACTCTTGTAAATTTACAATAAGTTATTTGACGCCAAATATCACCTTGCCATCTGCAGCATGGAGCATTTTTCAAGCTTTGCAACGATGGGTGAACTGTTCTTGTCGGTCATTGGAGTACAATGGAGTATGACTTTTTCGATCACCATGCATTTCCCGGTACGATTGACCCTTCGCTCCAAAAATGCACACTGGATGAAATTGCCAAAAAGTTAACCAAAAATAGGAAGAGAGAATGAAAAACGTCAAATAACTCTTTGTTGAACATGGGGAAGGGGAAAGAAAATCAGAAAACTATTCCTGAAGAAATCCTCAAAATTTTGATATGGGAGCACATCGCAAATCGAATCAGGCTGAGACACTTCCCGGTAGACAACAGTCACACTCGATTGGTGGATCTGTCAGGTCAGATCATGTTTTCAGCATAACATTTCAAAGCGAGCCCATGGAACATTTAACCCTAATTACATATACAGTATGTGATTGGTTCTTGCCTTGACCCTCATTAGATATACGGTATGGCTCTTTCCTACTATCCTCTTACCCAGACTGGTCTATAACTTTGCACTTTCTTGCAAACCCCTTCCTCTTTTTGCCTATCAGGAGTAGTCTGTCTGACTTTACTTAGCACTATCTGAAGAAACAGATCTGCAATCATCTCTTTGTTGTGTTGAATCAAGTATGTACTGTAGTATGGCCATAGCAGGGAGACACCCAAGTCTCCATGAATTCTACACCACTAAAAGTACAGTATAATGAAATTGTGCTAAAAAATTATATTCCCAATTTATGTAACTCTTATTTTAATGTGAAATGCACCTCAGTGACACATATTCAGAATGTCAAACTTCTACAATACGTTTTTAATCTTCAACCATTCAGGCTTAATATAGTTTTCAACAACTTACTTTTGTGAAAATCAAACATTTGAATTTTTCCCCAGTCGAGTGGTTTGCTTTGATTGGATTCAGTGACATGCTTGATAGACAATATATAAGTCAGGGCTTGAAATTAACTGGTAGTTCACTTGGGCTACCATTTTCTGAAGTTGGTAGTCCAGTGACAATGGCTGGTAAACCATGCATATTTCAGTTTAGGGATATTCTTTTTCATTAACCAGACAAGGAAAAAGCAATTTTTCAAGATTCTGTCCATGAAGTGAATTTTCTAGTCATTTGATGTGAATACTTACACACCTAGTACCCAATAAAAATGCCATGATGTGCAGGTTCTGAATTGATGCACACCATGACCAGAAGCGATCTGTTTTAACCTAATGGACAGCAGTGATACTAAAAAGTTTGGTGATCTATTGGCAACTTGTTTCATCTTCAGAGTTGCATGAAATTTTGATAGTCGTCATGACAATGACCACGACCTTCTCAGTACGTCCAGACTAGACATACTGTAGAGCAGTGCTAAAAATAGGCCATGGACTTTCTGTAGGGAGGAGGCATATTGCCTTGATTGATACATTATGATCAAATGCAATGAAAATGCGTTTTCATTGATCATCGTTTCCAGCGCCTGTCAAGTACGTCAGTTCTGATATTTGCCATTGCACGCCAAGTACTGGCTGAATTTTCTGTCCCGGTCTTTTGTACTAGTCCGTGTGGGCTACCATTTCATGGATTTTGGTAGCCCCAGGGAAAAGATGGTAGTCTGTGGACGCGGGACTACCGCTAATTTTGAGCCCTGTATAAAGTACATTCAAATGATTTTCAAGAACTTTAAACAACTTTTGGTTTAAATCTCAAATAATACCCTTGAATGAGAAACTTTGATTTTGTTCAGATGTACAGTCTTGTATATGCCTTGATTTAAATATTTAATTTAAACAGCTCTATTTCTATCATCTACAGTAGAAGCAAGATGGTTCCTTACATTAAAAAAGTTATTTACAGTGTTTTTCTATTCCATTCGAGACTGGAATAGGTCATGTCTTTCTTCAACCTGAGTCATTTGACATGCGAGGACTACAACTGTTACCTTACTAAAGCTGTGGTAGCAGCACTATGCGTTAGCCCTGTTAGCCCTGCGTACGATGCTGTGTGTCCCCGGCGTTTTTAATGCCCTCGTGACGAGTTTGCCAGTGATGCACGGTCAATGGCCCAGTAGCCGGCCACTAGATACGTTCATGTGAGGCATGGCCGGCCACTAGGCCCTTGACCGTGCTTCGCTGGAAAACTAGCGGTTTGGGGCGTCACGAGAGCGAACTTTTATGCAGTCTGTGATCGATTGAATTATTCGGGTAGGCATAGAGCGGAATGGAAATGAATTTGGCCGAAAATAGTCAGAAAAGTAGTTCTCCGTGTGCGGTCCCTATTCGGACCGCATCACGTCGCCGATATGGACCTTCGCAGGGCTGTGGTGGGAGGTCGGGAACGCCCATCGAAGGTACTATAGATACATCTTCCTTGCTTCTAACATTTAGACTGTTCTCTTTTTTTACCTCCATGCTTCAACCATGGAGCCCTAATCAACACACAGTCCCTCCAAAAAAGAGCAACATGCGTCAAGTACACAACCATATCACGACAAGGCATAGTCCCTCCTGAGACCACGGTCTCTCCACAAAATGTGGAGGGATAGCTCTGAGCCTAAAAGGACAAGGCTACCGTACCGCCGATTGAATCACATCACAGTCACTCCCTTCCAACATCGGCACACGGTACGCTAAAGGGGATTTATGAACTTACATTTCTGCCGATGTGTCTTCGTCCGTGGCCTCTGTACATCCATTTCAGTTTGTCAACAACTGGTGCGAGCTCGAGCTCGACGGAAAACAACATATGCACGTTACGGATGCAAAACAGCTGTTTACACAATGGTGTTGAGGTCGCATTGCCAGGAATTACCAATGCGCATGCGTCCTAGAGTGTTTTGTGGCAAAAACTGTGACTTTTTAGGGACCGTCTCGGATTGTCGCAGAAGTTCAATAAACGAAATTTCTTCCCCTCCCCTAAACGAAACTTCAAAAGTGCGAAATGTTCATGTCTGCCTGAGAGTACAGCGTTGCATTTTGCTAAAGCTACTAAAGACGTATGCCCCTTGCCACATTACAATTAAAGTAATCGATCAGATTTGACGCATAAAAGTTTCATTTTATTTTACTTTCCCTTTTTGAATCTCTTGTGCTTTTCTTTGTCTTTGTGAACACGCAATTTGTACTTGGTAGGGGCGGTAAATAAGCGAGAAACTTTGACAAGGGGGCCCAGGCATGTTCAATCATATTAAAACGACTATGATCAGGAGCATTACAAGTGAGAATAAAGACATCTAATGGTTAGAGCAGACGCTTATAAATAGCACATTTAAAAAAATAATACTTTTGTCTTTGTTTAATTTGATGAATGAAAGTTTTAGGATACAATGTTACTATCGGTAAATTGTGTTTAGGGCACAAACGAGATGAAAACAATTACAAATTTGTTGGCACGAGTGTGCATTTTTTCTAATTTAAAATAAACACACGAATACTTGTGATCACAAAATAAAAGTGCAAAAGTGAAATTCACTAATTGAATGGAGGTCAAACCCCCTCCCCCCCCCTAAACGAATGAATTTCGCTTTTTGAACTTCTGCGACAATCTGAGACGGTTCCACATTTGTAGAAAATATTTCATTATTATCATATGCCAGAATTCAACAATCCCTGATAACTGTTAAGCCTGGTCTTCCATATGTTGCTCTCTGGCCTGATCTTGTGTACAATGTTTCGCTGTCAGGCGTGTCATATCACCCACTGAACTCTTCTTCAACTACATCAAAGTCAGAGCTATTTCTGTCCCTGCCGGAATGCGTTGACAATGACACAGCAGTAGCAGGGCTGTCCTAACGTTCATAATTATTTTGACATTATTTTTATTCAGTTTGTACATCTTTGTTCTTGCTCTCCTCCCTATGTACAGCATGTTGTCCAGAATGCAGCTCGCCAACACAGCCTGTGTAAACGTACCGTGCATTTGTATTATTGACAAATGACTTTCAGTCTGGACTCTAATTCAATTATCACCAATAATTATGTATGGGGAGACATCAAGAAACTGTATTGATACATTGCATAGAAACTTTGAAAAAATTATCAACAGTTGCAAGCCTACCTGTTTTTCTCGAAAATTAGAAAGCATTCATACATCTTTTAGATTTTTAGAGATAAAAGTCACTAAATGCTACAAATGGTTCTAGATTTTAATTATTACAAATATTAGAACCATTGGATTGATACAATTCATTTTTCATTGAATTACCTACCAAACCTTGGAATAAGAAAATGTAAAAAACAAGAGAGAACAAAAATATTTTCAGCCCCTTATAGACAGAGAAAAACTTTCAACCCCCTCTACTACCCCTAGCATTTTCAAATCCCCCCTGAATTCCTCCGCCCCCCCCCCCCGGCCCACCAGTGTTTGTGAATGCAGCTTCAGAGCTCCCTATATACATATGTGAAGATTGAGATTTGTACAGAGTATATAGTGTAGACCACAGACCATGGAGCGAGATCTAGGGTCTATATGTAATTTATTTTGAGGGACATTTTTGCACAGTTTAGGGACAACATGGGTCAGTTGTCAATCAATCTTTGTATTATTTTATTATAAATTGGTTTCACAAAACAAAAGTCAAGCTGCCGGGACCGCGTCGCTATGCTTTAAGGGGGCGCTGTGCCCAACATAGCGTATTTTGCTCAAAATCACTTTTTGCAAATATTATTCAATAATTTTAATTGATTTGTTAACCCAAGATTAAAACATTGGTTGGGTTCACCTTTAAGCTTGTTGCGTGAGTTGCGCGATAAGTGTTTATTTTTATACAAATCTATCCAAATCACCCGATTTCCTGGCTTCTCCTTTCTCCCAATTTCAAGATTTCCACAAGAATTTAACTCTACTTGGCTGGGTCAAATTTTCTGAAATATTCACATTATGTTCTTTAAATGTTATACAACAAATTAGACTGTAAAATGATAGGGTATGGCGTAGTTCTGTACCACGCATCTCAAAAGGCGAGACGGGAACACCACCGACATGTTTCCTGTCCTGTCTACTCACTGCATTATAAAACATACGTAATTATACAGAAAATAATATTTTACTTTTGCGTAGTCACCCACCAAGACTGAAAGATCCGTCGCTTTGGGGCGCTATTAAAGGGGAGGGGAGCATAGAGAGCGTCCTCGAGCAACGGCTCTTTCACTCTATCACCCCACCTTCATTTGATATTTGGAAGAAGCGTGTAGGAAAATGTGTGATGAAGGTGATGTCGGTGCAATATTTCGTTTCAATGCCATAAGTAATCAGATGTTTTCAACTTTTTATTGTCTTCAAAAGATATAACCGAAAACATCTTAAGTCTGTAACTGAAAGGGCCATCGAAAATTACCTTCACTTTTCTTTTCTGTTCCCCAAACAGGGCGAAGGAAACTGCGTGTCTCAGTATAAAGCAAGATATTCTTTTTGTTTGCAGTTTGCTGTCGAAACTTTCTGACTCTTATAATAAGAGTACTTGAACGTGGGCGTAGACGGAAACAAGTTTTGGTAGCTTTTTTGTCGTGGTTGTACGCCTGGTCAGCCCAGTACGAAGCAGATAAGAGGAGAGAAGTATTGGTATTTGCATCATATTACCGTTCGCCATCTACATTTAGCGTGTATCTTTGATAAACCGATTTTTTCTTATGACCATAAAGTGGTAGTCCTAAATCCCCTTTACTCGTATTAGTTCTTGTTAACGTCGTATTAAACGATGATAGGGGCATGCCTTTATTTTCCTTTGAAAGTTTTATCATGTTGATAATTTAAGCTGATACGAAACAAGGCAACCAGTGACCAGACCAAAACCCGAGACACAAAACGTTATGCCAGCCTGTTAAACGAACAAGATTTTGAGATAAACGAACAAGATTTTGAGGTTCATTTTGCAAGACACATAAAAAATTTAAGATACAATTAATTTACTCTCGGTTTAACTTGATTTTGAATACAATACACAGCCTATTGTTCCTTAGGAAGCATTCAGTTATTTTGGTCGGACGGGCTGGCAAAATCAAAGATCGAAATTTGCAGGACTGTCATAATTTTTTCAAAATAGTTTACTTGAATTTGAAAATGATCTTCTGTAAATACGCCCTCTTTAGTGTGCAAAGTGAAAACAGGTGATTCACAATTTTGTTTTCATTTTCTGAAGTCAGTAAACAATGGTATGTATACAAGTAATATATTTCTCTCAGCAACATCATTCTTTTCTTGAGAGTTGAAATAACAGGTTCCAGAATGCTTTGGCAGAAGTTAGACAAACCTTAAGTGCAAGAAAAGTTCTAAACAAAGACGTGACCTTTGATCATAAACTCATTTTATGAACCAACAGATTTGTTTAGCGTAATATTAAAGCTCGGCTCTTATAACGGGACATTAGCTGTAACTGTTGACTAATTTTTCACTACTCTGTTTCAATGTATCAACTACAGAATTTTACTATAATCCGATCATCATGACCAATGCCTGGCGTCTTGCTTGCCAAAACAACCTGTATATGTGAAATGACCATTGTTATTGTTGATAAATGTATTCTAGTCCGGACATGAATACGAAATTTAAACAATAACAATGCAGATTATACTCACATAGGGTATATTTATGAGCTAAATGTTAAGGGTTTCTCCATGGTTCAGGCAAACCAGAAACTGCAGATGATACACAGAAACAAACAAAATAAAAAATGACCAAAGTTACAGCTAATGGATCTTTAAAAAATACCGTCAAGGATACTATGTGCTCACATTCGGTTTGAATTGGTCCATTCGAGAAATATTTGAACCAGAAAAACAACAATGAAAAAAGCAAATAAGGTCTCAAACTTAGGTACTGGAAGTCATCTTTAGGAACATGCATATCAACTTCTATAGCAATGGGACAGGCAGATCCTAAATACAGAAGCAAATATCAACAACAAATAATAGCCAGAGAAGGCTTGATAAAAAAAAGGTTGGAGTGGGGGGGAAATATACGAGGGATCTGGTAAAAAAGTAATGCTACCTCACCAATCTTCTAGACCCTACCCCCTCCTGAATAGCAAATGTTCCACCCTTTGGTATTACATAAGGCCAGATGGCAGGAAATGTATTTACAATCTTGGGAATTTCTTAGTAATTAATGCTATATGAGTGCTATCATTATAATGTAAACAGCACTTTTATAAGTTAGTTACAGATAGTGAAATGTATGGAAAGCCATAGCTGTCTTATAATGTATGATATCATTATGTGATGCGGACATGCCATTATGAGATGATGTTATGCCATTATGTGATGAAGACACGTCATTATGTGATGAGGTTATAGCATTATGTGATGAGGATATACCATTATGTGATGAGGTTATAGTATTATGTGATGAGATTATGCCATTATGTGATGAGGACAAGCCATTATGAGATGATGTAATGCCATTATGTGATGAGTGTATGCCCTTATGTGATGAGGACATGTCATATTATGTGATGAGGACATGTCATTATGTGATGAGGTTAAAGCATTATGTGAGAAGGGTATAGCATTATATTACACTAAATGTGCTAATTTGTTATATATGCAAATTAGCTTTTAATTAAGATGGAACTGCTAAATATCTTACAATATGAGCTTTTCTGTATGATCAAATTCTGTGCCACATTTTATCATCTCTGGTACAATAATGTAAGTTCTATATCACTTTAGAACAGTTCATTAAATATGCAAATTAACTATTTGTCAATTAAAAATGTGAAGTCTGTTGATAGTTTAATATGTGGACAACAATATATCCAGTACGTTCAATGAAGTTTAGAGCAGGGCTTCTTGATTTACAGTGCTATATTGCTTAAAGGAACAAAGTCGCTCTTTTTCTACCATTTCTTTCATTAATTTTGTACGATACAAGACACTATTTATGTTGTTGTTATTTCATTATGTATGCCAGACAAGCCATTACGCTTTGGTGTTGCATCTTTATGATGCTGACACCAGCCATTACGTCATGGTGACTCTTCGTTATGATGTGATGTTACTTCTTTATGATATGAGGAGGGCGCTATTTTCTTGTAGTTGAGGGCGCTCAATTTCTATTGAAGTACAAAGTAAAATGGAGGACATACTGAGAAGAGCGAATCTGTCAAGTTTGCTCCCCAGATTTCAGGAGCAAAAAATCGAAAGTACAACTATATTGTCCCTGACCGATGGAGAGCTGACTCGATTAGGAGTCACCACCATAGGCGATCGTGTGAGACTTAGAGAATTATGTAGCCCGGAAGCATCAAGTGAGTATTCTCCCAATGACACAACTGGCTCTGGTACCAGTACTACTACTAGTGGTAGTGCCAGTCTTACTGCAAGTACAAGCCGCATCCGCAGGGAGCGATCATTTTTGTTTTCGCCTCATCAGAATCCAGCCGAACACAGGCGAAATCGAGGAAATCGTGCAAAGAAATGTAAAAGGACATGGACTGGACAGTTTGTCTGTCTTGCTGACCGTAACGCCAGTAGCGTCCCATCTTCTGAGATCAAACAGATACTAACTCGAGCTGGGTTGGACTGAAACGACTAACTTTTGACAGCGAGTGTAAAAGTAGAGACTTGATGGACACCTTGATGTCCGATGCCGGATTTCCACAACTACGTGATTGTGGGGGTGTAGAATTGCTTCACTGTGCATATGCTAAGCAATTAAAAGTGATCACATGCAATTGGTCAGTTCCTGATTTGAAAACTAATTTAGGCTCTCAGAGTAAGATATATATTAGACCCATCCAGAAAAACCTGTCTACGAAACCTATCAGTTCAGAGACTGACGAGACTTTGATTACTCAGACATGTATGGGCTGCAACAAAGAATTTAATATTCGTGAATTACGTGATCATCTGTGGACCTGTACAGCACGCTCTGATGAAGATGAAGATGATGTATCCTATGACAGGAATGAAGAACAGGAAGATCTGAACATTATTGATACAGTGGATAACACAAGGTAAGTAAAATGCTATAAAAGATTTGCAATGTACACTTATCAACTTTGTGTTGTTTATATCCTTTATGCAACAAGTATCTAATTGTATAATATTTGTGATTTTGTAGACAAATTCCACTCTCACAAGCTCAATGGGTTGCCCTTTGTGAACTATATAAATTATGTAAATTGTTGCGTTGTAAACATTTTGAACGATGAAATAATTTCCATTTTTATGAAAACTTCTATCTGTATATGTACATATATTTGCGTAACACACTATAGCTTAATGGCAAATAACAATAGTGTCCAGCAATTTCACCAATTTATACAAACTAATCAGCAATGAGTGAATAATGGCCTCATTACCTGATGATGACAGTTTTTGTGAGCAATGAGTATGGTTTACCCGCCAAATATTCAGACAACAATCTTACATGTCCATACCATTTATGTTTTGCAGCAGTGTCAATGAATCACATGTACATTGACTTGACATGAGATTTGCACATTGTATGACAGTTTGCAGTTGAGCTGCAAAGAAAGATGCAAAGATATTTCAAGGTTATGTAAACAAATGAGATTAACTGTCTTGAACAAAAACATCCCATTGTTTTTTTCATTTTCATTCAATGTTTTTATGCCTTAACCAATCTTGAATGAGCTTTTTATACTTTTGGCTTATAATCTTAATAACATTGTTGGCCTGTCCATTTAATAATCTCATATGATATAAACAATTCTAACAGATCAAGTAGTGATGTAAATGAGATTTTATTTTGTGTACATACCAATGATTGTATTGTCTGTGGACAGGTCAACATTTAGGTATCAGTTACCATACTTTATTATGCTAATGAAAGTATTTTAGGAAGATGATCTAGCTGACGTGAGTCTGTATTCATGTATCAGTATGTCATTCTGTCTGTCCATTCAGTTTTCTCAGAAATTACAATTAGTCAATGTATAATTCAGTGTGCTGATTTATCATGGTTGTAGGGTGGAATTTCTTGGAATTCTTTAGTTCTATGTTTTTCTTTCTCCAGTGATACTGCCAATGGTACCACAAATATGATATCAAACATGGATGTCCAACAGTCTGCTGCTGCTTCAAATCCTGATAACACTGTAAGTAATTATTGGTGTACACAGCAAGACAACCAAGGCAGATTACAGTACATGCCTGTAACAGCATCTAATGCAGAATGAGGCAAAGTTGCATTTATTTATGCAAAGTATGTTAATGAGCATTGTTTATTTATTTACATTTAATGATAATGACTCATTATGAATGGTGAATATTCATTTCCCTCAAGCCTGCACTGTACATTATGTGCAACGGCTGACTAGTACCTGTATCAGGTCCTGAAAAATAACCTCTGTTACAGAATCTGTATAAATTCAGATTTGAGGGCTGTATGCACAGTCCTGAATTAGGCCTGGTGGTGAAGGACTGTACACAGTGCTGTAATTTCTGACTGTATCCATGCAGACCTGTACACCGGCGTATGTACCATTGAATTTACAAACTAGGGCCTGATGCAGGGTCTGAAGATTTGCAGGATTTCACGTGTGAAAATATCAGACCCTGTCACAGGTCTGTGTTCACAGTACATATACGGTCCTGTAATACAGGTGCTGTACATATACGGTCCTGTAATACAGGTGCTGTAAGAGGCAGAGATTTCATACCTTGTCACAGCACTGTGTGCACAGCATTGTATACAGCCATACATACAGCTCACAGCTAGTACTGGATACAGACATGTTCTGTAGCCCCTGGTAAAACCCTGTGGTGTCTTTGCTAACACAGACCTATACCGCGGGCTATATCATGGCCTGTGTAGGGCCTGTCATAGGGGAGAATTTTTTTTTTGCTGTGAAAATGTTTCACTGTGTGTGAAATCCTGATTTTATAAACATATTCCTTGTTTCACTTTCTTCACTTTAGATCTCATACTTTTGCAAGGAAGCAGTTACATTTTGAGTAATAAACAAGATTGGATCTGTATTATAAAAAGAAGATAATAAAGGACATTAAGGAACAAGTCACTCTTTTTGACATTATTTCTATTGCTTCGGTTTCTTTTTGAATATATAAATTTTAGTAATTATGTTTTTTCACAGAAATGGGCTCAGTCTATGTTAGACACAGCTCATCTCACACCCTGTTCATGGACACAAAATGCATGATTCCTGACGTAGATGAATTTTTGGTGTGAACCAAAATGGTATTTTATTATAATTCATGTGTTGTGGCCATGTACTGGATAAGAGTTGAGTTGTAACAACTTGTCATTGAGAATATTTCTGTTAGTGGGACAAAATGAATAATATTTCATAGGAAATTCAAATTACTGAAATAAGGGAAAACAATGAGTGAGTTTGTCCCTTCATAAAAGATGTGTAAAGTTCCTGTAGCAGGTTGAAGCAATCTATCCTGTAAATTAGATTTTTGAAAGTAAATAGTTTGGAAATAAGTTGTTAAACTTAACCATTAAACACACAAGGTATTACAGACAAAAGTAGGCTTTATATACCACCACTGTAAGGGAGTTTGTCAATGCATGGCTGTCATGTGCAATATAAGACTTCAAATTTATTTTGCCAACCTCTTTTGATGCAGAAACAGTAAGGCAGGTTGATTGATAGATTGATTGATTAAGATGTGTGTGGGAGAACATTTTTCGGTGTCACAGTGTACACATTCCAATAGTTTTTTCTAAGTCTGCATCTGTTAAAGGCCCACCAGCTGCAACTCTGCAAGATTTGTCTAACCTCAAGATATACTGTTCATTGGTATCTATAAATTGAATGATTTAGTCATTAACTGAGACTCAACAACTTGCACTTGTGGCAGATTAGGTAAGAAGTTTAACAGACTGATTTTTTTTTAGTCCCCACGGACATTGACTTTTAGGTTTGGTCATGTCTGTGCGTCCGTGCGTGCATCCGTGTGTCGGTCGTCCGTTCCCACAGATATCTCAGAGATGCCCGGAGCAATTTCATTCAAACTTGGTACAAGGAGTATTTCTTATGTCATACATACGAACATTGATTTTTTTTGTGATCTGATTAAATATGGCCATGTGACAGACATTTATTAATAAAGCGGGGACTATGTCATTGAAATGGCTTCTTGAAAAAGACCTCTATTTCTAAAGCAACCACTAAATATGATGAAACTCCGTAAAGATATTTGTCACACACAGCTCTGATTGAACACAGTCAGTATTGCACCAATTAATGACTAATTTGCATATTTGATGAATTTTTGTATTAGGGTGATAAGTCTAGAAATACAGCAGTAAATTTGATGAAACTTGGTTCAGATCTTTAGCACACAGTCTCATATTAGTGTACAAAGACACTAAGCATTGTTATGGGGATTAATTGCCAATTTGCTTATTTAATGTACTTTGCTAATTAGTGGGCTATCTCCAGAACCACTGCATCAAATTTGATGAAGCATGGTACAGATGTTGATTTCTCTGTACCGTAATACTGAATGTCAATTAATTGCTTATTTGCATATTTGATGAACTTTCATAATCAGTGTGCTATGTCTAGAAATGCTGCATCAAATTTGATGAAATTTGGCACAGCTGCTGTTGATTTTTTGGGGTGTAATGGTGAGCATAGATATGTAGTAGTATCATGTTAATTAATTGCCAATTTGCATATTTAATGAATACTCATAATTAGGCTGATACGTCAAGAAATACTTCATCAAATGTCATGAAACTTGGTACAGATGTTGAGCTTACATTGCTTTAACATTTGAATGAAGACATTTATTAGTGTCATTCAAATTAATTGCTAATTTACATATTTAATGAACTTTCCTAATTAGGGGCTATGTCCAGAAATACTGCATCAAATTTGATGAAACTTGGTAGAGATGTTGATCTTCCAGTATCGTAATGGCATGCAAAGATAAGTTGTATTATCATGTCAGTTAACTGCTGATTTGCATATTTAATAAATTTTCGTAATTTGGCTGATATGGCGAGAAATGATTCATCTGGCAGCCCACCTTGGTTTTACGATGTCACCACCATGCAACTCATCTTTAATCACAGACCCAATTAATGAACCGGACTCCATCCTCTCCAAGGACTTGTAATCAAAGTACCGCTTAACAAGTGGGGACTGTGTCATTGATGGTGACTTGTTCATTTTAAATTCCCGCTATTTTCAAAATCTTGCCATACAATTATTTGTGAAAGTGGAATGAATCTCTTTCCTTCCTTACAGTGGGTTGTGTACACGCACCCTTTACACAGTTGATCATGCTGTGAAGAGGCTGTCATATTTAGGTGTGACACCCATTTATCATTTGTCTCACTGAAATCTCCCAATGCTGTCGTACTTTGTGGATAATCAATCACACTTGAGTAAACATCTGCGAGTAAGAATATGTATATGAACTTATTTTTATCTGAATATAAAATCATAAAATGATGTCAAAAGTTGCAGCTCATGGGCTTTTAACCTGATGTACATGTATGAAATAAAAAAAGTGTATATCCTGTAAGTAACTAATGCACAACCATATTTATATTTAAAAAATGTCAAGCAGTACAGGAGACTAAAAAGCTCAATAAACACACTTGGTGTCAAACACATAATGTATATACCGGTATACTGACATATAATACATACATATGTTCAATTTGTTAACGTAATGAATGTTATGTTTCCTTTTGTCTAGCCAAATGATGACAGTTTACCAAATGAGGAGACAGTGGATGATGTAGTGACTGCAACTTATGAATACTGTAACACAAACAGTGTATCAGATCCAGTTGAAATTTTGAAAATTTTTCAAAGTAAAATGGTTACTGGCCGGAAATTAGACATAGAAGATTCAGCTGTTCTTGTTGAAGGTGAAACAAATTTCATTATGGTTAACAGATCTAAGATCTTAAGTACAGCATTAGATGAGATTTGTTTGATTGACAACCCAAGACTGACTTTGGAGGTGGAATTCTATGGAGAGGTATGTAATTAGCTTGCATGCTTTCTATGTGAGAGTTGTCAAGAACATTATGTCATTTTTTCATTGATTTTTGCCCTGTTTGTGAACAATACATCTCTGCAACAAAAGAAAAATTCATTCTGTTCATTAGTAAATTATTACTAAATATTGTTATGCATTGAAATTTACGCGGACACCACTAGGTAATGAGACTAATACACATCTACAAAAAATTTCTACCAGTCTGTTCATTTATGGCCACCATGGCGGGAAGTATCAAAGGTGTCCTTTGTTGCCGCAATGTGTGTGCGTGTGTGTGGCTTTCTGTCTGTCTGTCCATCTGTCTCTCCATGGACGGATTTATTCCACTCATAATTTTAGAACCATTGAGTCTAATGTCATCTAATTTTGTATGTAGCATTGTTATGAAAAGCTCTAGATCTGATTAGATTTTGGTGGGTGTGGTTTACTAATTAAATGCTCATTTGCATATTTAATTATATTCCGTAATTAGTCCATATCACAAGAAGTACTCAACGAAATTTAGTTGAACTTTGCACATACTGTAATCATCTAATGGCATCACTATATCACTATAGTATGATAAAAGTTAACATGGCTTGTTAGTCAATTAGTCATTTGCATATATATATATATATATATATAAATATATATATATATATATAATATATATATATATATATATATATATATATATATATATATATATGTTCGACTGTGGTTTTTCAGGTTGTCCCCAGTGTTGTCGGTGGCGTGGTTATGATATATTCGTTTGTAGGATATTACACACGTACCAATCTGCTGGTTCAAATAGTTTATTATATCTGCACAACGCAAAACGTTGTGCAGATATAATAAACTATTTGAACCAGCAGATTGGTACGTATGTAATATCCTACAAACTAATATATATATATATATATATATATATATATATATATATATATATATATATATATATATATATATATATATATATATATATATATATATATATATATATAATATATATATATATATATATACTGGTATATGAGTTTAGCGTGGTCCCTCCGGGCCATGTCTCAATAATTACTCAACAAAATTTATTTGGACTTTGTACATACTTTTGTCGCTTCTAGAATTAATATTAACACTTTTAACACTTTTAACTTTGTGTGAGTGTGAGTGAGTGAGTGAGTGAGTGTTTGAGTGAGTGTTTGAGTGAGTGAGTGATTTTGTGTGTGTGTTTGTGTTTTGGTGCTTTTATGTAAGTTATTTGTTCTTGTTTTATTGTGTTTTCTTTTCATTTTTATCTGTTGGTGTAAATTTTCTCTTAATTGTTGTGGTTTTTGATTTGTACATCTTGCATGACAGGAGATATTGGAAGAACAGTGTTGGACACTTAATATCGGCCTGTATATGAATGACAAATAAATAAATAAATAAATAAATAAATATTATAATAGTTAAGTGGCCATCGCTTATTAATTAGTTGTTCATTTGTAATTTAGTGAATTTGAGTAAGTAGGCCATATTTCAAACATTACTGAATCAAATTCTTTTGGATTTTGCACAAACTTTGATCATCTGAGTGCAATAATATGATAACAATTCAGAGGGTAGTGGTTGTTAATTAATTGTCATTTGCATATGTAATGAAATGTAGTATATAGGCCATATCAAGAGAAATACTCCACATTAGCCTTCACAGCATGTAAAGAACTTGTATTTGGTGATGTGTGACACCGTAAGGGACTATTCATTTTATACCTTCCTTGCAATATAAGACATCATTTATTATCTTCATATCTAATTTTAGGCATTACTACTTGATAACTTGGACCCTGCCAATGCCATGTTGAACTTTAATTTTCTATTGTTTCATCATATATATCTTCAAAGTTTACATGGTGACCCCATAGTTTATTCCATATAAAGTCCAACATATGATAAATAACAAGAATTCATTTCTTTGCCTTTGTACTGTCTTCCTAAGTCATGCCCATTAACCACAGTGTCCACTTAAGTCTCACTGATTGAGTCCTAATTTACATAATTTTGATGCACATGTTGCCCAAAGTGTCATATGATCATTTTCCTTGATATAATGCACATTGCATTACAGAAGTATACCTGTCATAAATTGTTCATGAATAAACATGTCTTTTTTTTTACACTCAGCTTTTTATATGAAGTTACTTACCAATAATTCTGCTACCAATTACAGGAAGCCAGGGACTTAGGTGGCCCAAGGAAAGAATTTTTTACTGTTGTTCTACGGGAAATACATGCCAAGTATTTTGAAAATGGCTTAAAACAACATCTTAAGAAGACTATAAAACTGTTGGCATCATTATGGTAAGTTGTACAATATTTAAGTATTTAATAGGCATGCCTTGTCTTGTTTCTCAAAAGTCCATACACGTACTTGTGCTATACTACTTACTAAGACATATGATTAATCAATGCAAGTAAGTGGGAGTAACCCGTACATCTTGTCTCAGCCTCTCCATTTGAAAATCACAGCTAATCAGGTATGAAATTTAAACATGCAAAATGTGTAATATATGTTGACTTAATAATGTGTACAAACCTACCATGTCTAAATGTCTCATTTTTTAAAGTCAGATACAAGCCGTACCCTAACATGTCAAATTAATAAAATTTACTATTCAAAAGTGACTTCAACTGAAATATCTAATATGTAAACATAAATTCATTTGATTATACATGTTAGACCAACATGTTTGATTTCAACATTTATGGAAAATTCCTCTGATTTGACAATTATTATTAGTTTCATAATAACAAATAATGCCTTTTCACCAACTCCTGGCAATCACTTCAATTTACAGGAAAAAGGGTCCAGTTGCAGTTCTGACTCAAATTAATGGTGAATACTCACAGATACAAGGAGTGTGCTTATGTTTTATTGTGTGTTGGACTTGTCCTAAAAAGTACTAACTAACATTCCTTTTCCATAGAAAACAATTTTCTGCTGGATACAAAGTGTGAAATAGCCTTTTTAGCTACTATGGACTATACAGTCTATAGAAGCTATTGGGATGGGTATCCGTCCAGCAGCCATCATCAGTCTGTATGTATGTACGTTTGTGAGGATGTCTGTCTACTCAATATCTTGATAACTGCAGTACTTACAGACTTGATATTTGTTGTGACCGGTAGAAGCAAAATATGACTATGACAAACTAGTATTTTTTCGTTGTTTGATATTGTTGAAAATATGCAAATTAGGTCAAAACCGTTTTTGGCAAAAAATCATCTTCTTCATAACTGCTGGTCAGACAGCTTTGATATTTGGTATACAGGATGACCTTAGTGAAACAATTTCATATAGTTAGGAAATGCTTAATTTTGTGTTTGGAGGGCGATTTTGCCATTTATATGTGTATGTAGGGTATATAGAGGGTCTGTAAGTATGAATCATACTGAAACAATTCTTCTGCCATAAGAATATTGCCAAAGGACCTCTGCACTTGCTATATCTGGTATTATAGTATGTACATCCTCTCTGCCGTCCATGTCTAGAGTAGCTTCAGGGACATTGGCCCTATGTTTAAAAATGTGATTCTTTGGTTCAAACTTTTCTTTGCAAGACTTTAAATGAGTTTTTGTTACTCAATGTATAGGATTAAGTACACTACAAAATGGAAGAATTCCACAGTTCATGGGTGAAGAAGTTCGTCAAGAGCTATTCCAAAGCCCCTTTCCGTCACCATGTATTGAGCAACTTAGACAAGGATTTGACAAACTTGGCATTTGCAAGGTGTGTCATATACCCCGGTATTTAGCAACCAGGCTTCCGTATTTATAACTGATACACAACAGAACTTGTCTGGTATTTCTCTACTCGCATTGAATATTTCAATATTGCTATTAGCCATCATGGATAACTTCCTTGTTGGTTCTTGTTTTGTGAAATTGTTAAAAAGATGCATGAACAGGCATGATTTTAACCTATGTCTTCAAAGGGGCAGTTATAAAATACTTGAATGTCATTTTGGCCAACCACTAGTTACACGACTTTGCAAAAATCTGGAATTTTTAGTCCCCACGGACACCGTCCGGGGGGACTTATAGGTTTGGTCATGTCCGTGCGTGTGTGCGTGCGTGTGTCCGTGCGTGCGTGCGTGCGTGCGTCTGTGCGTCCGTCCGTTCACGCAGATATCTCTGAGATGCCTGGAGCGATTTCATTCAAACTTGATACAAGGATTACTTCATATGTCATACAGATGCACGTCAATTTGTTTTTTGATACGATCCAATATGGCCGCCAGGCGGCCATTTTATTACGATTTTTAGCTCCCATAGCCATATGTATATATGGCAATGGAAGCCATTCTTATAGGCTAGGAAAATGTCTGTATGTATGTATGTCTGTATGTCTGTATGTCTGTATGTCTGTATGTCTGTATGTCTGTCCGTCAACATCAAAAACTCCAAAACCGCTGCACATTTCATCTTGATATTTGGTGTGTACATGGATGATGGGCTTTAGATGAGATTTTGTTCAAATGAAGTTGTCATTGCCAAAAATATGCAAATTAGTGCCAAAAAAGGCGTTTTTGGTAAAAAATCTCCTTCTTCATAACCGCTGGTCAGACAGCTTTGATATTTGGTATACAGGTCCCTAGGGATAGCCCAACTTGGATTTGTTCAAATTGTGATGAAATAAGCAAATCTGTATTTTTAAGGAATTTTTTTGTCATTTTTGGTCAAAAATTTATTTCATCAAAACCGCTCGTCTGACAGCTTTGATATTTGGTATACAGATCCCTAGGGATAGCCCAACTTGGATTTGTTCAAATTGTAATGAAATAAGCCAATCTGTATTTTTAAGGAATTTTTTGTCATTTTTGGTCAAAAATTTATTTCATCAAAACCGCTCGTCTGACAGCTTTGATATTTGGTATACAGGTCCCTAGGGATAGCCCAACTTGGATTTGTTCAAATTGTGATGAAATAAGCAAATCTGTATTTTTAAGGAATTTTTTTGTCATTTTTGGTCAAAAATTTATTTCATCAAAACCGCTCGTCTGACAGCTTTGATATTTGGTATACAGGTTCCTACAGATAAACTAAATATGATATACAGAATATATGATGAAATCTGCAATTTTGTATTTTTGGTGCAATTTTTGCCATTTTTGGTCAAAAAATGTGTTTCCAAAAACTACTTGTCTGATGCCTTTGATATTTGGTATACAGGTTCCTGGGGGTTCTCTTAGTGTGATATAGTGAAATTTGATGAAATCTTCAATTTTTGTATTTTTGGGTCAGTTTTTGCCGTTTTTGGTCAAAATATTTGTTTCTCAAAAGTTACTCATGTGATAGCTTTGATATTTGGTATACATTTTATACATAATTATGATGAAATCATCAATTTTGTATTTTTGCAGCTAATTTTGCCATTTTAGGTCAGGCCATCCTGAAATGAGCTATCAAAGATCTCAACCTTCTTCATCAATACATATGTCACAAAACGTTGCTCTCTTCATAACACAGCAGAGCTCTGTCGACCATTGGGTCGTTTGTTAGCTCCCATAGCCATATGTATATATGTTTACAAGTTTACATTTTATTGAAAATCTCAATAGCCACTTAGCAGATTAGATGAAAAATTAGCATGTAAGTACTTTGGGCTGACCTGAAATGATTGTGCACATCTTGGGTCAGTATCTTGGACTTGCTATTTTTCATGAATTTTTTTGTAATTTTCTCCCATTTTTGGTCAAAAAATCTTCTTCTCTGAAACCACAAGTCTGATTGATTTGAAACTTGGTATGGAAGTGCATAGGAGTGACCTTTCTCAAATCTGGGCAAATCGTGGTGAAATTTGCATATTTGCATTTTTTGGCTATTTTTTTCATTTTTGATCAAAAATTTTTTTTAACTCTGAAACCACACGTCCGATTGAGTTGAAACTTAGTGTAGAGGTTTTTACGGGTGACGTCAGTAAGATTTGATCAAATTCTGGTGAAATTTGTATAATTTTATTTTATTGGGGGAATTGTTTCTATTTGTGATAAAAAAATCTTTTAGCTTGATTTTAGCTTGTTTTGATAACTATATGGGAGCGACCAGTGACATTGTCACTATTTTTTCATGTACAGAGCCATAACTCAGGCATGTTCCAACCGATTTTATTTAAAGTTGGTACAAGGACATTGACCAATGTCATAGATATGCACGTCAATTTGTTTTGTGATACGATCCAATATGGCTGCCAGGCGGCCATTTTATTACGATTTTTTCACGTACAGAGCCATTACTCAGGCATGTTTCGACCGATTTTATTCAGAGTTGGTACAAGGACATTGACCAATGTCATAGATATGCACGTCAATTTGTTTTGTGATACGATCCAAAATGGCTGCCAGGCGGCCATTTTATTACGATTTTTTCATGTACAGAGCCATTACTCAGGCACGTTTCAACCGATTTTATTCAAAGTTGGTACAAGCTTATTGACAAATGTCATAGCTGTGCACGGCAATTTGTTTTGTGATACGATCCAAAATGGCCGCTGTGCGGCATTTTATTAGGATTTTTTTCATGTACAGAGCCATTACTCAGGCACGTTTCAACCGATTTTATTCAAAGTTGGTACAAGGACATTGACCTATGTCATACATATGCAAGTCAATCTGTTTTGTGATATGATCCATATGGCCGCCAGGCGGCCATTTTATTACGATTTTTTCATGTACAGAGCCATTTCTCAGGCATATTTGCATGTTTCGACCAATTTTATTCAAAGTTGGTACACGGACATCGACCAATGTCATAGCTATGCACATCAATTTGTTTTGTGATGCGATCCTTTATGGCCACTGTGCGACCATTTTGTTACGATTTTTTCATGTCCTGAACCATAACTCAGACATGTATCAAGTGAATTTATTCAAAAGTATTTTTATCACAGACCTAATGAAGAGGACTCTATCCTCTCTGAGGACCTGTAATCAAAATACCCATTAACAAGTGGGGACTGTGTCATCAACGATGACTTGTTCCATAGTGCTTCATATTTTGCATGGGAGAAAAACTCCGAACAAAATGGAGCTTTAATGTACCATGTGATCAAGAGCAAACCATTGTTGTTATGGATACATCCAGTAGATATGCCAACAATATGAAGATATACAGTTGGCCGTTTACGTGTCATTGGGTCAACAGGGCTAGACATATCCATAACAACAATGGTTTGCACTTGATCACGTGATACAAAGCTCCATTTCATTCTGAGTTTTTCCTCTTGACTATCAGTTAACAATACACAGTACTATAAATATCCCGTGATTCGTTCTCATTTGTACCATCAGAGATTAGCCAGTAAAGCCAGTCACATGTGGAGGGAGAATTGTAGACCACTAATAAAAAATTTTACAATGTACTTTTGAGACTGTCATTGTCAATTACCATTTCAAATGATTTTTATCTCATATTTGGTATGTATATAAATACAAATAAGAACTTATATGGTGAGTCAGTGGCGTCTGAATGTATGTATGTATGTATGTATGTATCATTGTATGTATGTATGTGCGGATGTATGTCTGTCACATGCAAAAGCTCCCAAACCGCCATACAATAATATTACCATCACAGTATTTGGTCTACAGGTAGACCCAGGGGTTGAGATGTTACGTTGTTCAAATGAACATGTCAGTGTCATAATATGCAAATGAGGTAAGAAAAAGGGGAAATCCTGCAAATGTGCGGGAGTGGTGGCAATAACTGAAACAGCCCACACATCTGAGTTGGAAATTCTGTAATCTCTAACCTATTTGTATGCAGTGTACCTATTATGTGCAGGAGTGGTGGCAGTGACTGAAACAGGCTACTCCACTGACCTTGAGTCATTTCCTGTCATTGTTCATGAACTGATATGCTGAAACCATGAAGGACTGCGCTGAAACATTCCTCTGCTAAGCCTGTTCCTAAAGTTGACCTCCAGTACCTAAAGTTTCAGACATTATTTACTTTTGTCATTCTTGTTTTTCTGGTTTAAATATTTCTTGATGGACCAATTCAAACCAATATGAGCACACTGTCCTTGATGGTATTTTTAAAATCATGCATTATTGAGAGAGGAGATACAAATGTTATTAAATATTCAAGCAATTGCATAACCACTGTACAGAAAAGTTTAAAGTAAAACAGAGATACTTGAAGCACTAACAAAAGATGCAGATTTTTCTACTGACAAGACAAAGAATATTTACATGTTAACTTTCACAGAGATTGGCCACAGAGTTAGTCATCTGCTTGTTTCCTCCAAAGTGTGACATTTGCAGTACATGCATACTGCGCTTTCTTTAAATTTTCTTTAAATTTTGATTTTGAAACTTAATTCATGGTAAAATTTCCCTACATACTTTTCCTATATAAAAATTAAATAATTTTATCCTTAGGCTTGTCAGTATTTAAAACAGAAAAAGGTATTAAAATGGTAACCTTCGATGGTACAAATCATGGAGAATTGTGGGTAAAATATTGTACTGTGCAATAGACATGCTGGCAATACTACCTTACCAAAAGTTATTTGCATTTTCCAATAGTTTTCGCTTAACTTAAGTACTGGGGTATGTGTCCTTGTGTGTTCTAACAATGCACGTGAAACAATTTTAGTGTTAAATCATATTGCTATGAGAGTTGTCTTACAGGTTACATAATTTGTCTCTTTTTACAGCTTGCAAAGAAATTACCGCTTTTGCTGCATTTATTTGTTCCAAATGCCAACAGTGCTCTAACATTTAGAAAGCTGAAAACTCTTCTGAAGCCAAAGTTTAGTCCTGAAGGATCCAATAATAGAAAACTTGAAAATGATGTGTATGCCATCTTTATCGCTTATATGAGAGAAGCTGCAGGCAAGTGCTTTTACTGAAATAAATAGATTCTATCACAAACAAGTTTCTTGATGTAACATAATATAAATTAAATGAATATTTCGTATTAATCATGGGCTAAGCTTAATGGTCATAATAGAATGTATTAAATAGTCTCAGAAAAGGAAAGAACTGGTCTTGTCATCAAGTGTTTTGTTTACTTGATGGACAAACCAAGCCACTTTAGTGTAGCATTATTATGCTCTATACTGTATTGATGTTAAAAAAGTCATCAAGACATGTAACAAACAATGCTGTCTTCTTGGTTTCTTGTATCATTGTCATGTCTGAGATGGACAACATACAATCCTATTTGAAGAAAGGCAACTGAACTATGGTCAAACTGTTCACATTATGCTAATCATCAAGCTATACTACAGTACTGACTGAACTTTTATGTCTGCCTCATTATCCAAATCATTTTTTGACGACAAAGTTAATTAATTGAGGAGGCTATCTGGTAGGGCATGCATATAAGTGACGTCATTTCCATAAAGACACTTCCGTAACATTTTTTTTCACACTGTTATGTAACAAAAACAGAATTGCAGAGTAGTACTACCACAACTATTGGCTGGGAATTGTGAATGCTTGCTGAAATGGATTTCATGCGAGGAACTGTAGAAATATCTGTAGAAAGAAAAGGAGAGAGTGTGTTGTGAACATGAAATGATAACACAATTTCAATATACTGTAAATGCCCTTTGTGGGAATTGACTTTTACCGTGCATTAAAATGTTCGGTGTGGTAGACCCTCCATATAGTTAGATGAAGTAGTTTGGTCCCAAGTACATGGTGTTATTTCTTTGTATAGCATTAAATAGAGTGACGCAAACAATTTTGATGATATATAGTCTTGTCAGTGTAAATTCCGTGCATGGTGGACTTGTGAAAAATACTCATTTTGCATTTGTGGAGGGAGATACCGTGCAGTTCGACAAGTACCGGTAATAATGCCTAAAATTGATCTCTGAACATGATGACTCTATATATTCCATTTAATGGAAAGTCCACAAGCTTTCTGTTTTTTCTTGTACATTGAATTAATTCACCTCTTTGCCACTTTGTTCTTTTCTCAAGTCATACCCATTAGCCCCCGTGTCCACTTAAGTCTCACTTTGCCTGTGTTTATAAAACATATTCTGTCTTCATTTTAGGTGGTAGGAGATGTGAAGGTGATATAACATTGAACCATATTCTCAAGTTTGTTACTTGTGACTATGATGAGCCTATTCTGGGATACACAGAAGAAGGTCCAGCTATTGATTTTTATGAAGTACCAAACAACGCATCTTTTTTGCCAACAGCAAATACATGTATCAACATGCTGAAGCTGCCAAGAGCTACCCATGATCATCCTCTGCCAGACAAAGACACTCTATTTAAGCTGTATGATTATGCATTTTCTTGTCACTACTTTGGTGCAATATAAATGTATAATCACTTCTTGTTGCCTGAAAAGACTCAATCATTGGTTGTTATAATTTGCCAGTATTTCTTCAACAGACATACCAAATATCAAACACACACCTTTCCAATTGTCCAATTAATAGAGCTTTGCAGAAAAGGGATTTATCATTTTGTACAAAAGTGCATCAGTGCTTTAAGGTATAACACATTGTGCTTTCATGGTGATAGTTTTGTGGTTTGAAGAACACTTAATTTTTACTTTGTAATTCATAAACTATATGTGACTTAATTCATATAATTGTCTTTCCTATATCATGACAATGTAACTTACTTCAATGACATTGGTGTTGATGGTCTTTTCGAAAAGTCCACCAAGAATAACAGTAATTGTTCTGTTTCCTAATTAGTTAGAAAGTTCATTATATACCTTTTAAATCAAAGAGTTTGTTAGTCCCTGCACATGAAGTCAGCCGGAGTTATAGATTAGGTCCTCTTCGTTTATCTGTCTGCAGCCATTTCTGAGATAGCCCTGAACTGATTTCGTTCAAACTTGGGATAAAGATAAACTACTATGGCATACAATACACATGTCAGTTAATGCTTTGATGTGATACAATATGGCTGCGTGATAGCAAATTTGTTGCGATTCTTTTTTCATGTCTTTGAAGTGTAACATTAACTTAAAGTGACAAAGCTGGTCATTTTTCATAAATTTTGTTTGACTTGTTGAAAGATATTGAATGAATGGGTGACCATGCTTATATTCGACCCTGATTTTAGACATGATAAATGAAACCATGGCGAAAATGAATTATTGGTCATGACCATCAATTCATTTTCATGATGGTTTCATTTGTCTAAAATCTTGGTCGAAAATATGCATGGTCACCCATTCATTCAATATATGTCACACAATATAAGTAGTATCTCGTATCAAACAAAATTCATGAAAAATGGCTGACTTTGTCCCTTTAAACATTCCTGAATCAATTTTGTTTTACACTTGGCACAACAAAAACTTATCATGGTGTTCATATGCGAGTCAATTTATTTTGTTATCATCCAATGTGGGCATATGGTACGTTGCACTCAATTTTTTGAAAAAAACAGTTTGTCACATTACTGGCTGGTATCATTTATTGTGCTGTTTGGGTATTTAATTCAAAATTAGGTAGAAAATGTACCATATTTAGGAGGAGGCACAACTAAAATGTTAGGAGTTTGCTTGTAAATGTAAATTTTCAATGGTCAGAGAGCATCACAAGTTTGTTTAGGCCGCAATTGCCAAAAGATGTCAAGTATTACTATTGCCATTGAAAAAACCAATAGCCATAACTTTACTCTCCCAAATGCAAAAACATGGCTGCCACATTACCATTTTGATGTGATTTTTTACATTAAAAATTCACCCCTTGCCCCTGTATTGAGGCTGCAATACATATAATTCAGACACCATAATTCAAAGACCTTAACCAAGCGGGGACTGTGTCATCAGCGATGACTTGTTGAATATAAATTTTATCATTTGTGAGAAGAAAGAAAAAATATGTTTTGACTTGTACAAGGAAAGTACATATTAGGCCGTAGATATGTTTAAAATATCCGTATGTGTTTCTTATGTCACAGCGCATTTGTATGTTGTATAACTTGCTTGAGGTAGGGAGTGGGGTGGGGCTTGGGAGTAGGCACTTGTGAGATTTCTTAAGGCAACACCAGTTTCATGCTAATAAGGTCAATGATATTCTTGGTTTTAAATTGAAAGCAAATTAAGGACAGACAGAATCAAGCTGAAATATAGAACAACAACTGTTTTTAGTGCCTTGTGATGATGTTTTGAATCATTTTGACCACTTGGAAAATCGAGTTGACAATGTGAATTTGAATCCCATCCAAATGTAGAACAGTATTGATTGGGAAGATCTGGTATGAATATTACTTGTATATAGCTGTTATCAGTGCATGTGTTTAAATTGTCATCATCAGTACGGTTAGTGATTTGTAGATATGGCTGGGACAATGGCAAGGAAAAATGTCCAAATTTTTGTACTTGATAGAGGTACTCAAATTTGGAACACAGCTTGCAAGGTCTTTCCATTGATTTTCTCAGATATGCAAAAATGTTGTATAAAAGAGTCAAATACTCAAAGCCCCAATTTCGATTCAGGCAAACGTGTTATTTGCTGTCATTTCAGATTTTTGAGACGAGCTTTTAAAATGAAATTAGTGTATTTTGAAATACATTGAAATTGTTCAGTCTATAAAGGCAAAAATGTTTACTTTTACAGTGTTATGTAAATCAATAGCCAGGTACCTAACCACTCAGTTAAAAGCAATCAGCGTTGTTTTACTTTTTCTTTGATGACTTTTGTTGATGACCTTTGATGAAGGTTGGTTTTGTTTCGGGAATATCATCAGTGAAATACCATTAAGAGTAATGAGAGTAATTGCATTGACAACAGGTGATTAATTCAGAAACTTTCACACTTCAAATTTATTTCCACCATACATAGCTAACTTTTGTTCTAAAATTCCAGACTAAAGTCTACGTCTACTTTGCATGTTTGAAATGAAAGCAATGTTAGTCTGTCTATAGGCTGTTATAGTGGTGAATTCTCTAAGAAAGTGTTTTTGTGGGTCATTTATCAAGAATAGCTCGGTTACATAACCAGCTGGCAAATGTGCTCTCTCTGTAAGTTGCTATGTTCAGTGGAATTCCACCTTTTTACCAAGTTTAATAAACATGTTATACTAACATACTGGTTTTCACTGTGATATGTTTATCATTGGCATTATATAAAGTAAATGTTGTTTGTATTGATGTCTGTGAGTTGAATGCTGCGGTAGTAAGACCACTTATGAACACGGATGTAACTTATAAAATAAAGTCCAGCCAGGTGACATATTATGGCCATACATGTCTACACAAACTTTTAAAAATATGTTGCACAAGACCAAATGATTGCCATACATGCAGTAAACTGTTAAAGTTTCAATGAATGACCTTACTTGGCAACAGTGCTAGTAAGCAGGCAACATAGGACATTAAATCCCACTGGGTGGAAATGTAAATTTAGGCCACTTTACTGTCTTGCTTCTGATCACAAATATCTTTTTGAATTTGTGTACGTTGAATAAAGTATAAATCTTTTCTATAGAAACTTAAAATATATGCCTTTGAATGAATACTGTCACAATTTGTACTGAGATTGTTATTACAAAATTAAGTGGAGATGTTATCTTATGATTTTTACATGATAAAGGATATGTTACTTGATCATCAACAGAACCTTTACAGTTTCAATAATCATGATAATTCAGTACTCTAAGTAACACAAATTTGTGCTTGAATTTCAAGCATTACAAATGTACAAACACTGATTTGGTGCTAAATTTCTATTTGATGGATTCACGGCAAAGGGAAATATCAACATGTAGGAGATAGTATACAAAACCGTCACATAGTCTTAAAGCAGAGGTTCACAAAGGTTGAGTTTTAGCTCACATGGTTACGCCACCTGAGCTGTTGTTGTGGCACTTTCTGTCTGTATGTCTGTCTGTTAACATGATATGTCAAGAAAGGCTGAACAGATTTCAACCAAATTTGGTACAGAGGTTCAAATATTAAACGGCAACATTTGATTATAGTTTGATGGGCGTGGCTTGCATATTTATGAAGTTATCACATAATTTTAGTTTTTCTGTTACATGGTTGTCTGTGTAAAGCATGATGACCATAGGGTCATAAACTAAGATTTACTGCAACAAATTTCATGAAACTTACATATAAGCTATTTTCTCAATAATGAGATAGTGTGATGAGCACCATATCAATTGAATGCTAATTTGCATTTAATGAACTTTTGTAATCAGTAAGCATCACACTTGAAGTAACATTGTACAGATATTGATCTGAAAGATACCTGACTGAAGAGTGATATATTTAGCAGTACCATGTTAATTAACAGCTTATATAACAAATATATATGTAACTTGCATGGGTTTTTAAACAGAAAATGGCCAAAAATAGTGGTTGATGTTCCATTCTAAGGTTTCATCAACTTCATTGGTTTGATCACAGTGTGTCAGGACTGTGGTTTGATTCATGGGAAAAGCCGAGCTTGGCGCTTTCAACACATGATACAGCAGGGACCATTTCCCAATGGGTATTGTATTGTTCGTTGCTCATTGACGTTCATGTCGGATGATGCGTGTATGTGCATGAGTGAACAAACACTGTGATACCCATTGGATATGGTCATATGATAAAAGCACAAGCTTGGCACTTTTTCATACGAATCAAAATCCAAAAGTTGAGGAGAGCCCTAACATGGAACTTCCGCAATTATTTTGGTCAGTTTTGTGAAAAATAGGGTGCATTAAAAATGGCAAAAATTGAGTTTCTTGAATAAGCGATCCCATAGCTAGCACATCTGTAAAAATCAGCCTTGGTAAACTTCTCCTTTCAGAAATGTATAAATGCAGTAATTGTGTTTTAAAAGCTGACTTGCACTAATGTTACTTTAATGGTTTTCCAAAGAGTTTTGAATAATTGATAATGCATTCCTATAAAGGTCAATACCATAATTCTCTGATGACCACGTTGGTGATATTGCCTGTGAAAGGAGTTCCAAGCATTCATCACTTAGTTGCAAGGAAGGACCACTCAACATTGGTCTGGATTGTTCTACAAAGTCATCGACATATCCTTCAACACCATAGTTGGGAATTTCAGTCTCAGATAGGTCTACCCCAATAGGATTTTGCAACTGACCTGCAACCCATAGACGAAGTGGGGACGAACCCACTGTCCTTATTCTGTGACAAATCCAGGCATTTCGCCAGAGTTCCAGTTTGTTATTGATCCTGTCCAGAAACACATAATGAAGGGCTGTAATGTGAACAGGATTTAATGGATCCAGCAGGGAATTGTCCTCCATAAAGTGAAATAACTGGTAGTATAAGGCAAGCACTCCTTCATATATATCACGCCATAATCTTTCAATTCTCTGGTTGTGAACGCTGCTACCTGTTATCATACTGCCACGATTGAGTCCTCGCGCCTGTAGCATGAAATCTGCAATTTCAACATTTTCCATGCCTTGGTCTGAGCGAACCCTGCTTGGAACACCATAGGATCTAACAGCTGACTTAAAGCATGCTAACAGGGTATCTGCTCGATTATTATCACTGCACTTTAGCATTACAGGAAGTCGACTGAACCCATCTATACCACCAATGATGATCATTCTCCATCGTATCAGTTTGTGATTAGTATCAATATGCCAGAGGTGATTTGGACCTTTAACATTGTATATTCGACGCTGTAACCTACCACGTTTCCTTGCTTCAACCCCATCTCCATCTATGCGGCATACACTGTCCCTAAGTCTGACCCGTTGCACTTTTATTCCACTCTTTTCCATGAGCAAGTGCTTCAACATGTTTTGCCCACAATAGGGGAATTCTTTTGTTAGTTCCTCAACATGATCATCAAGTTCTGCATCTGAAATGTCACTAAACATCATTTTACTGAGACCATACTGTCCCATTCGACGGTAAATTGTTCTTTCTGACACCATGAGCATTGAGGCTATTTCTGAGATCTTGAAACCTTGGTCCAAATGAGTTTCCAGTATGTCCCTTGGTATAAGAAATTCAGGAGCACCACATGCACCATGCACTCGGGGAGGATTATGGCAACCAAATGTTAAAACAGGCTGTACGCAAAGCCATTTGATCAGTAGGATTTTTCAAACCTAGCAAATCCATTTCATAGCTTGATAATTTACATACAATATCAGGCGTTATTTTCTCCACTTCGAATGTCCTTGATAGCTGTCCAAGGTTCAGTTGATGCAGCACATCAGAAATACTTGTCAGTGACTCCATATTTGAAGACTGCAAATTCCCATTCAATATGGCAGACTGAACATGAAGCTATGCACTATGGGATACGTATAGGGCCTAATGTCAGTGAGGACCGTTTGTCATCACATTACGACACTTCACAATCTGCTCATCACACTATGACATTTTCTAATCACATAATGCCATAACCTCATCACATAATGGCAAAACCTCGTCACATAATCATGTGAACTCAATAATAGAATGTTATACCCTTCTCACATAATGCTTTACCCACATCAAATAATGACATGTCCTCATCACATAATGGCAAAACATCATCACATAATCATCAGCCCTAATAACATAATGCTATACCCTTTTAACATAATGCTGTAACGTCACCACATAATGATATGTTCTTATCACATAATGCTGTAACCTTATCACATAATGTCATAACCTCATCACAAAATGCTATAACCTCATCACATAATGACATGTCCTCATCACATAATGGTATAACCTAATCGTATGATGGCATGTCCTCCTCACGTAATGCTATAATCTCATCACATAATGACATTTCCTCATCACATAATGTCATAACCTCATCACATAATGCTATTATCTCATCACATAATGACATATCCTCATCACATAATGTCATAACCTCATCATATAATGCTATAACCTCATCACATAATGGTATAACATCATCACATAATGACGTGTCTTCCTCATATAATGGCGTAATCTCATCACATAATGCTATACTCTCATCACATAATGACATATCCTCATCACATAATGCTATAATATCATCACATAATGACATGTCATCATCACATAATGGCATAACCTCATCTCATAATGACATATCTGTATCATGTAATGTTTAATTGGGGTGACATATAGTTATCATACATTATAAGGCAGCTATGGCTTTCCATAGGAGTGAACGCTATACAGCGGAGTTTCACCCGGAATCACAGACTTGGCTTTCTTGCACGATCTGCGTTGCTATAAATTATTCATGAGATGACGTTTTCTTTACTTATATATTATTCATAAGATGACATCACTAAATTTTACACATTGGGAGGAGTTACCAATTGACCCAAACGAGACGTGCATAAAACTCACATGGCGTTGCTGACAAAATGTCGGGTGCGATCACTCCCACAGAAGTCAGCACGACCTCTGTTGTATCACCGAAACCGCGTGAAAATATCTGTGTTGTTTGTGAGGCCCACGTTGCAAAATGCGAAAATCGTCGCCGGTTATTCAAGGATGGAAAAAGACACCGTCCTTACAGTTGTAGCTAGCTGCAATAATTGTAGCCCTTGGTTGGTGGGGATTGGGCTTCTGTCGTGCGGCTCGCGCCTTGCCCCAACCAGGGCTACAATTTCTCCCAATACCTGCTCGTGTAAAAGCTGCAGTGCGGATCTACACTGCATGGTCCAGGCACACACGGGGCCGCATTATCAGAGAATCTCCCCTTACCGTGTGCAAATTTCACCATAATCCTGCTCCCAGATAATGTTAGAGCCCTTGTAACTCCTGTCGATGGTCAACTTTACTCCTTGTGGCTGAAAAATGACAGTTTAATGACTCAGGCGCGAAGTCAATTCGAACCTGACCGCCGTCGTTGAACTCTGTACCCAGCCGACTTGTACCATTACATTTTAGGGGTGGCCGACAGGTGTGAGGGACTAATGAAAACGGTGGCATGAGCAGTAGCGCGCTAGTGGCAGTAGTTGTTATTTTAACGTTATCTTTTCGAAGGATTGTAAAAAGGTCATAGGACCGTTTGCTCCTTTTCAATTACTGCAAGAATACAACTATCGCTGAAAGCAAAGAGAGACCAGTGACCATTGAAGAACTTGCCATCTTTATTTCTGAAGAAGTGAAAGAGATATTCACGCCATGCAAAGTCTGTCGTCTGGTCTTTGTCATTTTATACAGATGCTCTGACAACAAGAGGACACCGCAATATAATTATAAGATATCCAATCGATATTTACGGCTACTATACTATACGATATAGATCTCTAAGGCTATAAAATCTTCGATATATATCGGATATTTACCCGCCTAATTAACAAACTCTAGTATCATCTAGTAGCGAAGTTCGAGCCAGACTAGCGCTTGGCCAGAGCTGTAAAGTGGTGAAATGTCTGACATATATTCGCAACTCTTTTTAATCTTGAAGCTTATAGTGGTACAATTTCCGACTGTTTCAAATGTGCTGAAATAGTTCCGATTCATAAGGGAGGCTCTAAGAGTGATGTCAACAACTATAGGCCTATCTCCCTCCTACCAGTTCTTCTACCTAAAATACTAGAAAAACATGTTTATATTAGTTTTTTACAGTTTTATGCATTTAATCTTTTGTCACAACTCACAATCATCAGACAACGTTAACATCACTCTTGTCACATTGCTTTAGTCAAGTTAACTGACCAGGGTCTATACTTTTACAGAATATGGATGAAGATTTACGTGAAGATTTTTTCATCGTTGATCATAACATTTTGCTGAGCGAACTTTCTGTGTACAGGTTTTCTGATTTGTCACTGAAGTGGTTTCGATCATACCTTACAGGAAGAAGTCAATGTTAGTTTTAGGTGTACACGCTCATGTTTTGTCGATTGGTGTGGTGTATCTCAGGAGTCCATTTTTGGTCCACTTCTGTTTTTGATCATGTTATGTATGTCATTTTCCCTCCACACTCATCATGACATGACTTTATTATGATAATTAGTCTGGAACATTCTCAACTTTGTGTAAAAATGGGAAGCTTAGATACTACCACTACTGTGACTACTACTACTACTACTACTACTAAAACTACTACTACTACTACTACTACTACTACTACTACTAATAATAATAATAATATAATAATAAAGGGACAAGTCTTCGTTGCGGTGCTTCAAATCTTATTAGATTTATTCAAAAACTGTTGAGCTCAATATCAAAGCAGGTATGTAAAACATGCTGATTACAAGGATTTTGTTACAAAGAGAAAGATGTATCCATGAAAAAGCACAGACGTGAAAATGATGTAAAGAAATCCTCATACAACCCGGCCTACTTCATCATTAAGATGTATGTTGACAGACAAGAAAATGCCGAAATTTTAAACTGATAAACACTGCATTATTGAAGTAGTCATGAACAAACGGATGGAGGAATTCCATCTGATTAAAATCAAAGGTAGAGTACGGCGACGTCTTCTTATGCGTACGCGGTATTCTCTCGCTGTCGCCTCTCACTACGCGACAGCGAGAGAATACCGCGTACGCATAAGAAGACGTCGCTGTACTCTACATCTGATTTTAATCAGATTGGAGGAAGTCGTTCCTATATTGACCCTATTTCCATACTGAATTCATCATGCACACTGTAAAGTTCACTATGGTTCGAAGCGAGACTACATAAACGTCCTGTGAGAAAATTAACCTGGAATGTAATCCGCGTTTGTGTAATGAGTTTATTAAGATAAAAAATGTTACGACCGTACAAAAACAGTAAAATACCTACGTGTAGTATACAAATTGCAAAGTATTTGGCAAAGTATAAGTATAGTTAAACTATAAATAAATATCGGCAATTTCACAGACCCGGCGTGCCGTGGCACAAGGCTAGTCATTGTAGTATCATCTAGAGTCCGGAAATCGCCGATAAATATTCAGTATAGTATAGGCGATTTCACAGACGCAGCGTGCTGAGGCACAAGGCAAGTCATTCTCGTCCAGTGTCGATCGGCGATTTCACAGTAATCCCGAAATCGTCGATATGTCAAACTTTGATACTAGATGGTAAATATCCGATTAAAAAAAATTGTGCAAAGTCACGCCGTCATGGACAAGAATGCCGTTTTGGCACCCCACTTCACACATTGTGACCTTTTCAGTCGAACAGATTTTGCTTGGAACCACTCTTTCCACATTGAACAACAGCGGCATCTTGTTCATGTAGTTGTACCATGAAGGTGGATGGTTGAACTTAGTTGTGAAAGTTGAACTAGTTATGGAGTTTAACTTAGGCACGCGCCTCTGAACAATGTGCATGGGCACTAAGCTCTCACTGCTTTAAATGACCCGTTCCCGTGTAGGATTTATTGAACTAGTACGTAACTTTAATATTTGAGAAAGTTGGGAAGATACAGCAGAGGATTTATTGAACTAATTAAAATGCGTAGTTGAACTTCGGCAAAAGTATCTCTCTTTATTCACCAAGAGTTACATATTGTCATGAAATTACCCATCCTTTCACTCCCATAAGCTAGTCCTACGAGTATGGCAGAGTGTCCGGCTTTGGCTCCGGAGGCAGTGTAGGGCTCGTAGGGCTACCCGTAAGCATGCTCATTCAGCTCCCTCACACCTGTCGGCCACCCCTAAAATGTAATGGTACAAGTCGGCTGGGTACAGAGTTCAACGACGGCGGTCAGGTTCGAATTGACTTCGCGCCTGAGTCATTAAACTGTCATTTTTCAGCCGCAAGGAGTAAAGTTGACCATCGATAGGAGTAACAAGGGCTCTAACATTATCTGGGAGCAGGATTATGGTGAAATTTGCACACGGTAAGGGGAGATTCTCTGATAATGCGGCCCCGTGTGTGCCTGGACCATGCAGTGTAGATCCGCACTGCAGCTTTTACCACAGGGTACACGGGCTTGTTGTTTATTTGTGTCTGTTTGTTTGTGTGTATGTTTGTGTTTGTTTATTTGTATTTTTAATAAAATAACAGCGAAAAGCTGTTTTGTTAATATTTGTCAATAAAGAGCAGTTTATTTGTTTATTTGTTTGTTTATTTATTTATTTGTTTGTTTGTTTGTTGATACGTATTTCCGATGGTTAGGGTTAGGGTTAGGGTTAGGGTTAGGCTTAAGTTAGGATTAGGGTTAGGGTTAGGCTTATTCACTCCCTCTATATATTGAGACAAGGGGAGCAACTGGGATTCCAACATCTGTATTTTCATGTCAAGAAAAACACACCAAATAAATGCCAGACAATTGAAATATTGGGTTTGTGGCAGCATCATGTCCTGTACTTATCACACCTATCCTTTAATTCGATGGACAGAGCAAAAATCGGTGATATTTAGCATCTTTCTCCTTTGATTCGTACAGTTTGTACGGCAAAACGTAAGTGTCACACTTTGGCGGGTTAGTACGTCAGTGAAATTCAAATCGGACCAATCAGATAGCTTGTTAGCCCTGCCTTGGCCCGAACCGGAGACGTTACCGTTGTGGGGCTCGAACCAGGATGATTTTACTGTGGCGCATTTTGCCATGTTCATTTTCCCTTTACGAATCGTCGACAACTTTGTATGCCGCACATTCACTTTGGTCTTATGAGAAAAAGGTTCCACTAGAGTACTTAAACTATACATCTGTGCGAAACGCACTCATTTCCAATCAGTTCGTGAGATATACGAGCCTATTAAATGGAAAAAAAAAACATGAGCGTAACCCGGAAGTAAACAAATACAGAGAGACCGTCGCCACGCCACGGTTGAATTTCCGTGGCTGGAAAAGTTGTTCTTGGTATTGGTTCAATTCTAATAGTTTTCTAGCTATCGAAAGTAAACTACGGGCAGTAACCTTCCAACTACGAACAATACTGTACTCGTCCGAGTATACTATAAGCCCCCGATTCGGCAACACTGAACGGTGGTAAAAACTGTGGAGGGGCTCGAGCATCCCATTTTTTTCTGCCACGGTCGCTTAACTTGTGCTAATTTTATGCACGATTTTTTTCAACTCCTCTGGATGTGTCTATCGCTTTCCAAATCAACTTTATCCAAAGGTATTAATTACACAATCTCTGAATACAGAAGCGACATTTTGGTAAAATTTCAGCGTCGAAAAAACCCCAAACTTGAAACAAAGACGTCATGTACATGTTAGCCCTGCGTACGATGCTGTGTGTTCCGCTACAGCTAATAGCCCCGCTCACCACAGCGGGGCTATTAGCTGTAGCGGAACACACAGCATCGTACGCAGGGCTATGTACATGTATGCTGCTGATCTGAGTGTATGTGAACTGGCACGGCATGCATATTGCCTACACGGAAAGGCAACTCAATATTCCTGTATCAAACCGTATACATCTTGTGAAAACAACAACATAGCAGTGATTGTAATAGTCACCAGGAAAAAAAAGCTTCACAAATGAAAGGATAATTGCTTCAAACAAAAGCAACTGCATGTTCACATGAAAACAGACATCGTGGCCGTCAATGAAAATAAACCATGGCAGACGTGTGTGAGACTATTCTATTTAGGCGACGGGGTGAGCAGGGTCAAAGAATCAAGAAAGTACTGGAAAAACGTGTCATTTTCCTTACGTTGCTGTCAAGGGAACTCGAGTTTCCCATTGTTTTTACATCTTTTAATGGTTACTTTATTATTTTAAAGTATGATCCGTTGTCATGAACAGTGAATCAACGACTTTTTTGTTGCATTCTCGATATCTGCGAACACGTATTAGTCACAGGCACGACTGCATCTTGCTGTGGTATAGTCGCTTGAGAACTGGCGTTCGCGTATACTGCTGTGAGTCTAACAAGCTGCCTGATTGGTCCGGTTTGAATTTGTCTGACGTACTAACCCGCCAAAGTGTGACACTTACGTTTTGCCGTACAAACTGTACGAATCAAAGGAGGAAGATGCTAAATATCGCCGATTTTTGCCCTTTCCATCGAATTAAAGGATGGGTGTGGTAAGTACAGGACATGATGCTGCCACAAACCCAATATTTCAATTGTCCGGCATTCATTTGGTGTGTTTTTCTTGACTTGAAAATACAGATGTTGGAATCCCAGTTGCTCCCCTTGTCTCAATATATAGAGGGAGTGAATAAGCCTAACCCTAACCCTAACCCTAACTTAAGCCTAACCCTAACCCGAACTTAAGCCTAACCCTAACCCTAACCCTAACTTAAGCCTAACCCTAACCCTAACCATCGGAAATACGTATCAACAAACAAACAAACAAACAAACAAATAAATAAACAAACAGATAAGTAAACTGCTCTTTATTGACAAATATTAACAAAACAGCTTTTCGCTGTTATTTTATTAAAAATAACAAATAATCAAACACAAACACATACACATAAACAAACAGACACAAATAAACAACAAGCACGAGTCCCCTGTGCTTTTACACGAGCAGGTATTGGGAGAAATTGTAGCCCTGGTTGGGGCAAGGCGCGAGCCGCACGACAGAAGCCCAATCCCCACCAACCAAGGGCTACAATTATTGCAGCTAAGTTGTAGCCTGTTCTATTACGTGCCCAAAGCGACGGAAATCAAAAACAATGTGGGGAGACTTCGTATGTCAGTGATTTTCCGCTGCCGGTTGGTGCGGAGACGAACACATCTTTTCCCTCAATGTAACTCTCAACAAGTTTTCTTTGGTAAGCTCGCATGATTAGCGATGGTCGACCGATCAGTTGTAAAACGCGGTTGATGTACGAACTGGATGCCATTATTCGCCCAGATATAAAACGTACTCGATGTCTAGCTTTGCACGGAGATGACAACAAACTTTTTAATGCATGCAGAGGTTTATTAGCATGCGTTCTTCTTATTGGCCAGAATAAAGGCGGGGGCTGTCAATCACTTTGTATTTGCTCTACGTCACTGTGTACACAGTCCGTCTCACCGCCTGTACTTTTAGTCCAGTCATTTTAGGCCAAAAAAGGGGGTAACCCACCACAAATTGCAACAGAATTTATCTTTTCACCATTCATCTCAGAAAAACCCATAGAAAAACATATCAAAAGTCTTCCAAAATCCGAGGAGTGGAAAACCGCCTAATTTGCATAAATCCAAAATGGCCGCCCCAGTATTATAGTTTCAACGCTTTTGGCCACTTACTGCCCAATATTGGTCCGATTTTAATAATTTTTTTTTAATTTCCATATACCTTGTACATTCCCTTCATATTTTAGACATTTTTACAATAATTCCATTGTTATTATTTACAAAACAGGGACATGAGTCCGAATTTTACTGTAAAACAATAGTATTCTCACACACTATGTCTTGTAATCAGTACTTGATTTATTTTATACGATACAAATGTCTGTAATGTGAAATAAATAAATAAATAAATAGATAAATAGATAGATAGATAAATAGATAGATACATAAATAAATAAATAAGAAAGAAAGAAAGAAAGACAAGAAAGACAAAATTATTCATCAGTTGTTGTTCGTCTTTGCTTGTAAAGGGAAAGCAACTCCACTTCATATTTGGGTTGTTTGAGTTTTGTGTGTGATATTGTGTTTAATATAAGTGTATATCATGTTTGGCTGTTTTGTGTAAAATGTTGCCCAGCCATGGCGAGACGTACCGGTAATCTATGTGTCTTGTGTTTTATCCGCACTGGAGCGGAGAGATTGCTGTGACACTACGATACTTTGGCGCTACGTTTCGAAAACAGAGTTTTCTTGGGTACACACTTGGAGATAGGTTCGGAAGAGAGAGAGAGACAGAATGGCCGGAGAGAGCTTTGTATTGTGTCTTAGTATGACCAAGTTCAAAGATAAACAAGTCATCGTTGATGACACAGTCCCCGCTTGTCCATTTTGTTATAATCTTTGGTGTCTAGGTAGCTGTGGAATGACATTGATGCAACGGGTGCATCAGGCCTGTGACTTGCATAATAAAGTTATCTGAGGAACGTTCAATAAAAGACTCATCTCTGCCGGTGTTGACCACTAAAGGAACTTTTGATTACATCACACATAACGATGCCCTCACTGCCTCTAGTGTCATGACAGCACATACTATACACATGGTTTGGTGGAATTTTCGAAATGGTATGGGATCGGTATGTTGTTGTAATCAGCCATTTTGGATCATATATGAAACAAATTAATGTGCACAAGAATGCAGCCATATCACGTTTAAACAAAATCAGTCCATTGAAGGACAGTGACCTATGTTTATAAAATTGAAATCAAATGGCTGCCTATTGACCATATGGATCGTAGCACAAAATTAGTAGACATGCATAAGTATGCCATAGTACTTTATCTTTGTACCAAGTGTCAACAACATTGGATAAGGAATATTTGCATATGATTAAGCCTAAAAGACATGAAAAATCCAAAATGACAATCTGGCAGCCATATTGGAACATGTCACGAAGTAATTGACATGTATACTGTATGTGTGCCATAGTGCTTGATCTTTGTGCCAAGTTTGGACAAAATGGGTTTAATGACCTTTGAATTATGCTTCAAAGACATGCAAAATTCCAACAAAATGGCTGTTCTGCAGCCATATTGGATCCTATCGCAAGGTTAATTGATACATGCATATGTATGCCAGTGCTTTGCCTTTGTGCCTTAGTTTGAACAAAATCAGTTCAAGGATGTTTGAGTTATGGTTCAGAGACATGAGAAAATCGCAAAAAAATGGACGCCGTCGGCCATATTGGATCATATCATGAAATAAAGTGGCGTTCATATGAAGGGCATAATGTTTTGCTTTTGTGCCAAATTTGAACAGAATCGGTTCAAGGATGTCTGAGTTATGGTCCAAAGACATGAAAAATCGCAACAAAATGGCTGCCTCACGCCCATATTGGATCGTATCGCAAAATAATTTTACATGCACATGAAGGCCATAGTGTTATGCCTTTGTGCCAAGTTTTAACAGAATCTGTTCAAGGATGTCTGAGTTATGATCCAAAAACATGAAAGATCCCAACAAAATGGCCGCCTCACCCCCATATTGGATCGTATCGCAATATAATTTGACAAACATATGTAGGCCATTGTGTTATGCCTTTGTGCAAAGTTTGAACAGAATCGGTTCAAGGATATTTGAGTTATGGTTCAAAGACATGAAAAAATCGCAAACAAAATGGCCGCCTCGCGGCCATGTTGGATCGTATCGCAAAATAATTTGACATGCACATGTAGGCCATAGTGTTATGCCTTTGTGCCAAGGTTGAACAGAATATGTTCAAGGATGTCTGAGTTATGGTCCAAAGACATAAAAAATCGCAACAAAATGACCGCCTCGCGCCCATATTGGATCGTATCGTGATATAATTTAACATGGATATAAAAGCCATAGTGTTATGCCTTTGTGCCAAGTTTGAACAGAATCTGTTCAAGGATGTTTAAGTTATGGTCCAAAGACATGAAAAATCGCAACAAAATGGCCGCCTCGCGGCCATATTGGATCGTATCACAAAATAAATCAACATGCATCTGTAGGTGATAGTGCTATGCCTTTGTGCCGAGTTTGAACAAAATTGGTTCAGCAGTGTCTGAGAAACTGTTGATGACGGACGGACGGACGGACGGACGCACACACGGACGGACGCACAGACGGGACCCAATCTATAAGTCCCCGCCGGACTTCGTCCGCGGGGACTAAAAAGGAAACACATAAACAAGAATCATAGAATGACAAAAATAACGAAAAGTCACAATTGAACAAAACTGAGCACTGCACCAAACAACTCAGATTCATTAAGAACCTTTCAACACACAAACTCACCAATATTGAAATCAACGTACTTAGCAAAGGCTTAAAATTCATTCCCACAACAAATCGTCCTAACAGAATCCACCTGTTAGGGGACATAAAATATACATTCCGAAAATGAGACTTCGATATATCATGAGACACAGACCGTACAACACCCAGTCAAAACGAACTCGAAATGGATCCCACATACAACCGAGAACACAAAACTAGAAAATTATTTGGAAGCAACAAAATTGGGTATTGTTAACACACCTATTCGAAACACAAAAAAAACCCAACATGACACGTGCAGAACAAATAGTGTTCAAAACGGTATCAAAAAACAAGAAGATAACCATCAAACCGTTTGATAAAGGACGGGGGACAGCAATTTTAAACACTGATGATTACATAAGGGAATGTCAACTTAACGATCAACAATACTACACAAAATTGGCAACAGATGACACAAAAAATACAATAGAAGACATATCGGTACACAATCTCATAACAGAAATGTACAATGAAAAACACATTGACCATCACACATATGAATATTTGAATCCAGTCGATAGAAAAATAAGAACGCCACTTTGGTACCTTCTACCGAAAATACACAAAGTGCCACCACCAGGAGCTATGTTCGTAGTACGGCCAAGCATAAGTGGATGCTCCAGTCCAACATTTCACATATCAGAATTCATGGACCATTTTCTCAAACAAATCGTCAGAAAGAACCAACATACATCAAAGACAACATACTTTATACGGAAAATTGAGACAATCAAAGTTCCGGCCAAAGCGACTCTAGTAACACTGGATGTAATTTCCATGTACACGAATACACCACATGATGAGGTAATTGAATCAATCGGCAGAGCATTAAATATGGAAAGATCACCAAACAGTTACATAATCAAGCAACCACCAACGACACACATGATAGCTCTGCTAGAAGTAATCTTAAAAAAAACCAACACATTCAAATTCAACGATGAATTCTACTGGTAAATATGGGGATGCTCGATGGGGTCCCCGTCTTCTCCAGAAATAGCAGATATTACATTTCATGAGACAGAAACGAGAATAATACAGAAACACAAACAACAAATATCGACCTGGCTGAGATTCAGGGACGATGTTTTTTCTGATTTTCATTGGAACACAACAGGAACTCAATGAATTCATATCAAACATCAACAAAATGCATCCTACATTCAATATTTCGTTTGAAAGCTTCTCTCAAGAAATCACATATTTAGACCTATCTACAAAGGTCGTCGATACAACAAAGAGAATATTCTCGACATCAACACACACACAAAGCCAACAGATACATTTCAATTCTTTAAAAGAAACTTATGCCATCCGGCAGCAACATTCAAAGGTCTGATCAAAGGTGAATCATTACGATACATCAGAACATGTAAGAACGAAATCGATTTTACACGAAAAGTCACACAATTTAGTGAAAAATTACAAGACCGACAATACAAATAAATGAAATAGAAAGCATTATCAGAGAGACAGATCATAAAAGCAGAAAAAGACTGCTTGAACAACAAAAGGAAAGAAATAACGCCACCAACAATACCAACATATAGCCCGTACATAGAAACGAAAAAAATCAAGCAAGCCCTGACAGAAAACTGGAGTGAACTTGAAAAAGACGAAACACTAAAAAAGCTGTTCCAAAACCAACCTATAATCGCATATATTTATTAAAAGGAACAGAAATATAGGTGACACACTTATAAGCGCCAGACTTCACAAAAACTACAATAGCTCAAACTCAGGGTCACACGAACCTACACAAACACAACGAGATCAAACTGTAGACATTCTAGCTTCCCTACTTGTGAACAACAAACGTAGGTGGAACAACAATTTAGCAAATTAAAAATCTAACAATCAATCAATTGTGCTCACCAATCAAAAATGAATTTTAAGTGGCTGATGAAGAAAACTCTGTTTTCGACACGTAGCGCCAAAGGATCGTAGTGTCACAGCAATCTCTCCGCGCCAGTGCGGATTAACGCAAGACACGTAGATTACGGGTACGTCTCGCCATGGCTAAGCAACATTTTACATAAAACAGCCAAACATGATATACACTTATATTATACACAATATCATTCTCAAAACGCAAACAACCTAAATATGAACGATGTGTGGAGTTGCTTTCCCTTTACTACCAATACTATTTAATTCCCATGTGATCTGTACACCTTCCAGGAGACTTTAAAGCCCCTCTCCCTTTGCTCGGCTCTCCCGCGCTGGCACACTATGTCAATTCAGGCGCGGCTGTTTATCTACAATTTGGGTAAAATAAACAGCATTTGGGAAACTGGTAATTTTACAATTACCAGCTAGTATTGAACCTCATGTTGAGTTTCACAACTATGGTGACAACCAGTGTACCCTGGTAACACAATATCAACAAACTAGATATAACTAGACTTCAAACCAGGTTGACTGTGTTTGATATGAATAAACCGCCAACTTTTTATAGGACGAATGTTCTAAAAATGTGTAAGTTCAGCCGGTGGCTTTTAATGTGAAATACGGAATAGGTTATTGGCAAATTAACAGCCAAAAACAAAATGGATACATATTCTGTATTAGTTATACTGAGATTGCTTTCAATATATTTCACACCATACATGTATATGTTAGCATCTTGCAAAATTAGACCAGTATTGATTGGAAGGTGAAGTGTGTTTGTGTACCATTGTTTTACCCTGAAATTCAGACTTGTGTGCCTATTTTATTAATAACTACAATTGGAAATGCCCTAAAAATGTTGGAAATTAGAAGAGAATGTACAATTTATAAGAAAATAAAAAAAATATTGTCCAAATCGGACTGATATCGCGTAATATGTGGTCATAAGTGTTGATTCCATAATACCGGGGGCGGCCATTTAGGATTTATGCAAATTAGGCATTGTTCCACTCCGTGTGTATTTATCTATTTACTTATTTAGTTATTTATTTATTTATTTATTTAACATTACAGACATCTGCACCTTATAAAATCATGAAACAAGTATTGATTAGAAGACATTGTGTGTGAGAATACCATTGTTTTACAATTATGTTCCTGGTTTGTAAATAAAAACAATTGAATTTTTGTAAACATGTCTAAAATATGATGAAAATGTACAAGGTAAATGGAAATAAAAAAAAAATTACCAAAATCGGACCAATATTGGGCAGTAAGTGGCCAAAAGCATTGAACCTATAATACCGGGGCGGCCATTTTTGATTTATGCAAATTAGGCACTTTTCCACTCCTTGGATTTTGGAAGACTTTAGATATGTTTTTCTATGGGTTTTTCTGAGGTGAGTAGTGAAAAAATAAATTCTGTTGCAATTTGTGGTGGGTCATTTCATATTTTGACTGGACTATTTGCAAGAAGTCCAAGTCGGTGAATCCGGCAGAAACTAACTCACTACTGCGCAGACTCAAACGTGACGCATTCAATCGCTAGGAAAACCTGGCGTGAGCTGCCAAATTCCGGATAGGTTTATACGAAATAGGAGAGACACAAGAGAAACTATTATAAATGATTTAATTTTTTTAAAATTCACCGACTTGAACCAAGTCTAACACAGTACGTGTGGTTCGCCGCGCGCGTGGTATGCGTCTATGCATACTACGCGGTGGCCGCTATGTATCAACCGCACGTAACTGGGCTAGTCACCTATGCGAATTCTAGTGGAATCAGCAAAAATTGTTTTTCGTTTTTTCACCTAGTCAGTAAAACTCAGCTTTCTCCCACGGGCCATGACCGATCACCGACGCAAGTGGTACTGTGGCGTACAGCAGCGTCAGTGCAGACACGTACTCCATAGCTTAGTCAGTCCGGGTCAGCTCCAAAATTGGAGATCCATTATGATAATGTATTCCGGCATTCAGCCAATCATCGATTAGATTACATCATTAATAAAGTACGGTCACACTGTGTCACAAATTACCCACCAAGTGTGATTGGCAGTTTTGGGCCGCTTATTAAGCCCCTGTCTTGTGAATTTCGACGAATTTCGACAGTCAACATAATCCACGTGTTCTGCAGAAGGTCATGTCCAACAAGGAGTCCGATTAGTGAACAAATATTCGAAATATTGACGATTCATTTCTACCCCAAGTTTATCGATTTCGCTCAAGTACCGAGAATCATTTTGTGGATGTTCGTCATCTCTATTAGAAATACTGTTATAAAGGTTATTTGTGTAGGTACGCGTATAACATTTTGCAAGAAAGAAGAACAATTTCAGAGCTTTAGAACGATACCTGTTTTATAGTTGTCAAACGCAGACTAAAAATGGTACGCGATTTTGAAAATGTGTTGACAGAGTGGCCACACAACTGTTCCCCATACGGTAGAATTTGTATCGCTGCCATCTCGGACACAAATGGTGTATTCTGAACGATTTGTGTAGGTACACGATTTATATTTCGCAGGACTTCAAGCCAGAGTCTAGGAATCACAGCGATATATGGGGTTTGGTTGTCTTAGCCAGAATAAAACTGGTACGCGATTTTGAAATTGTGTTTTGACAGAGTGGCCACACAACTGTTCAACATTATGACAGAATACGGCGCGGGAGTTCGACACAGTATGGCGTACGTAACGAAGGACGCATGTGGAGGTTGCCAGGAAATACAATTTTTACTGATGGCGCGCTGGCCGCTGATTGGCTAATGAGAGGGGGAAAATATTATGGTATAGCGCTCCAATTTTGGAGCTGACCCCGACTGTTAGTTGACAATGGCCCCAGTGCCGAACGTTCGATGTTCGGCAGCTGAATTTAGGTGGGCCACCGGAATTCAAACTTTTACTTTTTTGAAGACATGTTTTTATCGATATCTCGCGATCTCCGCCCAGTCGCTATGTCAAATATCGATCGTTGGCACTAAAAAAATGTGTTTTAAAAATGTTACCAAGTGGGAGTGCCACTTTAAATTAAAATAAACAATAGCAGGGAGAAACCTGTGCTGAGACCAAGACCCCTCCACCCGGCTCCTGGGGACAGACATTTAAAGGTAGGGACTCGATCCAAGGGATCGAGTTTGTTCTAGTCTGTAAGAGGATCGTGAAGGTGCCATAGCCTTTTGTTTTCCATTGAAAATGTAATCTAGTGAGTAAATTTCCTGGCAAGACAATCTGGCGCCTGAACCATGCGCCTTTGACAGTTTGAGCAGACCCTATGGAATGGCGAATTGTACTCCGCGAAATAGCGAAATTGCGAAATGACGAAATGGCGAAATCACGATTTTCGATTTTTCCAAATAGCAAAATAAACAAATATAGAAACTACACACAGAGAAATTACCTGCCACCTAGAGTATGCTTTATAATATAGTACAACATTGCATGTAAAACGCCATGTCTATTTTTTACATCCATGGTTGAACATCGCTGAAATTGGCCTGGGAATCAAATTCAGTTTCGAGTTACTGAACAAACAGCTGGCATATGTGTTTTTCCAAACTGACCAAAGTCATTTTCTGTCACATGAAAAGTTTTTCGACCATAACAAGTTTGTTACTGCCATGTGTTTTGCAGTATAAAGAAAAGGCACTGATTAGCGATGATACCAATGTCGGTTTAGTTTATTTGTTTGGCCACTCTTTTATCGCATACTCCTGCCAAACTACCTGTACGCGTGCACGCTTACACGAAACATTTTTATCTTGGTACAAGAGATCTAAGGGGACAAACCTTTAGATAGTTGGAGGGGGTGGTCAGAAACGGAAAAAAAATTCAGAACAGAAAGTTTGGGGGAAAATATCTTCACACTACATTGCAAAATAAACAAAAATTTAGAACACAATTGGGTAAAATAAATCTGCAAGACTCAGAAAAATAATTTGCACATTTATGCTCATTGGAAAAAAAAAGAAAATTTGAAATTATCAGTTGTACAATTTTTTTTTTTCACAATCCGATCGTGACCACCCCTTCCCAAAATCTAATGGTCTGTCCCCAAGCCTGGAGGTATACGTGGTTTTGTGCGCTGTCAACTTCCGGGTTCGCGATCGATCGATCGTTCGATTTCGCCAAATTCATCCTACTTTCGGTGTTAAACTTCGATGTTGAGAATTAAAACATGTGCAGATTCACTGAATTTGACTTTGTTCAGGTGAAACTCAGCAGATTTTCTTATCAATTTCCAACCTGCACGGCATACACATGGGTTTTGGAATCCACCATGCAGATTGCAGTGTGCACCCGGGTATTTCGGCTTAACATCGATTATACAGCATACTCTAGGTGGCAGGTAATTTCTCTATGTGTAGTATCTTTATTTCTTCATTGTGCAATTTGAAAAAAATCGTCATTTCGTCATTTCGCCATTTTGCTATTTCGCTGCAATTAGCCCTATGGAATCATGTTGTATCACGTATTCCCAATGATAACAAACGCATAAATATCTACTGTTTATTATTCATTATCTTGTCTCATTATATTGAAAATTTGATCTTGTTGCAATAAACTTCCATTCGTACATAATGCGGTGTAAATCTTTCTTACGAGCAAGTTTAGCAATTAAATATTGACATTGACATTGAATATTTCATAATTTTAGGGCCTAAACGGAGAGCGAATGGGGTTATTTTTCCCTCAAAGATTGTTTGCATCTCGCTTGCGTGTGCGACAAAAAGTTGGCCTGATCAGAGAGGTGTTACCAGGGGCTATGGCTGTTCAAACAGAGTATCAAAATGTGACGCTCACACAGAATCTCTCCACCTGTCACTCACATAACTTCGTTTCACGGTCTACAGGTAAAATGAGGTCAACGGTACGCTGTACCATGGATGTAAAAAATAGATTTTTTACATCCATGGCTGTACATACGGGGAACAGCCTGAACAGCCACGTTCCGAACTCTTTACTCGATCACAAAAAGATCAGACTTTCTTTTTTGTTACTGGAGAAGTTTTCCCTTTGGATGAAATAACTGTACATTTGCAAAACGCAAAATAACTTCTTAAATTGGAGTAGTACTTTTAAGTATGAAATTATCGCCAGCGCGCGTAGACAAAAGTTTAGAGAGAGGATGTACCCAGGAGTACTTGCGTCGACAATGTTTGTCTGCCGTAAAGGGAAGTTCACTTCTCGCATGATATTTCCGCATTGGAGTCTTCAACTTCTCATACTTATAGTTTGTTTTGAAGGATACGGTGTCATCAGTAATTCTCAGTAACACTGTGACACTGAGTGTTTTTCTCCTGATTGAAAATACAGTTGTCGGTGGCGACAGTAAAACTTTAGAGTGTTGCACGTACACCCTGTTCAAAGTCCAGCATCTCGACGCTCACTATGCAGTTCTACAGAATTTACACATACACTAACAGGTATGTTAATAAGCTGACGTTTGATTGTAAATACTCAACTAAACTTGCTAGCTATAAGAGAGGCAACTCATCGTTATATTGCACTGTCCCATCACCAGCCGAATTGTAGGTCTACAGGCTATAGCGCAAGAAAACCTTGCGTCTGTCAACCGTCTTATATGAAAGCATTAGGCTTTTCTTGAAGGTAGCACACATCACAGGTCCGTGGACGGCGGAGTTGCCGTGTAGTATACTAGAGAGAAGGGCCTTCTCTCTATGTATACTACACGGCAACTCGACGGACCTGTGGCACACAGATTCACTTTTTGAACATAAAATTTAGTTTAACGAAAACCAGGGCTAGATGATATCGAACAATGAGCATGTAAACATAAATCACTTTGAGGCCAAAAACTTTTTATGAGATTGTAAAGTAGGGATACTAGTTCCGAGAACAAAGTGTTGGTAGATGTGCACAGCATTGAAGCACACAATAATTAATGTGAAAGATTTTTACTAAGGGTATAGATTTCCTATAGTGTTCTGTTAGGAATATTGTCAACGTTCATCGAATTCGCGAAGCAAATTACATCAGTGCAGTATGCATGAGTCAGAGAATTTTCAGAAAAGATTTGCATTAACCCTTTTCCACCAAATCGGTGAAAATCCGCTCGGAATTCGGTGTAGCCAGAATCTAAGCACTGGTGACCGTTTTTCTACCAACTCGGTGGAAATCAGGCCCTTTTTTGGTACTCCCTTTCCTGCCAAGTCAACGGCACTACGTTTTGCTATCCCCTGTGCGTTTAGGGGTCATCTGAGGACAGGTTTTCTGATGAGGAACGCCTTTTCCCCTCGAAAGGTTCGCAGGGAGTTGATAGACAGGGAAAGGTGCAGAAACCTGTCAGTCAGTCCCCCACACCCGAGGGGGGGGCTGGTTTTTTTTACTGCTTTTTAGCGGACTTGGCAGGATAGCATGGTGACGTTTTCTGGTGGAGTTGGACTTTCTTGGCTGCTTGGCACTATAGAGATTGCTGCCGAACTTGACCAACTCGCCAATGCTAATCTAGAAAACTACCTCTTGCCACGGTCCCTCCACAAAATTGTGGAGGGACCGTGCTCTTGCAAATGACTTGGCAGATGGTGCCGATGGTGCGTTGTTGTGCGTGACTGAAAATGAGAACGTATTTTTGACGGGACGGCTCAACTTGTTCCTCCCATGGAGGTAGGTTCCTACCTCCATGTTCCTCCGACGGAACGGATATGAACGACTCTGAAATACTATTACAAGCTGGTGTCTGACGTATTACGCTGGGCTTCAGCTCTCCAAGTTCAAGCCAGGCAATGTGTTTCACCGCCTTGGCCGTGCCATTCAATGGACGTGGCTTTGGATTTTTTATTTATTCTATCGTCCGAAGTATTGGCTCTGGTTTGCCGGCAAACGTATCCTCTTGCCGACGACTGTGGTTGCTACGTACGCTACTTGCGTACCGAGAATTCAGGGGACATAAGGTCAATGCTACGGGGATACCCCTGTACTGAGCAGGGACTGCTTTTGTTATGCAAACCAGCTATCCACAATGGCTGCAAGGCTTGTGGAGACATCGATGTCTAGACCAATGGAAGCATATTGCGTTGTACCCTTGCATCGCAAAAGTGAGACTGTAGTGACTGGTTATCACTGGTTAGCTGCAGCCCAAGCCATGACGGTACGAACCCGTACCTGACTGAGGACCGCTCGATTAAGTCGGTAATGAACCGTAACACTCGTAAGCCAACTCCCAAACGAGCTGGTGAAACTACGTGGAAGCTGTGCCTCAATGGCTCAGCCATGTCGTTTGTACCACAGGCTCTAGAGTCAATGCAGGCGAACCGCTAGCCGCCACTGATACAATAAAAATCAAACTCTGAAAGGTTTGACAAACACTCGATACTGCTGAAAACTATCGACACGATCAGTTATTGATACCATAAAATCTTAAAAGACGTAATTTTTTGCGACATTTAGGCCTACAGTCAAGGATGACGGTGAATTTTGCCTGCCTGTTGTAAAACGGTATACATCGAAACAATTTGAAGCCCTATACTCACGGCCTCTGTGAGTATACACGACGGATCGTGCAACTCGACAAAACTGTAAATGATTAAAGGCCGCTCTGTTTTACACTCATTATCATGTCGATATATCGTGGTAACTGCAGTCGGCCTTGTGAACTTTTTTAAAGACCAACGAGCAAGCAACAGAAGCAAGATGTTCTACAACAAAGGCAGCGAAACGTGAACTTGACTGTCGACTGCAGGTAGCACAATTGGGATGTCGTGTAACATCTAGTCCTCATATCAGTTATATCGGGCATAGTTCAAAATCATAGAGGTGAAAAAATACCTCCCTGTTTAAAACCAAATATGTTTAGTCAACAGCACCGTACTCGTAGTATGTTTTTGTCTTAAACTCTTCTATGAACCGTTTAAGTTTTGAACGCTTCAATGGAAAATCAAAGCAAAGAAAACAGAGTCAGTTTGATAAAATGAACGGCTGTATTATGTACTTGATGTGTACATGTAAATTCAAAACAGTTAAAGTGTGGAACTAGTGAAGTGATACTGGATGTTGTTATCATATGACACAGATATGCTAAAATTACCAGGGTTACACTCACTAGACGAGTATTATTATAACATTGTGTCACATTGTTGCACCAAAATCAATCCATTCCATTGCTAGAATCTGCATGCACGGACATAATTCATACTGATCTGAATGTAACTAGCTGCACCGTGCTATGCACGTCGATCGGAGGGATTAGACTCTTCGTAAATGTAAAACGTCGAAAGACAAAAAATTACTATGCTCAGAGTTAATTCTAGGACGCGCCATTGCGCAATAGCCTTGTTCACAGTTACAGGTTTGTTACTAAATATAGCTGTACGCGCGCGACATCGGACACGCAGCTTGAAATGCTGACAAATTTTATCAATGTTGCATGCGTGGCTGTTTTTGCAGCTTGTACTCTGAGTCGTTTTTTAGTATTCACTGTTACACTAGCAGTCGCCCTCTGAGATGTATTTTCGTCGTTCTTGCATGCGTAATTTTCAAAAGCGTAATCTAAAAATGCGGACAAATATTTATTTATGCATATTAATGAGAGAACGGTGACGTAAACTGTGAACGGCCCTATTAGCGCAATAAAATCTCGAATGGCCCTCATTTCTTTGTTTGATGCGCCACTAAGGGCGCAACATTATATGAATAGGTCGATCACGCAGAGTTCACGTAGTTCATAGTACATTCGTATAGCTCCCCGAAGTTCATTACCTCAGTCATAGTGTGACATGTAAAACGATTCAGTTATCCATGCATCAACCTTTGCAATTAAATACCCACTACAGCATATATGGTGGTACATAGGAAGCTGGGTAGAAAGGACTGATGTAGGGGCAACAGTGTATTGGAGCCGTAAGCATGTGGCATGGCCGATGATATGAATGAATAACAACGGCACTGGCTGCTGCGTAATGGTGGAAAGCTAGTCGCCACTCAGATTTTTGACGCTGGTATAGTTGATGAACCCAGGATGATCGGGCAGCTTTTGAGAAAAACGCTTGAAACATTTGGCTTGAAACGTTTGATTGAAGCGTTTGCAACGTCTACCGTCTATACTTGTAAACGAAACGTTGAACACTGCAAGGAAAACATCCATGATCGTTTTGAAGAGCAACACATTTTAGGTTGGACACATCTCGTTTTCCAGAGTAGCCAGGTCTTTGCATAGAACAACACCGCTGTGTAAAACCCTTTGGCCAGAACCAATGATCGTAAATTTGCTAATACATCGAGCTATGTTTAAAAGTTGATGTATCGATCACTTTATATAGGTCGTACGGGTTACACTCTCGTGCTATATCAGTGTATTAGTTATTGTCGATGTGTGCAAGTCGAGGGCCACTATTGGAGAAATCCTACCGGTGCGCTAAGCTTTGATCATGATCGTTTCCACAGTCAAAATCACAGTCTTTAGCAATTTGTACAGTTGTTCAAGTCCGACATATCAATAATGCATCACATAAGTTACGTAAACAATTGAATCAAACCAAACGGTTTGCTGTTGCCATTGTTGGGCCTGTTGCGTACGTACAAGGGACAACTTTGCAGTAGGCTTGGTTAGTTACGGGGCACCCGATCTCCAGTATTCTCCTTTTCTTCACTTGAAAGACTATACTATTTTCTGCAGAAAATTCAAGGTTTTTACATGTGTGATGATGATGGCCCCCGATTTTCTAAAATGGCCCCGTTGGGACAGGAGTTTGGGCCCACAGTGGCCCCTTGTTTTTAGTACTTTGTGCCCTGTGGGCACAAGGTACTAATGTGATGGCGCGGCCCAATACGGCCAACATAGTGGGCCGTATGCTGTGGACGCAGGTATCTCAGAAACGCTTCAGTAACTTTTTCTGAAATTTGGTCTGGTGGTCACTTGGGCATGTATCTCAAACGGTCTTTTTTCTTTTTTTGATTGAATCATTTTAAAGTCACTTTTTTAGCTTTTTTCTGAAAACCACTTTTTTCACTTTTTCCTCAAAACCACTGATTTGATTATTGTGATGTTTGGCATGGGTGTTCGTATAGTTGAAATACCGTCAGAAATGTTCAAAATTTGGTGATACATGCCTTACATTATTTTTAAACATATTTTTATCCATTTTATTTTATATTTACTTGATTTTGCCTCACTTTCGCTAAAGCTACCGTCTGCGCATGCGCACAACTGTAGGACAAAATCTGAGTTGAAAAATCGAAACGGACGCCATCTTGTTTCTCGTATGGGCACATTTTTTACATTGTGAACGTTTCATGGGTATTTCAATATGTTCTATAGTTATGAAGTTGACAGTGATGCACTTTTGCAGCTGTCGTGTATTTTTTGGTACGAAAGGCGCCTTTGATCGACTGAAGAATGATGGCCTCCGTAGGCGATAAACACCGGTACTGGCAGGCATATCAGTTCTACTGAGGAAGTAATCCACTGGCCCGTATAGGTCACTGGGCTCACTTAGGGGAGAACCACTTGATTTCTGGGGGGGGGTATGGAGGATTTCGAGGAAAAAAATTGTCACCAGGTAAAATAAAAGACAAAAATTAAGCCTGTAATGGCTTGAGAAAAAAATATTCTCATAACAGACAGAAATAAAAAAGGAATTGTCACAATGCTGTTGAAATGAGCAAAATTTTGGAAACTTCATTCTCATGTATTCTTTGCTGGCATGCTGCCAAAGGCATGCAAATGTTTTTACCACAAGTAATTCTTATGTGTTGTTTTTCCAGCACTTATGATATAAGCATTCACTACTGTACACCTCGGTGCACTTGATGTTTTCCTTCCCTTTTCTGACCCAAGAAATCATGTTTCAGGATTTCTGTTGCAATATCTCAATGGTATAGGCAATATCTAGATGGGACTATTTGACTTCTCTAAATCGTGAAAATTTAAAACACAAGATAGGAGTCAATAAACTAGTGTTAAAACCAATACATTATTCTCTCAATATAAATATGTTAGAAAGATTACAAGTTGACAATGAAAATTGAGGAACAACAAATATAATTAAATACAATGTGTGAGCCTTGTTTCTCTGACCACAAAAGATAACATCTCCCCTGAGAACTTAAAAGGAATTGACTGTTTTAAAGAAAAGCAGGTATAGTACTGATCACAGTTGATTTGCCAAAAAAGTGTTCTATAATTTAAAGTTGTATATATAATAGACTTTCCATTTTGTTTGTCATTTGTTGGAATGTAAAATGAATAAATAAAAACATCCTGTGATATGTGAAACACTGGCTTAAATTTGAAAAATTGCACTGCTACTCCATTTGAAAAAAAAATTGATGCAGGTCTGACTGTAGAAATAAAAAAATGCTGTCTCTCTAACAAAAAAAAGTTCCCATACCCACTTCCTGCATACCCCCCCCCCCCCCGAAATCAAATGGGTCTCCCCTTAATATGGGCATGCGCACATAACAAGTTATGTTTCTCGGTCAGTTGCGAATTTTGACGTTTTAGGTTGGTTTTAGCGTATATTCGATTGCTGTCATGTATTTTTTGGCACGAACCGCTCCTTCGATAGACTGAAGAATGATGGCCTCCGTACTCCCCAGTACCGGCGAATCCATTGCTTTTAATAGCGAGGCAATCCCACCGGCGGTCCGTACTAATAGCATGTCATAACAAACTAGCGTCTTTTTATGTTGATATACTGTCCTTTCGACACAGCGATAACTTTTAGTTTTCTGTTCCTTATTTTGGGTAATTTTGACAGTTGTGCATTGATTTTGACATCATCTTTTACTTAATAACCGTCGATGTCGGCAACTCTCTCGCTAGCCCTGCGTACGATGCTGTGTGTTAGGAACGCACACAGGGAATGCACTGCGTACACTGCGTACGTACGCAGGGCTAGCGAGAGAGTTGCCGACATCGACGGTTATTTACGAAAAGTGAATAAAAGACTGGCATTTTTGGAAGCGATCGAGTAGCTGAGGCGGGCAGGGATACGACTTGGGCCCAAGAACGCTGAATTTCGGCAGTAATTTGGCTTTTTACGTCAAGTCCCAAAATGGATTTGAAGTCACCGACCCTACGTACGGGTCTTTGCAGGGCTGTGGTGAGCGGGGCGAATAGCTGTAGCGGAACACACAGCATCGTACGCAGGGCTAAATCCGACATGGTAGTTTGGCATGATCATCAGATCATACATGATCCGAGATTGCAGTTTAGCAAGGTCACGATAACTAATGTTGTTTGTTTCACTGTTGTTATGTAGGTCATTCCCCCCACACTCATCATGACTTGAGTTCAATTAGTCTAGAACATTCTCAAGGTCACTGCCCTTGATGACCTCACAACCTTGAATTCAATTAGTCATGTTTGGAATGTTCTGGAAAGTTGATTAGTTGTGTAAGGGAGATAATTTTAGAACAGTAATTAGCATGTCAATAAAAGTTCTAGATTGTTCTTATATGCCTTTATAAAAGGGACGTGCTCAGCTTCCAGTCAGACTTTTGGGATCGTGTCTCTTGTGTGTTACATAAACTCCAGCAGTAGTCATTCTCAAGACTTTTCAAGACCTTCACTGTCAACGCTGGATTTATACTGTGGACTTTGTGAGCTTCAAGCCTGCAAACCAAAGGACTGTTCATTCATCCGACTGACTGTTACAACTCTGAGACTGGAGCTTTGCCGTCCCAGCTGAGATAAGTACTGTACACTTTAAAGCTTGTATTCTATCCCTAACTTAGCAATTAGTTTTATTTTCGTAATAAATTTTGTTTAAACGTTAACTGCTGAGTTCACCCTTTTGTTCGTTTTCTCTGCACGTAACAAAATTGGGGGCTCGTCCGGGAAACGAATATTTTGAGCCGTTTGACAACATTTTGACAGCTTTTCAAACTACTATATACTGTGAACTCAGCGAAATTTAATCATGGCGGAATTTAAACCAGAGGAAATGGATGACCTTGATCAGGACACATTTGATTCCCTCAGAAAAGACGATCTCATAACACTGGCCAATTTCCTTAAGGTAGAAGTTAAACGATCTATGCGCAAGCGAGAAATACAGTTCAAGATTGCAAAACATTTAGTTAAATCAGGCCATTTTGAGGAGTCTGCCTTAAAAGATTATGAGCCCGAGTCTACCTCTGAACTCAGAAAATTAGAATTAGAAATGCAGACAATTTGGAGATCAAGAAACTAGAATTACAAATGAGAGAGAAAGAATTACAAATGGAAGAAAGACAGAGAGAGAAAGATAGGCAGGAAAGATTAGAAATGGAAGAAAGACAGAAAGAGAGGGAATTGGAATGAAAGAAAAGAATTGCAAATGGAAGAAAGACAAAGGGAGAAAGAAAGAGAGAAAAAGAAAAGGAAAGAGAATTAGCAGAACACCGACTGCAGTTAGAAATGAGACGTTTAGAGCTTAGAAAGTCAGGAAATTCTTCCCTTCAGACAATTTTGACATCACTAAGCATTTCAGGTTAGTTCCCCCTTTCCAAGAAAAGGATGTTGATAAATATTTCCTTCATTTTGAGAAAATTGCTCAGAGTCTGGATTGGCCTAAGGAGTCCTGGTCTATGCTTTTGCAGAGTGCTTTGGTGGGTAAAGCCAGAGAAATTTACATTCAGTTGTCAGTAGACAGGCTTCAAATTATGATTCTGTGAAGGAATTAATTCTCAAGGGCTATGAGTTGGTGCCTGAAGCTTACCGTCAGAAATTTAGGGATTGTGAGAAAGCAAAGGATCAAACTTATTTTGAATTTGCTCGAACAAAAGAACAACTGTTTGATCGTTGGTGTTCTTCTGAAAAGGTCAGTCAGAATTATGACAAATTACGACAGCTTGTTTTGATTGAGGAATTTAAAAGGTGCATCCGGAGTGACATCAAGACATTTATCAATGAACAAAAGGCAGATACATTGGAGGTTGCTGCACGTTTGGCCGATGATTATTCATTGACCCACAAATCTTCATTTCTCAGCAAACCATCCCAGTCCTTTTCATACAGAACAATGCAGGTAAATTTAACTCCTCCTTTTCATCCAAGAATTTTTCAAAGGAGAGTAGGAAATCAAATGACAACAGTTCACAGAGTTCAAGTAACACTCCCACATCATCAGATCCCAAGTCTCAATCTCCTTCTGACAAACAGTTGGTACACTTTCTTGTAATTATTGTAAGAAAGACGGCCATTTAATGTCAGAGTGTTTCAAATTGAAAAGAAAACGTGAAGGTCAAAGTGGTCAAAGTGGATCTAAGCCAACCGGCTTTATTTCTTCATCAACTCAATTAGAGTCTAATAATGTGTGCAACCACATTTTCTGAGGTTAAACCCCTCTTATCCCCAATTAATGAGGTCAAGGTCAATTCTTCTCAAGATAGCATTATGGGTATTTTCGAGCCATTTATTCATAATGGTTTTATATCACTTTCTAGTGATTTCTCTTCCGCTACCCCTGTCAAAATTTTAAGAGATACCGGGGCTTCCCAGTCTCTTTTGTTGGCAGATACCCTGCCGTTTTCTGAAAAGTCATTTTCAGGTTCTAAAGTTCTTATTAAGGGGGTAGATTGCAATGACTTTATTCCTGTTCCTCTCCATAATGTCTATTTGTCTTCGGACTTTGTTTCTGGACCTGTGACTTTAGGTATTAGGCCTTTTTTGCCTTTTGAAGGGATTCACCTTCTTCTTGGAAACGACCTTGCTGGGGACAAGGTCATTACTAATCCACTTGTGACTGATAATCCTAGTTTAGATCAGAATCCAGAGCCAATAGAGGAAGAAATTCCCGGCCTTTTCCCATTCATGTGCCATTACTCGAGCCATGTCAAAGAAAACTTCGAGAATCAAAATACTCTCAAAAATAATGTCACAGATGTTGACTTAAATGACACCTTTCTCAGTCAGGTGTTTGACACGGATCATTCCGTTATCCCTCGTGGATTTGAAACTTCCAGTAAAACTTCTGCTGACCAAAGTCAGACATTTTCTAGATCAAATCTCATTGCAGAACAACACAAAGACCCAGATATTTTTGTCTTTGTTTGACAGGGTAGATGATGAAGGTAAAACTTCAGATAGCTCTGTTTCCTATTATACAAAATCTGGTATTCTCATGCGTAAATGGAGACCTCCAGATGTTTTGGTTGATGACGATTGGGCTATAAAACATCAAATTGTGGTTCCAAAGCCCTACCATGCTGAAATATTGCGCCTGGCCCATGAACCCCCCTGGGCTGGTCACTTAGGAGTCAGGAAAACTTATCATAAAATTCTCAGTCACTTTTATTGGCCTAATCTCAGGCAGGATGTAGCACATTTCTGTAAAACTTGTCACACATGTCAAGTGGTAGGAAAGCCGAATCAGACTATTCCAAAGGCCCCTTTACAGCCAATTCCTGCATTTCAAGAACCATTTAGTAGGATACTAATAGACTGTGTTGGGCCCCTACCAAAAACAAGATCAGGAAATGAGTACATGCTGACAATTATGTGTACATCAACTCGGTTCCCAGAAGCCATACCACTGAGAAATATAAGACAAAGACTATAGTGAGAGCTTTAGTCAAATTTTTCACTTTATTTGGCCTCCCTAAATGTGTCCAGTCCGATCAAGGCTCCAACTTTATGTCTGGTATTTTTCAACAAGTAATGGATCAGCTAGGCATTAAACAGTATAGGTCATCCGCCTATCATCCAGAAAGTCAGGGTGCTCTTGAGCGATTTCATCAAACTTTGAAAAACATGATTAGGACCTACTGTTTTGACACAGAGAAGCAGTGGGATGAAGGAATTCATTTTCTGCTCTTTGCTGTTAGAGAGTCAATTCAAGAGTCTCTTGGTTTTAGCCCATTTGAGCTTGTATTTGGACATACAGTCCGTGGCCCACTTAAGCTCGTTAAAGAGAAATTCCTATCAGACGATGATGATTGTCTGAATATTTTGCAATATGTGTCAGATTTTCGTACAAAACTCTCTAAAGCATGTGAATTAGCCAGAGAAAATCTTGAGTCATCTCAGCAGTCAATGAAAACCAAATATGATAAAAGCACCTCAAAACGGAAGTTTGAACCAGGTCAAAAGGTTCTTGTTCTACTTCCAATTCCTGGCAAACCACTCCATGCTCGTTACTTTGGGCCATACCTAATTGATAAGAAATTGAGTGATTTAAATTACATCATAATAACACCTGACAGGCGAAAACAAAAACAGCTATGTCACATAAATATGCTTAAGCCATATTTGGATAGGGATAATCCTACTATAACTCAGCCTGTCAGTACAGTCAGTTCTAACCATTATGAAGATAGTGATACTGAAACTGACTTGAGTGAAAATACTCTAAACTCAAAGCTGGGCTCGGTCAAGCTTCAGAACTCAGAAATCCTGGAGAAGCTGGAGTCTACAAAGTTGGCACACCTCCAGCCAGAACAACAACAACAGGTGAAAGAACTGCTCCATGAATATAAACACCTGTTTCAAGATGTTCCAACGAGGACAACGTCATCTATCACGACGTTGATGTTGGGGACAGTAAGCCTGTAAAACAACATCCATACAGACTGAATCCAACAAAAGCGAAATATCTCCAGGAAGAAGTCAAATACCTGCTGGACAATGACTTTATTGAACCCAGTAAAAGTAACTGGAGTTCGCCATGCATACTTGTTCCCAAATCAGATCACAGTTATCGTATGTGCACGGACTTTAGGAAGGTCAACACTTTAACAAAGACAGACACTTTCCCAATCCCGAGGATTGATGACTGCATCGACCGAGTGGGAAAAGCCAAGTATGTGACAAAATTTGACCTACTGAAGGGATTTTGGCAAGTCCCTCTGACGGATCGTGCTCGTGAAATATCCGCCTTTGTTACACCAGACGGATTGTTCCAGTACAAGGTGATGCCATTCGGAATGAAGAACTCTCCGGCAACGTTCCAACGGATGATCAACGACGTCATATCCGGGCTAGACGGGTGTGCAGCCTACGTTGACGACGTCGTCCTGTATAGTGACACCTGGGAGGAACACATCAAGCTCATGCGGAAGTTCTTTGAGAGACTGAGCAAAGCAATGTTGACTGTCAACCTTGCCAAATCTGAGTTTGGTTGGGCTAGGGTAACTTACCTCGGACATACTGTAGGACAGGGTGAGGTAAAACCTGTTGATGCCAAAATCAGTGCCATTTCAAGTTTTCCCATACCAAACTGCAAACGACAACTGATGCGCTTTCTCGGTATGGCTGGTTACTACAGAAAATTCTGTCCAAATTTCTCCACAATTACTGAGCCTTTGACTAACTTACTTAAAAAGAAAGTAAAGTTTGTTTGGTCAGAGCAATGCCAACAGGCATTTGATACACTTAAAGCCATACTGCAAAGTGCCCCAGTGTTGTCTGCACCAGATTTCACTTTGCCATTCAAATTAGCTGTAGATGCTAGTGATACGGCTGCTGGTGCTGTTTTATTGCAAGAGGATAGTCATGGTGTAGATCATCCTGTTTGCTATTTTTCACGCAAATTTAACAAATCCCAGAGAAACTACTCTACAATTGAAAAAGAGTGTTTATCTTTGATATTAGCTTTACAGCATTTTGAAGTTTATGTTACTTCTTCAAATCAGCCAATAGTGGTTTATATTGATCACAACCCTCTTGTTTTTCTGCAGAAATTTAAAGGCAAAAATCAGAGATTGCTAAGATGGAGTTTAATGTTACAGGAGTTTAATCTTGACATTAGACATATCAAAGGCAGAGACAATTTAATTGCAGACTGTCTCTCTCGTATTTAGAGTTTATTGTTGTTCACTTTCAAGAAATTTTATTGTTGTTCACTTTCAAGAAACTTTACTTTAGAGTAAAACAAAATTTGAGTACTTAAATCCTTTTTCAAGATTACATTTGTAAAAGAAAGATTTTTCTTTGAAAAATTTTCTTTTTTTGAAGAGGGGGTGTGTTATGTAGGTCATTTCCCCCACACTCATCATGACCTGAGTTCAATTAGTCTAGAACATTCTCAAGGTCACTGCCCTTGATGACCTCACAACCTTGAATTCAATTAGTCATGTTTGGAATGTTCTGGAAAGTTGATTAGTTGTGTAAGGGAGATAATTTTAGAACAGTAATTAGCATGTCAATAAAAGTTCTAGATTGTTCTTATATGCCTTTATAAAAGGGACGTGCTCAGCTTCCAGTCAGACTTTTGGGATCGTGTCTCTTGTGTGTTACTAAACTCCAGCAGTAGTCATTCTCAAGACTTTTCAAGACCTTCACTGTCAACGCTGGATTTATACTGTGGACTTTGTGTAGCTTCAAGCCTGCAAGCCAAAGGACTGTTCATTCATCCGACTGACTGTTACAACTCTGAGACTGGAGCTTTGCCGTCCCAGCTGAGATAAGTAGTCTGTACACTTTAAAGCTTGTACTCTATCCCTGACTTAGCAATTAGTTTTATTTTCGTAATAAATTTTGTTTAAACGTTAACTGCTGAGTTCACCCTTTTGTTCGTTTTCTCTGCCGTAACAATGATGCAAAAAACAAAACTCACCCAAATGTTTTCAGTTGTTCACCAGTATATGGATCCCATAGGATGACTCTAGTATCCCATGAACATGTTGCAAGCAAGGCTCCGTCCGGTGAAAATTTACAGGAAACAACATCATTGTAATGACCTTCCAGCCTTTTCCATAAATGTATGTCTTTTGGTAAGCTAACAACTTTCCATAAAATTATCTGAAAATTAAACAGCAATCTTCATTATTGCAGAGACAGTGTCACTCCTGCATTTCAACATTTTAAAGCTAGATAGCAGAATAACAACCGAATTGTTGAAAGGCAAAATTTTGCAAAGGTTTTTTCTTTCACTAATGTTGGCCTTTGGTATTGTTGACAGCAGAGCTAAAGAAAGAGAAGTTTGATTTGAATCATTTCTATCATAAACATTTCACATATTCTGGTTACAGTAACAATGCTACTGTTACACTCTTGTAAGAATTCACTAAGGACTGGCTGCTGTCTAAAAAATATGGAAATATTCAAGACTAACTTGGGAAGATCTGTGATGACTTGAACCATTACTTTTTGATCGATAACTACAGAGAAGTTTTGGTATAGCTTACATGTTACCCTTTTCCTGCCAAGTCGGTGAAAATCCGCTTGAAATTCGGTGTAGCCAGAATCTAGCAGCCACGGCCGTTATTCTCCAAGGCCGGTGGAAATCGGGCTCCTTTTTGGTACCCCCTTTCCTGCCTAGTCGACGGAACTACGTGTAGCAAACCCTTGCTCACGCTAGGGGTCGTTCGAGGACAGGTTTTGGCGAGGAACGCGTTTGCTCTCGAAATGGGTTCACAGGGAGTCCAAGGACAGGGAAAGGTGCAGAAACCTGTCCGCCAGTCCCCACACCCGAGGGGGGCTGGTTTTTTTTTACCGCTTTTTAGCGGACTTGGCAGGATAGCATGGTGACGTTTTCTGGCGGAGTTGGACGTACTTGGCTGCCTGGCACTATACAGATTGCTGCCGAACTTGACCAACTCGGCAATGCTAATCTAGAAGGCTACCTCTTGCAAACGACTTGGCAGATATGCCGATGGTGCGAGACGAAAGTCACTTATTCAGTTGTGCGATGACTGAAAATGAGAACGTATTTTTGACGGGACGGCTCGACTTGTTCCTCCCATGGAACGGATATGAACGACTCGGAAATACCATTACAAACTGGTGTCCGACGTACTAAGCTGGGCTTCAGCTCTGCAAGTTCAAGCCAGGCAACGTCCTTCACCGCCTTGGCCGTGCCATTCAATGGACGTAGCTTTGGATTTTTTATTTATTCCATCGTCCGAAGTACTGGCTCTGGTTTGCAGGCAAACGTATCCTCTTGCCGACGCATTGGTAACTACGTACGCTGTTTGCGTACAGAGAATTCAAAAGGGCACATAAGGTCAATATGCTACATGTACGGGGATACGTCTGCATTTAGCAGGGACTGCTTTTGTTATGCAAACCAGCTAGCAGTACAATATGGCTGCCAGCATGTGGACACGTCGATGGCTAGAACAATGGAAGCATATTGCGTTGCACCCGTGCATCGCAAAAGTGAACTGAAGACTTGGGGGTAGTGACTGGTTATCACTGGTTAGCTGCAGCCCAAGCCATGTCGGTACAAACCCGTACCTGACTGAGGACCACTCGATTAAGTCAGTAATGAACGGTAACACTCGTAAACCAACTCCAACTGAGCTGGCTAAACTACGTGAAGCTGTGCTTCAATGCTCAGCCATGTCGTTAATACAACGGCAAAAACGTAGTTTTTGTGCTACACTGCCAAGTCGTTGGAGGTACGTATTCAATTGACCCTACCCTGGGGAAACAGGACAGGTTTGCGGTGCTGCTGCACCCCTAGCACGACCTCAGGGTCTCTGACTAACAGACGAGTGAGGTGATGTTTGTGCCTAGCGGACGTGCGTAATACTGAAGGAGTTTATTTCCGAAAAAATAAACATGAAACGGCAATAAAATGACGCACTCCCAGGGCAAACAAAGCCGGTGACCTCAATTTTTTTCTGCAGCAACCCTTGAGCTCCTTCCCCTGTCTACGGGCATGTAGAAATTATCGGAAGTCTAACACGTATAAGTACGGCTAAAACAACCCTGAAAATGGGCGATTTCTGCCAAAATGCCTGGCAGGATAACATGCAGGAGAGCCAATCTTTTGCAGGCACATATTATGGGGCGGTTTCTACTGACTTGGGAGAATAACGGACAAGGGCGCTCGGCAGGAAAAGGGTTAATGTACAGTAGACTCTCATACTATGAATATATCGACTGTCACTGCATGTGTGCAAATCACTCATCCATACATATCAAAAATGTAGTATTGCGACGTTTGAGCTGCCAGAAGCCAGAATTTACAGTTTACGAGAAAGTTATCTTACATGTAAAACTCAGTTCTACTGTGAACAAAATGCAAGCTATGTTGTATAACTATCGTGAATAGCATAATATTTTGTACCTGTCACCGTGTCAGAAAATCAGAAGGAAACAACCAGTCAGACAAACTGGTGGTCAGGATGATACTGTCCAATTTTAATATTTGTCTCTCGGCACACACCAGATACTCATGACTGTAAAACAAACATTTCCATATAATTGTATATTCAGTTTTTATATTTAGTTTGCTTTTCACCATATTGTATGTCCTTCCCTGCACTACATAATTCAAAATTAAATATTGTTTTTGCCTATACTACTTGAGGGGTAAGCTTATTTAGTCTCATACATTAAGATGCACTGTTGTACCTACAGAGTCCAAACTTTTTATCATTGTATTGTAGATAGGTGTACACTCCAAATACTAAGTACAAGTGTGGTGAGTGTAACAAGCAAATGTTTTTTAGTCAATGGTTCATAGCAAGGTTGTTGATACTTAGAATCCGCACTTGAACTTATGCTGGAGCGGTAACCAACCAGTTCAAATAACTTTCATTTATGTCAAAACAATTTGACTTTTTGCCAAATTTCACATTTATGGCAATTAATAAACAGTAAGGAGGTACAAAGGACGTCGGTGCCCCCGGGCCCCATGTTAAATCCTAGAATGAACACTGTATGCTGGGACATTGTCAACCCCCCCCCCGGGGTCTGGCGTACCATAGATCGAATTCCCCACTACCAGGACACGAAGTGCGATCAATATCCCCTGTTGCCCCGCACTCCCACGGTGGAAAACATTGATAGGTGCATGACATTTAAGTCTGAATCATATGATTCAGAGTCAATCATCATCTGCATCTGTTACAGGTCTTGACGGAGAAATTTTCATCATTTTCATCATTTGAACCCCCCCCCCCCAACTTCTGAGTTCAGCATTGGGGGGGGGGGGGGGCACCCCCCCCCCCCCCCCCCCCCCCCCCCGGTTCCTACGCCTATGGACGAGTGAGGTGATGTTTGTGTCTAGCGGACGTGTGCAATACTGAAGGAGCTTATTTCCGTAAAAGTAAGCATGAAACAGCAATAAAATCACGCTCCCCCTGGGGCAAACAAAGCGGGTGACCTCAATTTTTTCTGCAGTAACCCTTAAACACCTTCCCCTGTTTACGGACATGTAGAAATTATTGAAGTCTAACACGTGTAAGTACGGCTAAAACTACCCTGAAAATGGGCAATTTCTGCCAAAATGCCTGGCAGGATAACGTGCAGGAGAGCCAATCATTTGCAGGCACATATTATGGGTCCGTTTTCTACGGACTTGGCAGGATAAAGGACAAGGGCGCTCGGCAGGAAAAGGGTTAATCATATGGGGTGAGAACACTGCCAAAATTATCTTGAAATCTTTATTTAAACTTGTCTCATCATTATTATTCCATTATTTGGTGATTCGGTTATAATTATGTCAGTATTTGGCCATTATTATGCAATTATTTGATCAATATTTGGAAATTATTTTGACATCATTATGAACTTATTTGGTAATTCTGTCGTTTTGACATTTTTCAGCATTGATGTCTTGATTTGGAACTTATTTCATCATTATTATGCCATTTTTGGTCATTTGGTCATTTTTATGTCATTTGGTCTTTACTAGCAATTATTTGGTCATGATTACGACATTATCTCGACATCTTGATATTATTATGAAATTATTTGGTTAATTTAGTGGTTGTGCTATTATTTAGTATTAATGTCTTGATTTGGAACTTATCTCATCATTATTATTCCATTATTTGGTGATTTGGTCATTTTTGCGTCATTATTTGGTCATGATTACGACATTTTCTCAACATCTCACCATTATTTGACCTCATTTATTATTCTTTTATAACACACTTGTTTTTATGAGTATTTGTTATATTGCAGCATTAAGCTATACCGCACCTAACACTTGAGAAATTCGAAAAATATTAATCCAATTATCCCAAATTAGTTCCAATCGTGATTTAAGCCAATGCTGGACAGTATTATCATAGGGCTGACAGGTAGTATAATGTTCTGCAGAATAGGAAAGTATTTCACCTCAGAACTGGGTGAAAGAAAGCGTTTTCACCTCAGAATAAGGGCGAAGGATGGTATTTTCACCTCGCAATATGGTGAAGGAGCTACTGACTGAAAAGCTGGTACTGATCAGTATAAAGGAAATACTTGTTCAATGAAGATGTCTCATCATAGGTATTATTTCTCAAACATGGTTATTCTTATTGTAAACTCATAGGGGCACGGTCGCTAACCTAACGACTTTTTATTGCTTTGTTTGTTATGAAACGTTATGACTTTTCCGCGGTAAAGAAGTATGTTGATTCGTTGTGAAGGACTCCAACCTTTAAAACTGCATTGTCTCCCCATGATTTTGTTTCTTTCTTTTGTTTTTCCTTCAATTGCTCAATGTTGTTTTTCTTCAGCAGAGCGCAATATTAATAGCGAAAACAATTGTTTTTATTAACCCTTTTCCTGCCAAGTCCATATTTCACCATCAGGTCAAGATGATTAAAATTAATGAAACACAACATATTCCATATAGTGTATTTTAACATAATACTGTACATTTGAAGGCTGTTGAAAACATAAATACTGTAAACTTGATTTTTTTGGACTAAAGATGCTATAACATACCAAGCCAAGCGGGTGAAAATACGTCATGTTTTGGATTAATACCGCTTTTTACTGACTTGGCTGATGGGGAAGTAATAGTCTTAGTACTGTCTGGCAGGAAAAGGGTTAAATCCACATGGCCGAACATGCAGTCGCTGCTTCCTCAATTTGCAAGTTTTACATATTTTTTGGTGTGTTGATTGGGAAAATAAACCATACTGCTTACACTGAAGCATCCCCATACACACAGGTGTTGTGCCGTGTCTTGTACAGTATCACACTGGCAATTATTAAAACAAACAAATATTTACTGCAAGAAGTATTTTTGAAATTAAAATGTCGAGAAGTATGCAAGGACTTGAAACACTCACTTTTTTCACCACAGGCATATGGGAAGAAATTTAATATTACCTGTAACCGTAACTTCAAAGATGCATCTGCTATGGCAAATTCTTGGAAATGTACGGATATATTTTAATTGCATTTGGGAAGTTTGCATTTGGGAAATATTCACGGGAATTTAAATTTCCTCCCTGCTTATTTATTGTTTACATTTTTGCAACGGACTCTGTCCATATGAATTGTTTGTCAAATTTTGTATGATTCCTGTTTGTTAAATTTATTGAATTTTACATATAATATCGTGTAGATTTTGAACTTCATAAGCTTATATCTCAAAATCTTGGCTATAGAGATGTATTAAAAGATCACCAGCCAACTCAAATCATATCGAAAAACCGCAATAATTTCTACATTTGGTGAAGCCAGTCACGGGAAATGGATTTCTTTCAAAACGTTCAGAACAATACCAAGAAAATTAAATGTAAGCTCTGATAATCGGGTACAGTGGAAATCGGAAATAAGTTCCGACCTGTTTACATCCTGCCATTGATTTTTGTGATTAATTAAGTGTAATCATCAATAAATAATTTTGGTTTTAATGTCATTTAGCATAATATATTTCACATTGATAAATCATGTTTTATATTTCAATTACTAAGGTTCAACGTTTTCTACAGAAAAGGAATCGTTCAAAACCACATTGAAGTTTTCTGAACAATGTTTAGGGCACAATTTTAAAACGACTGCTCTATAAAACTTGAGTACTGCTGCTTCGCTGCGTATAGCCATGGGTTCCATAGGCAGGTAGGAGGGGAAGTGGAGGCCCCCACAATAATTTGCTGTGCCCCTTAATACGTCGTAATACCCCCGTTCATGAGTATTTAAACTGTATCGGGCTGATTTATATAATGGATTTCAGGTATTAATAATACCTTTAGCTCTACGTGGCAGGGCTGTCGACAGCCCCACTGGCTTCCGATTTGGAGCCCCCAGTTTCTCCACCGAAAACAATCAATTTTTAATCCAAAATAGTGATCAATCTCAGTTTTCGAAGAACACCCAACTTTTCTACATACGTGATGTGCTAAGCTGCACTTTTAAACTTACACAAAGCCTGCTTTTCTCTCTCTATGCGAGGGGACTGACCGTATCACTATCAGCTGCCATTGTTGATCTCCATGTGTAAAGATTTCTGGGTAGGGTTCAAATGCAGGTCAAATAATAAGTTCAGATAATAAAGGAGGTCAAATAATGTCGAGATAATGTTGAGATAATGTCGTAATCATGACCAAATAAATGCATGATAAAGACTAAATAATGACATAAAAATAACCAAGTGACAAAATAATGGCATAATAATGATGAAATAAGTTCTTAATCAAGACATCAATGCCGAATAATGGCAAAAGAACCGAATTAACATAATAATTCATAATAATGTCAAGATAATGTCGTAAACATGACCAAATAATCGCATAATAAAGGCCAAATAATGACATAAAAATGACCAAATCACAAAATAATGGCATAATGATGAAATGAGTTCCAAATCAAGACATCAATGCCGAATAATGGCAAAACAACAGAATTACCTAATATGTTCATAATGATGTCAAAATAATATCCAAATAATGATCAAATAATATCATAATAATGGCCAAATACTGACATAATTATCACCGAATCACCAAATAATGGAGTAATAATGACGAGATAAGTTTAAATAAAGATTTCAAGATAATTTTGGCGGTGTTCTCACCCCATATATCGGAAAGTCCTTGCCCTTTTGTTTCAACCTATGTTATTACCTCACTTTTATTTTAAATGTATTAAGTTTAGACCGCCATCAAAGCCACAAATTTCGAAGATGACTGTATCACTGTGAGTGTAGATGTGTGCTAGTCTGTCGACTTTACGTTAAATGTTAATCAACATCAAACAATTTCTGCAGTTTCATATTCTACTAATATGCTATATTTACATTATTTGATCATTCAGATTGAGGATTTCTGATGTTTTGATGAGCCAGCTCCTCAGAGACTTTCTTCCTGCGATATATTTAATGGATGTGATGTGATGTGTATGTCCATTAGATAGCATTGGTATTGTGGAGCCCTGCCAAGATAAGGTTCATACTTCAGTGACATTGTAAATAGAATCAGTGAACCCTGGTATTCCCTGATCATGGCAGAGGCTCCAGGGGCAAGTACCATCAGCCCGCTCAACATCTTGTTTGAAGATTTACAAAAGGAAATGGATGGAAATGATGTGTCGAAAATGAAGAGGCTACTCAGAGGAAAACAGTTGTCTAAGGAAGAGATGGAAAAGCTTGAAAGTGCGTCTGATGTCTTCCATCACTTACAAGAACGTGGTATTATAGATGACAATAATTTAAATTTGCTTGTAGAGTTGTTTGCAAACTTGGGCAAAGAGCCCCTTAAAAATAAAGTTGTGGAATTCCAGAGAGAACATGCTTCAACTACTGGTAAGTAGTGGGAGTTAGTGAAAGTGTAATCTCTGCACTTCTTTTAAATTTGGTAAAACAATTCTTTATTGAACTTGAAAATAGTTAATTTTCTACAGAATTATTACTAGAACAAATTTCTACCGAGTGATAATGAGTGAAATTGATTCTTTCATATGATGAAATTTACAATGATGAGTTATTTAGGGTCTGGTTTTGATACTATTACTTGTATTATTATTATTATTATTATTAGTAGTAGTAGTAGTAGATGTAGTAGTAAACAAACACAAACATTGCACATCTGTGAATAAGCACAAAATTCAAAAGGGGATAAATGAAAAATCATTCAATGTTAACAATTGTACCGGGTATGACTAATTGAGAAGCTATCGTAAAAATAAGATGTACAAACACTTGAATGTTTGGACGCTCAAGGAAAGTGTGTTGAGCAAATCAAGAGCAGTTGGCATCTGAATGGAAACTATCATGGAACAAAAATGAATCAGTTTGATAGGCTCCATGCATAACTCGCCATTTTGAATCCCATTCTTTCTTTATGATTCGATCACAATAACATGCAGCAAAGTTTTGCTTAGTTTGAGTAATTTAAATCAAGCTCATGTAAGTTAAAATTACATGCATATCTTTTCTTGCAAATGACTGTTTGTATTGCACTGTTACAGAGTCAAAAGGTTTTCAATTGCCAAAAAGAGAACGATTAAGTGAAGGTGGTCAGCATTCAAGTGAGCTACATGAGCAAACAAAGTGTAACCTTACAAGTAAGTAAAGGAGAAACCACTTTTTCCATATTTACAGTACTGTTTATCAGATGTTATTCATTTTATCATACCAGTATATTGATGATACAAATACCCGGTACAGCGATCTGATTGGTCAAGATGCGAAAAGAACCGTGGTTTATTGGCGATATACCATGGCTGGCATACGCATGAGCTCTCAATGAGTAAAAATCCGTTTATATATACAATATACTGTTATGATATATTAGCAATAAATCACACCCAGCGACAGTATACCACTCGATTTTGACCAGTTCACTTCATATATGCACTTGCGATCACTCGTGCATATATGTCGTGAACTGGTCAAAATTGTGGCATACCATGGCTGGATGTACTTTATTGCTTAACACTTTCACTGCGTAATTAATTTTTATACGTGCATTCCTGTGCGTAGTTTTCTATGGAAATAAGGCCTTATAAATATTTATTTACATGCATGTGCTATATCTTTGTAATTATTACAGTATTTGGGACAATTTTTTCAGTGAGTATTGCAATATTACAGGGCATCATAAAAATGCACAAAAGGTCATGTGACACACCTTGAAGATCACGTGATCATGGCGGCCATATTGGATTTTACAAAAAAAAATCAAAAAATGTTGCATTTTTTGTTATTTCAAGATATAAATGTATTTTTCTCAGCGTAACACTTTAAAAATTACTACTTACGTTTTATCAACTCAAATTCAGTAGGGGGAATACATAGTCTAAAACATATTCCACATAAATGAGATTAATATGCATATTTATTACAAGTTCAAATTCGAGCAACAGGTATCATCTGACATTCAAAAGAGAGCTTTATTATATATAAGCTTATATACTGGTAGCCAATCCGATGCGTAATTGTCATTGATGTCGTAAAACATCCACAGGATACTCTATCAACGTTTGTGATGTCAGTCACTGGCCCTTTTTCGCACTTTTCTCTAAGCATGCTCAGCTTGCCTACCTTCCTGTCCTGCTTGCGATCTATGTCTTTGCTCAACTGGTTTGGGAACATATTCAAGTTCGGTATTAGAGTTGTAATTCGAAATTTGACTTCCGCTATCTCCGTCGAGTTCAGTTTCACGATCAGTGACGATTCTACTATTAGCGTCTAGAAAAACATACTCAAGGGCTTAGTGCGTGTTAAACTGTGCCCGCACCGCCATTTTTAAATACCCTCTGAAAGAAAAACAACAACTGATCACACGATCCTTTACAAACCACGGCCGAGAAATGATCGAATATGGCATGTATGGCGGCATTTGTTTACAAATTTGGCGCGCATGCTCATTTAGGTTTGACCTCTACCTCGTACACTACGCTAGGCTTGAGGAAATAGTCAACAAACATGATGTAGATCAAACAAAGCCTACGTATATCGAACGCATATAAACGCTTACGTTCTTGGCGCGTTTACGCGCCTCCCGCAGTCTGGCCATTGGCGCACAATGCGCCCTCCCGCGGTGAAAGTGTTAAATATACATTGTATACATTATATATGTATTCTGTAAATTGATAAAAAATTGTCTGCCTCTTTTCCATCACGTGTTGCAGAAATTAGTTATGTTGTTTATAGTGTTAGGTTCATATAATAACCTTTCACAGAATATCAATACTGTGCATTCACTAAAATGGTCAGTGTATGGGGTGACCAATTTGTAAAATTGGACGTTTTCAGGTGTACACTGTCCTTTGACCCTGTGTAGGAAGTGTCAATATACCCACTGGATGATTGCTAGGATTTTTTAAGCCCTGTTTAATAATAAGTGCTACAGGATTTTAGGTTTGTGTCTGCGATGTGCAATGTTAATGTGCTAACACAAGTTGTTTCTGAACACTGAGAGCATTTTTACATAAGGCTGCACAAATTTGGAATTATGTTTGACGTCACCTTAGGTCACCAAAACCTAGGAGGGGGGCGGTTTACAAAACAAACTAATTATATATTCCAAAATATGCAAATCAGGTAAAAAACAAATTTGAAAACAAATATCCATACTCAAGAAGCCCTAATCCTCGAAGTCCAAGCATAAATTTCACACAAATGGTTAATTGCACTGATATTCTTGTTCAGATTTACATTGCCTATCACTTTAGGATGTCCTTGGCATTGCCATTGGCATCAATCATGATACAGATGAACCTTGGGTCTTGATTGTATGTTTAGTTTAAAGTGTCATGCACATGCACAATCTATTTGTGGAATGGACAATTCCATTGAAATAAAACACTTACACATGAAGATATTAGAGTTGAACAGTTTTTTACTTGAACAATGTAAATAAACTTACAATGAGAAGTACTGGCTTATATTAAGTTAAACACCTTGACAGAGAAGACTTTCACTTGATGTTCATATTTGTACTGAGGTACAACACCTGTAGTCTTTCAAATGTTATAACACTAACAGTGAAAAACATCCACTGGATGGACTGTCTGGTATGTAGTTCTCATTTCTTTAGTCACAGGGGGAACCTCACCATCACCACAGCTGTAACATATATCTGGGAGAGGGAGTTTTGAGGAGTAGTAATGTGTTGAAATTTCACTGCAACAACTTTGATTCTGCCTCATTACACATATTCCATATACTACCGGTATAGAGGATGACCTGGTTGCACTTGTAAATACACCACCACAGGTATGCAGACACTCATCTAGGAAGGCATGAAGTTGTCTTTGTTCAGGAAGTAGTCTCTTTGCTGAATAAATGCACCTATCAAAGAGAATGGGAAAACAGAGAAAACACTCGGGTATTTTTTATACATGACTTACACAACATTGAACAATACATAGAAAGTACACAAAAAAGAATGTAAACATTTTCAATGTACTTGGTTCAGTTACTTTACTGCACACTTTTGGTACTGTATAATTTTGACTGTTTGGAGTGATATATTACACAACTGCAAATGGGAACAAGAAATAAGTGCTGAACAATACTTTACCAGGGCTTCTTGCCATCTACGCAGGGTACCACACCTCTGCATTGTAACCATTTCACCGCTCAGTGATAAGTTGAGTTCTGCGTCAAGCACTCGTGCCCTTGTGATAGGGCAATGGATTTTAGAAATATTTGTTTCAGTCACAGATAAATCATAAGGGATACTAACCTTAGCTGACTCCTCAAGGCACTTGTACTTGTAATGATGTGGTCATATTTATCAGCGCATTTACTGACTGACATCGCTGTATTGCCAAAATGCACATACACATATTTTACTAACCTTTAATAGCATGGACTTTCTTCAAATCACCCGTCTTTCTGAATGGTCTACCGATACTGCACTCTTGATTCGCCACCCCTCAAGTTCTTGATCATAAAGAAGTATGTGCGACGAACACTGTTCGATGCCTTTAGCTTACGATATTTATCTAAGATTTTATTTCGGGTGTCTGTGGGTAAGATCAATTCATCCACCTTGGCTAATGCTGATTGTAGTAGTTCATCCACTGTGACTTCAGGAGTGCTGACATACGTCTTGAAGGGCACACATTTCGAGGAAAGTCTACCGAAGCGATCAACGATGTCTTATGTGACTCTTTCTAAACTCTTTTACGCTCAAAAAACCGAATCCATTTTTGGCAAGTACGTTGATGCCATCATATACACGATCCCTCTCTGGAGACACTGTCAACGGCAATTTTATCTGAATACTTCATTGCATTTACTTCAAGTTGCTGCTCCATGTGCTGAGCAAGGCATTTTGCGATTACAGTTCTGTGTGTGTTTTTATTGTCACGATATCGTCGGGTTTCAAATGTACATCGAATAGAATGTAATACTTCTGGAATCGATCACATGTTTTTGCAATAGCCAGCCCTGGACTCACCTCTATTCTGTTGCTGTCACCACTTTCATCGGACTGTAGCAAGTAGCACGACGTTTTGGCATCTTTAGCAATTTTTGTTTTGAATTGGACATGTTCGTGTTGACTGGCGCGGACCAGCCCTTCATAGAGAGCACCAAAGCTGCAAGACAGACCGACGTCAAAGGCGTACCTAAGTCCATTGCAACCTTCTCATTTTGAATCACTCGGCAAGTTACTATCTCCCGTTGTTGTTGACTAACCTCTTCTGCCATCTTCTAAAGAACTTACCCACAGACACCCGAAAAAATCTAGCGACAAAACGTTCTGGTCATGAGTCGAGGCCCCGCACAGTTGAATATGCCTCGCGAGCGAGGTGAGGTACTGAGCAGCAGACGAAGGGACGAACAGATATGTGATGTCATATGACACAGTTTGACCTCATTTGCATATTTGTTTGTTTTCGAGGATTTACAGCTAAACCTAGGCGCGCGCTGACCAGTGTGCGAAATTAAGAGAAACTAGAAAGCATTTGCAAGCAAAAGCGAAGTTCCAGAGACCAGAGCAGCGGAAGAAACAAGAGAATGTGTGACAAAGATAGGTGCAGAATGAAAGAGTGCTTTGAAATTTAATATTCAAGCACATACCTATACCACAGGGTCCGGCGAGCATATTCGTCTAGAAATTATGAATATGATCAATAAATGTCTTGTATTAAACTTTTTTTCATTATACAAGCCTTACCTGTGTCTAGTGTGACAGTGTGCCTATTACTTTACCCTAGCTATCTGTGGATAGTATTTCAACGAAAACAGTCTATATCTGTTAATTGCCCTCCCTAATCCCCTTCATTAATTTGTTCTGCCGATCGCCAACGCGGGGGCTTATCGCCCTGACCAAATACCTCGTTAGCAGCTCATAAGGTCTACTACCTATCCTACTATCCACAGATAGCTAGGGTAAAGTAATAGGCACACACTAGACACAGGTAAGGCTTGTATAATGAAAAAAAAGTTTAATACAAGACATTTATTGATCATATTCATAATTTCTAGACGAATATTGCTCGCCGGACCCTGTGCCTATACTAGGGCTGATAGCAGTAAACACCATAAAGCAAGGCAGTCCGGGGAATTACAGTACACAGATTACAAATGCCTACATGTACGGTAAAAACGCAACAGATACATACGGGGGCGACAACTCACGGAAATGTATATCAGACGACATTCTCACAAGCCAGAGCAATAATTTTCGCTCCGCTGACCTACGCAAAAATCAATCGCTTGACTGTCGGGTAGCACTGAGTTATTGCCGTAAAGAGGCGCGTGGTTTACGACGATGATCAGACGAGAGGAAACATCTGACCTAGGCCGTTGAATTGAAAACTGAGGCCACATGCATTTTCATATGATTAAAAGCACAGACTAAAACAATTTCCATTGCTATGTTGCTGTTTTCACAAGATACTGACGGTTTGATCTTGGAAAGTTGAGATGGGGATAACAGGCCTAGGAGAATTTGAAATTTTTTTCTAGCCATGTCAAATCCCCCACTCTCGGACTATACAATTATGTCAAACACCCGGAGGCCGGCGAGTACAGACTCATGCACTGGCTACATGATGAAAGCGAGAAAGCTTGTCTCTCATGACTTTCTATTGGGATGGTGTTCTCTAAATTGCTGTGTATAATTGTACACTACACCTGGGCATGTGATATTGTGATTTGAAAATGGTTGGAGAGCTGAAAATCACATCTGAAAATAGCCAACGCGAGTGGTAGAATAGTGAGTGAATAGCTTAGTACCCTGAAAACAGTCATGAGTAAGGGGAGTGTATGAATAATTTTTTATGCAAACATTGTTCTTTTTTATCGTTATGTAAAACATAAGGGAGAAAATACCTGGTATGTATTTTGATATGACGTATAAATTACTTTCAAAATTTTTCAAAAAATAAATATGCTTAAATATGGCCTCTGTTGCATTCATAAAGAAACAGATGAAGTTATATTTTTATCGTAACCTTTTCTCGATTATAGAAATTACAGACAACATGAATGGCACACGTCGCCACTCGCGGAAATGAATGCATATTTTCTGATCGAAAAGTTTTGCCTGAGCGATTGTTGGGTCTAATTGCCCTTTGAAAGCGTAAATTTATTAAAATGACTCTGAAAAGTTTGACAGACACTCGATTCTGCTGAAAACCACGATCAGTTAATGCTAACATTACCAGGGTTACACTCATTGGACAAGTATTATTATAATATTGCATCGCATTGTTGCACGAAAATCACATTCATTCCATTGCTAGAATCTGCATTCATGGACGTTATTGACACTGATCTGAATGTAATCAACTGCAGTGTGTTATGAGGGATTAGACTCTTCGTAAATGTAAAAAGTCGCGAGACAAAAATTACTATGTTGCGACATTGTCAACCCCCCCCCCCCCCTGGTCTGGCGTACCATAGAGATTGAATTCCCCACTACCAGGACACGAAGTGAGATCAGTATCCCCTGTTGCCACGCACTCCCACTGTGGAAAACATTGATAGGTGCATGACATTCAAATCTGAATCACATAATTCAGAGTCAGTCATCATCTGCATCTGTTACAGGTCTCGACGGAGAAATTTTCATTATTTATTCCAAATTTCAGTCGGTCATAAGGACCGACATGTTGCTAAAAACTTTCGGCCCGACGAGAAATCTGTCGGTCTCGGACCGTCGGACCGACATTAATTTCGCACACTGGCGCTGACGTCAAACAAAGTTTCAAATTTGCGCAGCCTAAGTGTCTAATTGCTGACTATACAGAGATCAAATTTGCTCAGTCAATGAATTGGCGAGAAAGAAACTGCAAAATCTCCTCAGAAGACCAACATAATCTTTGATCCGTCTTTTCTTTCATTGTGCAGTATTATGAAAATTGTGTCAAAAAATTAATAGTGGGATTCTGCTCTGTCAAGTGAAAATGTGTTGTAGAAATATAGTGTGTTCACAGAACGCTTACTTTGCATATCACATTACAGGAACCTAAGTTTAAAAAGTTACTGAAATTAAAAACTAAAGATGAATAAAGTGCAAAAGTCTTACTCTTACAATATTTTATCGTATTAAAACCTGAACAAGTTTTTAATCCTCATGAGTACCATTACAAGAGTTTTGTCGGCTACCTGTGTGATCATTCTCCCAGTATATTTAGAAGTTGGCAGCAGCTGTGATTGCACAATTCACATGTTTGACTGTCTAGTTTAGAAATTCAGTTGTTAACATTGTCCGCTTTATTCAAATCACTTTAATTTGTATGTGAAATCTGAAAAAAATTGATGCCTTTAGACCGTGAGTCTATTAATTTCTTTAGATAGCTTCAGTTTGAACTGAAATTTTTGCAAAACATCATGTCTGCAGTGCCATGTGTTCCTACATTGACTTTCAGTGGTAGCACTGGATACCTGGATTTTACTTTACAACAGAAAAACGAGATCTCAAACAGTAAGCCGTATGTAAAGCACACGACAAATTGAATAGTAAGCAACAAAATAGAGTGTTAGCCGAAATCACGCATCCAGTGAAATACAGCAATACATGTAAAGGAGAAACTGCTGTTTCCATTTTTAGGTACTATAGACTATAGTCTATAGAAGCTATTGGGATGGGGATCCGTCCGGCGTCAGTCTTTATGTATGTATGTATGTATGTATGTATGTCCGTTAGTGAGGCGTCCGTCCACTCAAATATCTTGAGAACCGCAGTACTTACTGATTTGATATTTGTTGTGTAGATGAAAAATAGGATTTTGAGAAACTATTTTTTTTAATTTTTTGATATTGTTGAAAATAGGCAAATTAATGCCAAAAAAGGTGTTTTTGGTAAAAAATCTTCTTCTTCATAACCGCTGGTCAGACAGCTTTGTTATTTGGTATACAGGTCCCTAGGGATAACCCAACTTAGATTTGTTCAAATTGTGATGAAATATGCAAATCTGTATTTTAAAGAAATTTTTTTGTCATTTTTGGTCAAAACTTTATTTCATCAAAACCGCTCATCTGACAGCTTTGATATGTTGTATGCAGGAAGATGAACTAAATGTGATATATTGAATATATGACGAAATCTGCAATTTTGTATTTTTGGTGCAATTTTTGCCATTTTTGGTCAAAAAATGTGTTTCTCGAAAACTACTTGTCTGATGCCTTTGATATTTGGTATACGTGTTCCTATATTGAAATTTGATGAAATCTTCAATTTTTGTATTTTTGGGTCAATTTTTGCCATTTTTGGTCAAAATATTTTTTTCTCAAACGTTACTCATCTGATAGCTTTGATATTTGGTATACAGGTTCCTAGGCTTTATCTTAATGTAATATATTGAAATTTATGATGAAATCATCAATTTTGTATTTTTACAGCTAATTTTGCTATTTTTGGTCAGGCTATCCTGAAATGAGCTATAAAAGATATCCACCTTCTTCATCAATACATGTGTCACAAAAAGTTATTCTCTACATAACACAGCAGAGCTCTGTCAATTTTTGGGTCGCTTTAATAGTCGCGCCAGCGGCTTACTGACTACGCATGCGCATATTCATAATATACTATGCGAGTAACCGGAAGTATACCCTACTTTCATGCCCGCCGCCATGTTTTTTTGAGTGCTCGTAAATAAACAAATACGAAACGTGCAAATTATTATTTTATGACATGCCATTTATGAAATATATCTCTCTTATTAGCCAGTAAGTATTATTATCCACCTTGTCGCTGATACAAAATATCGTTAATATCACGCATAAAAAGTAGAAAAAGGGAGAAAACTTGTGCATATGAACGGAGCATACACAAAGAATGCTGGGATTGAATTTTAGAAAAGCGCCCACTGTGTCAATAACTAGATTCAAAAATTGCCAGTTTTTAGACAGAACGCTATAGTTTTCAGCTTGCAAGTGGAAGGTGAGCAGTGCCGTTACCATTGCTATGATAATGATGGCATAATACGTCCCTTGTTTGACACAATAGGCTGTTATCATGGTAAAAATTGCCAATTTTTGTCCAACATTTTTACAAATTACAGAAAATCTATACCTGCATGATGCTGCAGGGTTTGACGTCGTGTAGTACGTGAACTGCTTTCATCAGAGGAAAACTGGGTATAGTTGTCATACAAACGTATATGGAGTAACAATTTATCTATTTTATCATGAATCAATACAAGTACATTGCCCCTGGCGCGACACCAAGGGCTGAGCCCTATATAATATTATTTGGTTTAAGGTCCCTAGGATGACCCTAGTGAGATAATTTCACACAGTCAGGAAATACTTAATTTTGTATCCATGTCTGTAGTAGCTTCAGGGACTTTGGCCCTATGTTTCCATATTTGAACAATAATGATTTTCATACAAAGAGATATCGTATTTCACACTGTCACTCTGGTAAGGTATGAAATTGACTTAGTAGCTTGCATATTTATGACGCATTTACATGAAAGTACATGTGGTTACATTGTCACAATGCTGGTATGATATGCACTAACTTATGATTAAAAGTTATCTGGAAGTCGTTGAATTCTTCTTGGTATATACATTGGTTAATGATGTGAGAAAAATGTAAAAAGCAAAATGAATGAGTAAATGTTATAAATGTGCATGATTATTTTCTTTTGTTCATCACTCTCTGCAAAGTAGCAAATGCTCCTTGAATTCGGAGGACAACAAGGAGGAGCAACTTGCTTGATACAATAGACATAGCAGAGGATACAAGATGTAGAGATGTACAAGTTTAGTGCATGCAATACTTATCACCAATCTCATAAATCACCCTTTTGATATTGATTTATTTAAATCACTCCATGATACATATAAAGACAGTGTATTTGTATTCCGTAGATCTGACAGCAAAAGTTGCCATGGAGATTGATGAAGAAGAAAGAGAGAGTCGAAACCTTGACCTTAAAGAAAGAAGAATAAAACTTGAAGAAAGGGAGGTGAATCTGGAACTGAAAAAACAACTCATAGAGTTTCTGAAGAACTGTATTAAAGAAAAAGACAATGCCATGTTTGACAAATGTGTGGAGCTATTCAAAGAATGCAGGGCTGACAAGAGTGAACCTAAAATTGGGTCTATATTCTTCATTTTGAGTTTTCTGACAGAGGAGGATTTAGATTATTTCTGGCAGAAATACAAAGAAGGCACAGTGGATAAGGCTTTAACTAGAATACTGATACCGCCAACTATAAAAGACAAAGCTGAGAAAGCCGGCATTACCATAAGAATCAAGCTGGAGATAGATGAAAAAGAGTATGAAGAGGTGAAACAGAGGATGCACGGTAAGTTGCTCTTTTAATTAGCATACAGCAATATTGAAGATGACGATACATATTCATTAAAAACAGACAGAATAGGTGTTGAGAGCTGTTTAATTCTCCAAAGGCAATTAATCATGCCTTATTTATTTCAAACTGTGGCACTGGGATGTATCAAAATAGAAAAGGACAACTTTCAACCCCACATTTTTTCTGTTGTCTATAAAAAGGAGCCTCTGGCATTGAGATAGATATTGCCTATAAGATGAACTCCATTGAAATTCGAATATTTTTTGTTCATATAAATTGTGAATTCAAAGGTACACGAAAACAAGTCGTGCACACTCACAATACATTTTTTTTGTTTTGTTTTGTGACAGAAATGTCAGCTGTTTCGTCATCAAGCAGAGCAACATGGCGTCAAGGTAAAGCGTGTAGTACCGGTCAATGGGAAGCTTTTGTCATGGATCAAGTACAGGATAAACAACAAGCAAAGAATTTACTTGAACAGTCAAAGTTTGATCCAGTAGTTGATGCTCTGAGACAAGAAGAGTTTTTCTTCCCGGCCATTGTATCCTTTTGGTTTGAGAATTCATATACTTTACCTACAACAGTAACAAAGGCAACTGAGTATGCTGTGATACACCATGCAGAGATGTATTGTAAAGAAAATAATGTGGAAATTGAAAATCTCAGAGAAATTTTGAAAGCAAGGTTTAATGATATTGGAATGTGTCTATATGATAACATCACTGCAGAAAATGTGGGTAAATTGTATCTTTCGTGGATTGATACATGTATTCCAAATTTGGAATCACACTTTTTTGGTTTGTTGACGAAGTCTAATGATTATTACACTTTCCAAAGCAAATATGTGTATACTTACATCAATGCAATGTATTTCAGTAACATTGTTGCATTGTCACCCAATAATATTCCTATGTTACTCAGGGAAGAGAAAACAAGGATTTTGCAAGCAAACTTGTCGTATTGTTTACCTTATGTCGCTGGGATTTTGGGTGAGAAAGCATTGTATTTCCTGGAGGAAGTTGTTAAATTTAGTGAAATGCAAACTTCTGTTGATATTAGCAACCTTGAGATGCTTGGTAACTGTTTGTTTGAATCAGAGAGGCCTTCTGTCTTTGCAAGAGAAATCGAGGAATTGATAGATGAGAACCATTATTTAGATCTGTCAACTTGTACAGGGATCTCCAATCAAAGTTTACATGCTCTCTCTGTAATTTTACTACACACGTCTTTAATCAAAGACATTAAATGGCATTCAGAGAGTGATGAAGCATTTCTCTCAAGTGAATTCAAAGAATGTCTGACAAATATTATTGGCGATCCGTTTACTGTTGACAGGTGTACAGTGAGTAATGTTCATGACTTCACTGTGACTGCCAAGTTGTTGAGAATTCTACCTCTGCTATGCAAACATGCACAATCCAGATCTAGCCGTGATACAACTCAGCAACCAGCAGTTACATCATTAACCATTTCAAGTAATGTGAGCATATTTGAAGAAATCAAGAAATGCACGATGGAAATGTTTATAAAGGCATTGTCATGTATGCCAGACCTAGACAACCTAAGCCTGACAGGATTTGGAGAAAAACTATGTGAGCAGTTTCTACTCTGTTTGTCTGAAGACACTGTCAGCTTAAATATCAATATGTTGTGTTTAGCTGAAAATGACTTGTCCTGGGAGCATTGCAAATTACTGTTAGAGGCAATGAATGCAATGCCATGTCTTACCAGTTTAGACCTAAGCAACAACATTATTGGTAGTTTAGGGTGTACAGTATTGCTGCCAATAAAAGACGAAATAGAAGTAAGGGTAGATTATAATATTGCACAAGGTTTACTTGAAATTCTACCTTTGTGTACCTCTACAGCACAGGTGCAAGATGTCGGTGATCTCACTCTTAAATCACTGGATGATGTTGCCAGTTTAATAGGAAATTTAGAAAATGTGAGACACATAGATTGCACAAAGTTAGTCAACAGTCAGTTGTCAGAATTATGTCAAAATTTATCACTACTCAGTAATATTGTAAGCATCGATGTGAGTGGTATTAAGTTAGACCAACAGATTGTTTTGTTGCTATGTGAGAGACTGAAACATTTAAAAGAACTTCAAAAAGTAGATCTAAGTCATTGTTGTGTTAGCACAGATAATATGCAAGTTTTATTGCAACACATATCTCCAGAAGTGACAGATTTAAACCTCAGTGGCATGAACATGTCAGGTTTTCTGCTCACTGAGTTGAAACGTTTTAGAAATTTAAAGCATCTTAATCTCAGTAACAGCAACCTTAAAGCTGATGATCATGTTTTCAAATTCATTCCCACATCAGTGACTCACTTAAATCTCAGTCAAAATGATCTACATGAAGTGAATTTTGAAAATCTTGAAAATTACACACAACTTGAAGGATTAGATGTAAGTTATAATAAGCTCAGCCTTGCTGATATACGAAAGATTTTAAAATTGATTTCAACATCACTCACTTTACTCAGTATTAGCCACAACAATTTGAAAAGAATTGACAATTCCTTTGAGCATTTAACAAACTTGAGGCAGTTGGACTTGAGCAATAATGGTCTTCTATCATGCAGTATTCTCTCCCTACCATCCTCAATAACACACTTAAATCTAAGCCATAACCAAATATCATTTATTGGCCAGAAAGTCAATCATCTATCACAGTTAACACACCTAGATATGAGTCATAACCAAATTGTAGACATTGGCCAGAGTTTCAATCATCTATCACAGTTAACACACCTTGACGTGAGTCACAATAACCTACAGTTGTCATTGCATTCTCTCCTTTTACATGTTTCAGAAAAACTTAAATTTTTAAATATCAGTTTCAATAAAATTCAGAATGTTCATCAGGCGGGTAACATGATTTCCAACTTCAGACAACTATGTTCCATAAACATGAATTCAAATCAACTGGGTGCTGTTGGAGTGCAGACACTGTTGTCTGAAATAGAAAACTATAATATTAATTGTGACATTGATGTAAGTCACAATTTGTTTGGGCTTCAAAAAATAATTCCCTATATTGTGAACCAACTTCCTGCATCAGCTATTTTACCTGATTTTGAAAGAGAAAACCTGACATTAAAGGATGAACACTTGCAGGTCTTTTTCAAAAGCATATCAAAGATTACCACTGTAGAAATTCCAAAGAGTGTAGAATGGTCTGTTATTGAATACACAAGTGTGTTGAATGATTTATCAGTTTTTTCTAATATCGAAAGTTTATCACTTGCATGGTTAAACCCAGTCACTTGCCCCTTATTAGCTGAAACTTTAATAAACTTCAGTTGTTTAAGACGCTTAGACATTAGTGGAAGTAAAATTGATAACAAAGGTGTAAAAGTTGTGGGAAATGCTCTAATTTCACTGGATAAACTAGTGTATATTAATTTTAGTAACACCAACATTGGTATTTCGGACATAGAATTTTTACTTGAAATATATAGGCAGCATATTAACCAACCATTCATCAGTGTTGCCAATAATGTTCATTACCTACCAGCCATTTTTCCTTATATAGAAGATCAGTCAAAGGAGTCATCAATTGCGAGTATAGACTTTGATTCTGATGAGTTACATGTCAAATCTTTTGCTAATGTTGTACAAATGACTAAACTGACAAAGCTAAAAGTTAAAGAGAAACAATGGGTCAACAAGGACTTTAACTCCTTTGTACAAGGGTTAAATTACCTAAACCTTGACTACCTGGATTTAAGTCATAATAACATAGGAGACAGTGGTGCAAAGAGTTTGAGTGATGTGATGAGGTCAATGGATGGACTTACTGGTCTTGATCTTAGTCATAATAACATAGGAGACAGTGGTGCAAAGAGTTTGAGTGAAGTGATGAGGTCAATGCATGGACTTACTCATCTTGATCTTAGTCATAATAACATAGGAGACAGTGGTGCAAAGAGTTTGAGTGAGGTGATGAGGTCAATGCATGGACTTAGTCATCTTGATCTTAGTCATAATAACATAGGATATTATAGTGATAAAAAGAGCCTGAGAGTGGTGATGAGGTCAATGGATGGACTTACTCATCTTGATCTTAGTCATAATAACATAGAAGACAGTGGTGCAAAGAGTTTGAGTGATGTGATGAGGTCAATGCATGGTTATAATCATCTTGATCTTAGTCATAATAATATAGGAGACAGTGGTGCAAAGAGTTTGAGTGAAGGGATGAGGTCAATGGATGGACTTACTCATCTTGATCTTAGTCATAATAACATAGGAGACAGTGGTGCCATGAGTTTGAGTGAAGTGATGAGGTCAATGCATGGACTTACTCGTCTTGATCTTAGTCATAATAACATAGGAGACAGTGGTGCAAAGAGTTTGAGTGAAGGGATGAGGTCAATGCATGGACTTACTCATCTTGATCTTAGTCATAATAACATAGGAGACAGTGGTGCAGAGAGTTTGAGTGAAGGGATGAGGTCAATGCATGGACTTACTCATCTTGATCTTAGTCATAATAACATAGGAGACAGTGGTGCAAAGAGTTTGAGTGAAGGGATGAGGTCAATGCGTAGACTTACTCATCTTGATCTTAGTCATAATAAGATTGGAGACAGTGGTGCAAAGAGCTTGAGTGCGGTGATGAGGTCAATATATGAATTTAATATTGATCTCAGTCATAATAACATAGGAGATAGTGATAAAAAGAGCCTGAGAGTGGTGATGAGGTCTATGCATGGTTATAATCATCTGGATCTTAGTAAAAATAAGATAGGAGACAGTGGTGCAAAGAGTTTGAGTCATGTGATGAGGTCAATGCATGGACTTACTGGTCTTGATCTTAGTCATAATAACATAGGAAACAGTGGTGCAAAGAGTTTGAGTGAAGTGATGAGGTCAATGCATGGACTTACTCATCTTGATCTTAGTCATAATAACATAGGAGACAGTGGTGCAAAGAGTTTGAGTGAAGGGATGAGGTCAATGCGTGGACTTACTCATCTTGATCTTAGTCATAATAACATAGGAGACAGTGGTGCAAAGAGTTTGAGTGAAGGGATGAGGTCAATGCGTGGACTTACTCATCTTGATCTTAGTCATAATAACATAGGAGACAGTGGTGCAAAGAGTTTGAGTGAAGTGATGAGGTCAATGCGTGGACTTACTCATCTTGATCTTAGTCATAATAACATAGGAGACAGTGGTGCAAAGAGTTTGAGTGAGGTGATGAGGTCAATGTATGAATTTAATCTTGATCTCAGTCATAATAACATAGGAGATAGTGATAAAAGAAGCCTGAGAGTGGTGATGAGGTCTATGCATGGTTATAATCATCTGGATCTTAGTCAAAATGACATAGGAGACAGTGGTGCAAAGAGTTTGAGTCATGTGATGAGGTCAATGGATGAACTTACTCATCTTGATCTTAGTCATAATAACATAGGAGATAGTGGTGCAAAGAGTTTGAGTGAAGTGATGAGGTCAATGGATGGACTTACTCATCTTGATCTTAGTCATAATAACATAGGAGACAGTGGTGCAAAGAGTTTGAGTGAAGTGATGAGGTCAATGCGTAGACTTACTCATCTTGATCTCAGTCATAATAAGATAGGAGACAGTGGTGCAAAGAGTTTGAGTAAAGTGATGAGGTCAATGCGATGGACTTACTCATCTTGATCTTAGTCATAATAACATTGGAGACAGTGGTGCAAAGAGTTTGAGTGAAGTGATGAGGTCAATGGATGGACTTACTCATCTTGATCTTAGTCATAATAACATAGGAGACAGTGGTGCAAAGAGTTTGAGTGAAGTGATGAGGTCTATGCGTAGACTTACTCATCTTGATCTCAGTCATAATAACATAGGAGACAGTGGTGCAAAGAGTTTGAGTGAAGTGATGAGGTCAATGCATGGACTTACTCATCTTGATCTTAGTCATAATAAGATAGGAGACAGTGGTGCAAAGAGTTTGAGTGAAGTGATGAGGTCAATGTATCGACTTACTCATCTTGATCTTAGTCATAATAACATAGGAGACAGTGGTGCAAAGAGTTTGAGTGAAGTGATGTGGTCAATGTGTCAACTTACTCATCTTGATCTTAGTCATAATAACATAGGAGACAGTGGTGCAAAGAGTTTGAGTGATGTGATGAGGTCAATGTATGAACTTAATCTTGATCTTAGTCATAACATAGGAGACAGTGGTGCAAAGAGTTTGAGTGAAGTGATGAGGTCAATGTATGAACTTAATTTTGATCTTAGTCATAATAACACACAGTATAGTGGTACAAAGTCCCACAGTGGAGGTACTTCCTCAAAGACAAGCTTGGAAAAAAGTCTTGTTGCTCTAGTGAAAGAAACATATAAGATCAATGCCCAATCAAGAATATTCTTTTCCCAGGAAAAGTATCATTCAAAAGAAATGTCATACCAAAAAGGGGTGCATAAAAAAACGCCTTTGCAACCATCATCACCACAGCCTAGCAGTTCTGGCTATCGCCCTCCTACAGAAAAGGATCCAGCAATATCATGAAATTTCATAAAATGTAAAATTGGGACGTCCCAACAATCATACATGTAGGGTCAGGATGTAGCACCGAGAATATGCATCTTTGGCACAATTTTAATTAATACCTGTCATATTTTTCCCAACACTGCATGAACTGACAACAACAAAATAAATTAAAGCTGCAAGCAGCGTTGGCGGTGCCCATGCCTAATATTACATGGCGGACAAGTCACGTGACCGATCCAAATGTCTTTCACAAACTTGAAAGACATAACTCTAAAAGGATGACATGAGTGAAATTTCAGCTCAGTCGGTGTGTTGGTTCTGGAGAAGAAGATTTTTAATGATTAAATCGCGAGTTTCGTAAAATCCAAGATGGCGGCCAAATCACGTGACCGATCCAAATGTCGTTTGCAAACTTGAAAGAGATCACTCTAAGAAAGACATGTGTAAAATTTCAGCCTAATCAGTGTTTTGATGCTGGAGAAGAAGATTTTTGAAGATGAAACTGCAATTTTCGCAAAATCCAATATGGCGGCCAAATCACGTGACAGATCGAAATGTTTTTCGCAAACTTGAAAGAGATCACTCTAAGGATGACATGAGTAAAATTTCAGCTCAAACGGTGTTTTGGTTCTGGAGAAGAAGATTTTTAAAGATTAAAAGGGTATTTTTAGAAAATCCAATATGGCGGCCAAAGTCACGTGACCGCATGCGATTTTATTTACAAAATCTCAAGACCTTAGGTCATGCTTGCTATGTAAAAAAATTCAAATTGACCAGACCCCTAGATCATCAGGAGAAGCCGTTTTTAGGTTTTTGGAAAATCCAATATGGCCACCAGGTCACGTGACCAATAAAAAATTCAAGGGTCAGGTGCACCACTTCTCATTGGCCCCCCCCCCCCCCCCCCCCATCATTGTACCAAGTTTGAAATGTTTAGCATAGGCGTTAAGGCTAGCAAAAATTGACACAAGAAGAAAGAAAAATTCCAACGAAACCAATAGGTGCCCAAGCTTGGGCTTGGGCACCTAAAAATTACCTTTTTAAAAAGTATGTTAACTTTTATGTGGTTGTCTTTACCATGCCCAACATGTTGCATTGAAAAAATATTCGTTATGGTAAAACTGATTAAATGGATTGTTCATTTGTCTTGTTATTATGCTTATAATATTGCTGTAACATCACAGTCCACCACACGCCATTATTTTATCGGACTCTGAGAGAGTATTGCTTTACACTACCTATAAGGTTATTTGCTAATTAATGAGATGCTGGTAGTTTGACAGTCTGATGACACCTCTCTGAGGTCGAATGTGAACTATCATTTCAATAGTATCTCTCTGTAATTGTAAAACATTAGCCCTGTGTTGATAAACCTGCCATCTCGTTATAGAGAGAGAAGTTTATTATGTGTACCGATCTAAGTGTGCTACAGGATAGGGGAGATTATTTCGATTGGATGCTAGTTCTTCAATAACTGCACAGGAAGATGTCAATACAAAAATGTGTCGTTAATCACCAAATAAGTGCATGTACTTTATTGAAAGATGAGTAGCGTATTTAGTGTTTTATTTGATAATTAAGCGCTTTAAGAAGTGAACTATTAGGTATGCAATTGGGGCAGTAAGAGAACCTGGACAAATCAAATAATTATGTAAATAAGTGTCACCTGTCCTTCATGTATTTAAGTTTTAAAGATTGGAGAAGAAAATTCTTTTTATGTTTATGCTTTTTCATTTAAAGCTGGATTTACTCATTTGTATATATTCATGCAGTTTTGTTTTAAATAAGAGATGCGCTACTTGTAAGTAAAGATTATGTGATCCCTTGTTGATATGTTCTGAGTGCACATCGAATATATATTTCTTCATTTTTTGTAGCTTGTTCAGTTTGTCAGTGTGAATACTTACATCCATATGATATTTCAAATTGTGTGAAAGGTTTGTGTATATGTGTCAAATTAGGTACATCAAAAGACAACTGTTTCAAACCTTTTCAGTGCTGAAGAACGGATGAAATGTATGTAAATACTTTTTAAATATGGAAACGTTGCCCTTTTATGTCAATTCACAGTTTTGTAATCGGTGTAGTGATCAAGTGATCGAATTGCACTCAGAGATTCATGCTGGAATTTTAGAATTTTCTGAAAGTTGTACAAAACGTAATAAATACTTCTAACAATTCCACCACACTGGCTAAAAACACATTTGTGAAGGTGCTCATTAGTATCCTCCAACAGCAAGTAAAATAAACACCATGTGTCTGGTACTATTTTTCTGACTTTTATGATAATTTCTTTCATCGTTGAGAGTTTCACTTTGGTGTAAAAGACGAATTTATTTTACAATATAATATATACCTTGCTGTTAATTTTAAAATTGAATATGCATATTACTCTGGTCAATCTCTTCTCAATGCAGCATTCTAATTTGTAAGAACAAAATGCACAAGTGAATTTATAATTATAATCATGGCATGCAATACATGAGTGCATTATGTGATCTGTCTACAAGAAAAAATGTCGAACATTTTTCCCTGTTATGTGTACTTTACAGCGAAGAGAACTGTTTTTAGAAATATCTTCCATTGCTTATTTTTTCCTATTGGAGAAACATGAATAGCAGTTAATGGTATATTGTCTTTGATATGAAAAGTTTTTTGAACATGTCCTCATGTCCTGCTTTTGTTCTAGGGATGAATTTTAATATTTGATAGTGTACTCACCACTCATTAAGGAGATGGATGAGTCAGAAGTTCCCTGTCAAAGCAAAATATACCAAAAGAGTGGCCAACAAGACCTGCTCACAGGTAACATTGATTGAGTGTAGAAATAGTTGCAAAACTTGTATTTGAAATTTTGTATACATTACAGGTTGTGTAGATTTTCATCTTTCAATTTAATTTCATTTTAGTAATAAAATGAAGGAGATACAACATGTCATATTCTGGTTGATTTATAAATCCTGGTTGTACATATATAACCACCAACACTTGCTGGCGCCAAGTGTCTGTCAAAAAGAATGAATCTTCACTTCTGCCACAGTGTACCTATTCTTCTATTTGATCTTGTCAGTAAATACGAAAATTATCCATCTCTGTTATCTACTTTTTACGCTCCCATATATGCATATGTATATATGCAAATGGGAGGTATTCGTATAAGGTGGAAAAATGGCGTCTGTGTGTATGTATGTAAGTATGTATGTATGTCTGTTAGTCCGTCCGAATCAAAAACTCCTAAACCGTAGCACCTTCTGTCCTAGTATTTGGTGTACAGGTGCACCTAGGGGTGGAGATGTGAATTTGTTCAAATGAACATGTCAGTGCCAAAAATATGCAAATGAGGGGGAAAAAAGGAAAAATCCTACAAATGCTAAAACTCAGTAAGCATTGGTCAGATTTGGTTGAAACTTAGTATGCAGATTTCTTTAGGTATTCTAAATTATTGTGCGAAAATTGGGATGAAATTTGCAAGTTTGTATTTTTTAGGGTATTTTTTCCGTTTTTAGTCAAAAAATCTTGTTTTCTTAAATCGCTCGTCTGAATGCTATGAAACTTAATATTCATGTTCCTCAGAATGACTTCAGTCATGCTTGTACAAATTGTATTGATATTGTCATATTTGTAATTTTGGGCAATTTTCCCAATTTATGATAAAAATTCTTTTAATCCAAAAACTGCTGATTTGATAGCTTTGATACATGTATTTGGTATACAGGTATCTAAGATTAATCTCAATATAATGTATTGAAGGTATGTTGAAACTGGCAATTTTTTTTATTTTTGGGGCAATTTTTGCCTTTTTTGGTCAAAAAATTTTTCTCCAAAAACTTCTGATCTGGTAGCTTTGATATCTAGTGTACCAGGTTCCTAGGGTTTATGTTGATTATATATATTTAAAATTAGGATGAAATCTGCAATTTTGTATTTTGGGGGCAATTTTTCTCATTTTTGGTCAAAAAATTTGTTTCTCAAAATTTACCAGTCTGATTGCTTTGATATTTAGCAAACCGGTCCTTAGGGTTTTTGTTAATAAGATATATTGAAATTAAGTTGAAATCCGGAATTTTGAATTTTTGGGGCAACTTTGCGAAACTTTCAGTTTTACTGGGATATCTTTCATTTTGTATTTTTAAGATTTTTTTTGGTAATTTTATACCTACTGGAACTAAGAGTATATAATGTGGTGATTTAGTAAGCATTTGATATGGTAAACTGTATTTGGTGTTGAAATGCGGCAAAAAAATCCTGGCAGATTTTGAAAAAATTCCTAACAAATGCCAATAACAAAATTCAGCCAGAGAAGGTTTGACAAAAAGAAAAGGTGAGAGAGTGGGGGAAAAAAGAATGTACAATGGATCGGATAAAAAAGATAATGTACAGGTCTCATCGATCTTCCAGACGCCATCCCTTATCAAATGGTCCACCCCAATGTATTTTTGTGCACAATTAACCATGCAGTGTATGTCAAGTTAGGTAAGGATTTGAAAGGAATAGTCAAGTTCATCACAGTTTAACTTTATCTCTTGTGTCATCATCCTTGTGTAATTGGTTAAGTTTGTAAGTTGTTCCAGATGTGGATGTACCAGCTGTTCTGGAAGAAAACAATGTTTACTTTTTCCTGTAGGGTTTCTGAGTTGATGATTGTATGTTGAAATTTCTCCATGTATCTGGTGTATAGGCAAAGTGTAAGCATTGGTTGCATGTCATGTATTTCAGTCTATGTCAAATATTGTAAATGAAAAATCAAGAACAGTTTACTGTGTGCTTGTAAAAGATAACATATTTGTCAATACATAAACTGCCTTGCAGATTGATTGTCTTAAATATTATCACAGAAGTAGAAAAGGAAAAGAAACTATTCAAATTGCTGTAACATATTCACCTTCAGTGCCTGTATAGGCCTATACTTAACTATTTTATCATTACATTCAGCTGTTTGTTATATCTTTATCACTCTCCATGGGCCAAGGCACACTTGGGGTCAATGTCATCACTCTGTGCCAGTCTGTGTATGTCAGTCTGTCTATATGTATGTCCATGTTTCATACAATTGTTGACTTGTTTTGATAACTATATGGGAGCGAACAGTGATGTTGTCACTATTTTTTAGTCCCCACGGACACCGTCCGGGGGGACTTATAGGTTTGGTCATGTCCGTGCGTCGTGTGCGTGCGTGCGTGCGTCCGTCCGTCCGTCCGTCCGTCCGTTCACGCAGATATCTCAGAGATGCCTGGAGCGATTTCATTCAAACTTGGTACAAGGATTACTTCATATGTCATACAGATGCACGTCAATTTGTTTTTTGATACGATCCAATATGGCTGCCAGGCGGCCATTTTATTATGATTTTTTCATGTACAGAGCCATAACTCAGACATGTTTGAACCGATTTTATTCAAAACTGGTACAAGGACATTGACCAATGTCATAGATATGCACATCAATTTGTTTTGTGATACGATCCAATATGGCCGCCAGGCGGCCATTTTGTTACGATTTTTTCATGTACAGAGCCATAATTCAGGCATATCTCAACCGATTTTATTCAAACTTTGTACAAGGACATTGACCTATGTCATACATATTCACGTTGATTCATTTTGTGATACGATTCAATATGGCCGCCAGGCGGCCATTTTATTACGATTTTTTCATGTACAAAGCCATTACTCAGGCATGTTTTAACTGATTTTATTCAGAGTTGGTACAAGGACATTGACCAATGTCATATATATGCACGTCAATTTTTCATGTGATACGATCTAATATGGCCGCCGTGCGCGGCCATTTTGTAACGATTTTTTTCATGTACAGAGCCATAACTCAGGCATATCTCAACGGATTTTATTCAAACTTAGTACAAGGACATTGACCAATGTCATACATATTCACGTTGATTTGTTTTGTGATACAATTCAATACGGCCGCCAGGCGGCCATTTTATGACGATTTTTTCATGTACAGAGCCATTACTCAGGCATGTTTCAACTGATTTTATTCAAAGTTGGTACAAGGACATTGACCAATGTCATAGATATGCACGTCAATTTTTCATGTGATACGATCCAATATGGCTGCCGTACGGCCATTTTGTTACGATTTTTTCATGTACAGAGCCATAACTCAGGCATATCTCAACGGATTTTATTCAAACTTGGTACAAGGACATTGACCTATGTCATACATATGCACATCGATTTGTTTTGTGATACGATCCAATATGGCCGACATGTGGCCATTTTATTACGATTTTTTCATGTCCTGAACTACAACTCAGACATGTATCAAGCGAATTTATTCAAAAGTATTTTTATCACAGACCTAATGAAGAGGACTCTATCCTCTCTGAGGACATGTAATCAAAGTACCCATTAACAAGTGGGGACTGTGTCATCAACGATGACTTGTTTAGCTCATATTTTCTACTTTTCCACTTAACATTTCCATACAGTTTTGTTTAATGTCTCAATACACACCTTCATCACTCAAATGACCTCTAGTATTGTACTATAGCATGTTTATTTTCTCTCTGAGAATTTCCAGAATTGTGTGTGAGTTAACTAACATGGAAACTTGCCTTTCAATTGTAAATTCACTAAAGGATGTCTAAACCTCACTTCTCGTCTGTGTGATGTACAATTATGGTAATCGTTACAAAGCTGTGATTAATTTCCCATACACAACTGCAGTAACATTGAGCTAAATAACCCGTATTGACTGATATTCGATCAAAGCCACGTTGAACACTGACCTCATTTTCCTGAAAGTAAGTTTTAGAGTTTTGGTGAGTGATTGAAATAGGCTAGCGCCCTTAGTGGTGTTGTGCCAGAATTTCATGTATGGTCGAGGTTAAGCTGATGTCTCCACATCTTACTGCAGAAGTTGAGGGCTATGATGTCACATCAACCTGTGTTTTGATTCAAGTAGTCTAACACTTGCTTACAAAAATGTTTCACGTCCAAGCTGAAGTTTTGCAACTGAGACAAATTTCCTGGTGGGATATAGAATAGATCAATTAAAGGATCAATTTTGGAATAGATCAACAAACGAGAACATCACAACTTTGGTAACGGTATGTTGTAGTCTTTATTTCTCGATAATGCCTGTCAAATAACACGTCTGTACAGCAATGTCTCAAACCAAATAATGTATTTGACAGTTCAAATATTATAGTAAAAACCAATCTGATTAAAATCTGATGTACAGTACGGCGACATCTGTACTTGGGCGGACTGCTCTCTTGCTGTCGCCTCTCACTAGTGAGAGGCAAATAGACAGCAAGAGAATAGACAGCAAGAGAATACCGCCAAAGTACAGACGTCGCCTTACTCTACATCAGATTTTAATCAGATTGAGTAAAAACCAAATATCCCATATCAAGAGGTAAAATTATTGATAGAACTAGTGTTTTTGAGAACAAAGAGATGATGCAGCAATCTTCAAACTTCTCACAGTTACCCACTATGAACCCAATGGTACAATGTTACATCTGAAATAAGTAAATTTGCATTCAGTTATGTACAGAAATCAAAATTCTGTTTATCATTTCGAAGTTTGTTGAAGGTCATTCTCTGCCAGTCAGGTCTGAAAATACAGTATACTATGAGAATTAAAGTTCAAACGACAGGACAACAATATACATGGTTTTGACATTTCAACACTGAAGACAGATATATTCATGCTTTCAGGGGCATTAGACGACCAGTACCATATAAATAGAACCTTTGAGAGAGCTAATGGATAGGAAGTGTTTTTACCTTCTCGTGTCTATTTATAGACAGAGAAGGTATTAGAGTTGAAAACCAGTATGCTGCTGTCAAGTACTTCCGTCTGTCAAGACTTCCGTCTGTCAAGATCCGTTGACGTCATGCCATTGTGATGGGTCATATCATAAACTGGTGGGGGTGTTCATGGCTCAGGTTGAGGTGTGGGAGAACGATTTTGAGCTATGACAAAAATGAAAAGGGACTTAGCGGCATAGCCACAGTGTTAAGCCTTTCTCCAAGGTTTCTTAGTTGACTACAATCTATTACAGACTACTGAGCTGACGTAAGGGGTACTCACTTTGTGTTTGCTCACTCTGTGAGCGCTAGTGTTTGGTACTGAGTTGCGTGGATATCCCATCATGGCCTCACGTGATCTTGGCCTGTTGCTAATCTGCAGAGATGATCATATGCCTCCGAGTCTGAAAACTGTCATTGTGTAAACCTGTCGGCATTTTCCTTGCATTTTTTCTCATTTAATTTTGCAAAATATCGGCGAGTACCTCAATATTTCAAGATAACCCTTTCTTCCCAATCGTTTCCTGGAGTTTCAGAGTCATATGAACGAAAATGAGTGAAAGTTTTAGACAGGAAAATCGGACGTCGGCCATGTTCAATGTTTACAGTACAATCAGAAGTTTAGGTGGAAGAATTAACCAACAAACACTATTCATGATGCCCGCCCTCTAGAGGCAGACCCTCCTATATGAAGTACCACATTTAATGCTTGTGGAAAGCTTGACCACACAATGGAGCATTTAAACTTTTAGAAAATGACAAACTGAATAAGAAGGTATTCAGAAAATGTCAAATACTGCGGGAAAAATGCGCAATTATTCAATATAAACAGGTTAACTGACTGGTCAGCTATAAAAAACAATGAAAATGTTTATGATCAAAAGTTTTTGAGATGCGCACATTTTAACAAATACAGAAATTATTAACATTATAAATATAAGACCAAACTATTTTTTCAGAGATGGGACAGGTTGGAAATGAGGGGTGAGAGACAAAGGCACTCCTATTGCTGCATGTGGATGCAGCCACACCATTTCATTTACAGCATACTTATTCACTGTGTTGTGTTCAAGTTCCATATTGTACTGACTGTCATACAAGGATAACATAAGCAAATCAAATGAAATTAGAAAAGGATCAATGCTGTTGTGTGGATTTTGCTGAACATGGCTGATTTTAATATTTCGCCCTATATATTTGGTATCCAGCAAAGGCATCTTTTGATGTAAATAATTAAGTCAAAATTAACACTACATTGCTGACAATATATTTTACCGTTTCTGCATGAACTTTTCTTTTTTAAATTATAGTATATTAGTACTTCAAACAGATTAACAGTTATCGTGATGTCAACCCATAATTTTACATCACAAAGACTGTAATTCTGCCAATTTTTTTGTTTTTCAGTCATTTTATAAATTTTGCACTGCACAAGATGATTGAACAAATTGCAATGTTTGAATTTGTAAACTCAACGAATAAAAATCCTTTGGTCACAGATTAAATTATTTTTTAAAAAGAAATTTACTCTTAAACACTTTTAGCATATATTCTTTACACGGTCATGTATTTCAAGGAAAATATGCCTATTAAAAAAAGTAATTTCTTCACTTTCAATTTTTTTTCAATACTATGACAATATCAGCCATGAGGTTATACAAACACAAGACAGATAAGCGTTTTTTCATCATTTTCACATGACTCTTTGGAAAATCCATTAAAAACAGTTAAAAGTGACTTAAAATGATCACTTGGTATACATTTAATTTACAGATGCCAGGTTGTGTATTTCACATGCACTCAGGTCAGTAAGGAAGTGCGTCATTACTATTTTGGACTGTGAATTCTTATTTCTGAATTATTTAACTTTTTCCCACATTGAACTATCTTCAGGCAGTTTATACTGTAGCTTAGAATTTTTTTGATTGATGTATTTAATCATCTTTTGGGTTCTTTGGGTCCATATCCCACCTCATGCCCCTACATCATCAACTATTTACCAACAACTCCATGCCAACAACCAATTACCTGACCTGGCCACACATTAGAGAAGGTACAGCGTCATCGACGGTATTTTTTAACATTTATATTCAACCTGCTAATGGTTCTACTCTGTAAGGAAAAGAACTCCATGTGTTCTACAGACTCCGTACACAAAAGAGATCACATGAACCCGTGTGTATCAGCACACATGCAAATACAATTGTATTTCTATGCATGTTTGCACATATGGGGTTGCTTGTACCCTGCTCCATTTGAATACTGGATTAACCATCTATTGTCAACTTTAATCCTCTGATTACCTTTAAATGGCGGGATGTGACTTCCCCATCGTAATATGTCAAAATTTTGATAGGAGGTCTTTGGTCCTCAAAAGTTCAACTTTCTATGGACATTTAGAACTCACAAGATGTAATGGAACTTACCCAAATAGACCCCTCCCTGACCATGGCTGTGGTGTTATTCCAAGGTGAATGAGCTCTTTGTTCCTGATGACCGTTACACTGACAGGTATCTGATGGACAAATGAATGAAGAAATAAAGAAATAATTTAACATCTACATATGTACATACATTGGAACCACACATTCTGAGTTCAGGCATAAACATATACGATGAAACTTCAGAGAAGTGTATTGAAAGGATTTTTATGTGTGTGCATGTGAACAGTGTAACATTTAAAAAGTTTTTGTAAAGATTGGTGCATGATTCTACTTTGGAAAAAATACAGAATTAGAAATATCGAATACTGTGATACAACCACTTTGAGTTAATAACTCAACAAGTCATTGACAATGACATAGTCCCCACTTGTAATAGGAGTATTAGTCTTGATGGGGCAGGGAAATGTGGTCATTAAGAAGTATCACCGGAGTGTATATGTTGAGCTCTATGGGCACATAGGTCGTTGTTCCCAATTTGAAACACATGAAGCATTTCTAAGTTATGGTTCTAAATCAGGAAAAAAGATCAGACCTCTAGCAGTATTGGCCAGCCAAGAAATACATATGCGCATGATAAATGAGGTACAAGATGTGACATCTTAAGGTCTAATATCCTGTCAAAATCGGAGGGTATAGAACTTGTGGTTACTGAGTTATGCATATATATGTATAACCAAGGTCAAAGGTCATCGAGGTCACATGACATTTTGAAAATCAATTATATTGCTAATATAATCCCTATATGCCAAAAAATCAGACCTCTAGCTCTATCCGCTAGCACAGAATTAGATGTGTGCATATTTAATGAGGTACAGTATGTGGTGTCATAAGGTCTCCCATCCTACTAAATACAAAGGACATAGCACTTGTGGTTACTTATTTATTGACATAAACATATATTTTAGGTAAAAGGTCATCAAGGTCACATGACATTTGGTCAAAAAATTTCTCTCCTATAGTTATCCTTATATACCAAAAATCAGACATCCAGCTCTATTGGCTTGCTCGGAATGAGATATGTGCATAATTAATGAGGTACAGTATGTGGTGTCATAAGGTGTCCAATCATACCAAATATGAAGGGTGTAGCACTTGTGGTTACTGAGTTATGGACAAATATGTATATTTGAGGTCAGAGGTCACCGAGTCATGTGACATTTTGTCAAAAAAATTGTATTGCTAAGTTATCCCTATATACCAAAAATCAGACCTCTAGCTCTATTGGCTCGCTCAAAATTAGACATGCGCATAATTAATGAGGTACAATATGTGGCATCATAAGGTGTCCCATCATACCATACATGAAGGGTGTAGCACTTGTGGTTACTGAGTTATGGACAAATATATATATTTGAGGTTAAAGGTCATCGAGGTCACGTGACATTTTGTCAAAAAAATTGTATTGCTAAGTTATCCCTATATACCAAAAATCAGACCTCTAGCTCTATTGGCTCGCTCAAAATTAGATATGCACATAATTAATGAGGTTTAATATGTGGCTTTATAAGGTGTTTCATCATACCATACATGAAGGGTGTAGCACTTTTGGTTACTGAATTATTGACAAATATGTATATTTGAGGTCTAAGGTCACCGTGGTCACGTGTCATTTTGTCAAAAAAATTGTATTGCTGAGTTATCCCTATATACCAAAAATCAGACCTCTAGCTCTATTGGCTCGCTCAAAATTAGATATGTGCATAATTAATGAGGTTTAATATGTGGCTTCATAAGGTGTCCCATCATACCATACATGAAGGGTGTAGCACTTGTGGTTACTGAGGTATGGACAAATATGTATATTTGAGGTCTAAGGTCACCGTGGTCACGTGACATTTTGTCAAAAAAATTGTATTGCTGAGTTATCCCTGTATACCAAAAATCAGACCTCTAGCTCTATTGGCTCACTCAAAATTAGATATGCACATAATTAATGAGGTTTAATATGTGGCGTCATAAGGTGTCCCATCATACCATATATGAAGGGCGGTAGCACTTGTGGTTACTGAGTTATGGACAAATATGTATATTTGAGGTCAAAGGTCATCGAGGTCACATGACATTTTGTCAAAATATCAGAGATATCTCTGTGAACGGATGGACTCACGGATGGACGAACAGATGAACATGACCCAATCTATAAGCCCACTGGACTTCATCCGTGGGGACTAAAAATTGTGTCACTACGTCCTTTTTGCAATATGAATACGGTGAGAAACTAAATTTTTATTTTTCGTGGCCTTATACATGGGAGTCTATGGAGATCTGCCTTATACATGGGAGTTTATGGACGTGTAAACTAAAAATATGCAAATTTCACCACGATTTGCCCAAGGTCACTCCTATGCACTTCCATACCAAGTTTCAAATCAATCGGACTTGTGGTTTCAGAGAAGAAGATTTTTTGAAAAAATGGGAGAAAATTACAAAAAATTCATGAAAAATAGCAAGTCCAAGATACTGACCCAAGATGTGCACAATCATTTCAGGTCAGCCGAAAGTACTTACTTGCTAAATTTTCATGTAATCTGTTCAGTGGTTGTTGAGTTTTTTTCAATTTTGATGGTTTTTACATCTTTTCACTTAATTTGCATACTTTTGGCAATGACTTCATTTAACAAAATCTCATCTACAGCCCATCATCCATGTACACACCAAATATCAAGATGAAATGTGCAGCGATTTTGGAGTTTTTGATGTTGATGGACAGACATACAGACACACAGACATACAAACATACAGACATACATACATACAGACAGTTCCCTAGCCTATAAGAATATTTTCCATTGCCATATATACATATGGCTATGGGAGCTATCAGTTCCCTAGCCTATAAGAATAGCTTCCATTGCCATATATACATATGGCTATGGGAGCTAAAAACTGAGCACAGTGACCTACCAAAAATTTGTTTCAAAAGTATAAGACATACATGAATTAGATGCTACTCATAATTGACAATACTGGAAAGTTACAATATTCCATCAAATAAGTGTTTTAATCTTGGAAATGTTGGGTGTAACAATGACAAATTTGGTTAAAAAATAAATAATTCCATTTAGTCACATATTCTTTCATTTAGTCCTTACTGTTCAACATTTTACTTTTGTATTATTTTATGACGAGAATTTGACGACGTCTTCCGTGTTCCAAAACTGCCGGAGAAAACATCAGGTTAACGCTAAATCAATGATACTTTTGGTTGGCTGGGCATGATATAAACTGAACCTATTGGCCTAGTGTTAAAATGGGCGAAATTTGGCCCATTTTTTCCTCGGAAAGGGCAGTGCTCGGGCAGTCCTCAGGCAGCTACGGGCAGTCACGGGCAGTAATTAGTAGGACCGCCAGGGAACACAGCGTCGCACGCAGGGCTGGCTACGTCAAGTGGAAGTCAGTATACAAATTAAAATCAACAGTCAGCATGGTCAGTGGTAATACGTGCCACACTTTAGATGGGTTCAAACTTCAACTGGGTTTGGGATGGTACATGTAAGGAGTCACATGGGCAAGTAACCCGGCCCTGTGATTAGTCAATTTGGTGATGCATCTTGAAGGTCTGCAGTTTGGATATTTCTACGAGAGATACCTTGCAAGAGATATCTTGATAGTCACCGGGGATAGTCAGCATTGTTATTCCAGTAATTCTGTATTGCTTTTCATGACTGAGGATCTGAATTAAAAAAAACGCTACTAAGTCATGTTGCAGTATCTTTATTATATCTCACAACACCATGAACATGTATAACAATATAAGTATTAAAATTTTCAAAAAAATCCTCTTGCAGTAGGCCTAAATGTTTCTGTCTTGTTTTGCAGTACTTTATAGAGCTGCATGGACAGTCATGTTGAGTAACTATGAGTGATATGCTGCTGACATGTGTCTTTGATATTAACCTAAGAACAAATTCTTTCATTGCACTGTGCACAAAATATAATAATGATGCTAAAACAAGAACAAAACCAAAACAAAACCCTCGTACAAACTAGGTTTTTCGAGGAAATAGTTTGCCAAAAAACAAGAGCAATATCAAAACAACCTGAAAATCAGCCTATAAGCTTGACTACATAAACTTTATGATGCACATGAAGCAAATTTTATTTAGGCAAATTTTATCCTCCTGGTGTCGTACGTCTGGCAAAATTTCCTCTTAATTTGGTTTCCTTCCATTAGTCCGGATGCTCCCAACCTCTTAATGGCAATTAAGACTCCTTTGGCGTCCTTGGTGTGTAGCAAAAGACTGAGAGGAAGGGAAATGATATATGGTTTAAGAAACCTACGTGAGTTGCGGAAGCCATAAGAGCCCCGAGGGTCATTGTGGAAGCTTAGGTTTTTGACGGTGACGGCAATTTGGGAACACCTTGGACGTACCGCTGCAGTCTTCCATGCAAGCATCAACAGGCAACGTATGTTCACCGTGGCGATGGCGGAAGAAGTTTCTACGTCCATGCATCATCATAAGCCATATACAGCCCTATGGCAATATATTCGAAATGATCAACATCGGACAAATATTCCACGGTACAAAAGTATATGCAACTGCCGTGTATGCAAACATGAAATACAAGTCCGGGCAGTGGGCTCTGTGTTACTGGTAAGCCTAGTTCATGTGCCGTGTGCAACGCTCCGCGTGCCGCGAACCAGAAGTAGCTGCATTGTCACTCAAATATAATTCATTGATTCATTTTCATGAATAAATCAACATTCGGGCTTCAACGCCGCCTTCTAAATGCATGAACTGGGGACCAGCGAATGATTAGCAAATTCTGTGCATACGCAGAAAGGGACTCGAGAGAAATTATAGGGAGCGAGGGCCAGTATTTTTCAAAATCACACTGCACGTAAATTTGTATAAAAATTGATCAATCTAAATTCTGTACACTGATTTTGTACATATGTTAAGGTTGCTACATTGCAAATATCTAGGTCCTATGGTGTCTATCGAACTGTGACTGCCCGGCGTAAACCTATTGACAGGTATCAATCAAAACGTTGCAAACAGGTTTATTTTGTGGGCAAGTCCACAGGTGCCAGGGTTGCCGGTGTACATGCATAGAGATATGCATGTACACCGGCAACCTGGCACCTGTGGGCAAGTCCACCATCCTGCCAACTTGTTTCAATCAAAATGTTACCAAAACGCTGTATTTTGCGCGTGCAAGTAAACCCACAGGGTACAGGGGAAAGTCCCCTGGGGTGGGGAGGAAGGTGTTTTTTGTGCAACGGTTTACCTTATTTGATTTTATTAATTTTGACTGTGATGTTTCAAATAAAGAGTTCAACTCTACACCGTCTGACTGCTTTATTATGACTGACAAGTCCTTATCTCCTCTCCAACTTGTGTATACACCACTGTAATTGCTCCGAAAAACATTGCCAACTTGCTAATCCGCTGTCCGTATCAGCGGATCAAGTAATTGAGTCAACACCACAGCCGTCCCACACGCATTAAAATAAGGAAAGGGTTGAAGATCTCCGACATAGTGTCACAAAAAAACGCAAATCTGAGCAGATGTAGAAGTCAATCGAAATTTAACGACTATCAAAAGCATCGCTATACCGATGAACTGCTACATGCCGAAGTACACTGTCTAAAATGGTCACCTTGAGCCAGAAAACCAACCTAAATTTTTGAGTCAGTCATGGTCCGATGTCATCCGTAAGAGCTGAAGTCGGGAGTAGAACCTTTTGACCTCAAACCTGTTTATTTCCAGTCCAGAAGTAAACATATTTCCCATGATGCGTTTGATGTTATATAATAATTGCAATCATACCAATCCATAGTCCAATAACACTAGGTCGGAATTCATAAATGTAAAAGTAAAATGTAAAAGTTCGTATATCATGCAATGAGCACGCTAAACCCCAAGGCCGGTTGAGCTCGTGGCCGTAAAGTGTTAAATGTTTCCCGACATTTCAAGCTTTGAGTCCCGGTAAAAAACGAACACCAAACATGAATTGATTTTTTGGGGGACAGAAACCAGTATCACAAAATGATATTCAAGTTACAAAATTAAGAGAGTGATAAAGAACAATACTAAATGACTGAAAGAAACATCCAAAACTCAACAAAACTTTCAAAGCTGATCACAACGAAACCTTTGTGACATTTAGCCCATTGCAGTGAAGGGGTTCATTGTTAAAATGAACAGTAATTGTGAACGGTTGAAATGGCAGAAAGGATGGCTAACAGTTTTCAAACTTCCCTTTTCTTGAATCTTTTTCCATTCAAGGCCATGAAACCCACTCATCCCTTTTGGCAGTGCTGTAGTCCAACTTCAAAATTGAAAACAGCTGGATTGGGCTAGCCCATTGCAGTGAAGGGGTAAAACAGAAAGACTTTATTCATCAATGATGATAAGAACAGAGTCATAAGAACAGAGACAATACTAAGATGAAGGATTCTATGGGCAACTGGACTTTCTTAGCTCTTTTTGTAATTTTTCATAATAGAACCATCTTATTTCCTCATGCAGTCTTAATGCACTCAAAAATGAGTGGCTTACATGTTGCGTAAAATTGTTCCGATAAAACTTTCAACCGTTATCTTACCAAATAGAGAATAATAAAATGGGTCACTGTTCAAATTTTGGTACTAGAGAAACACATAATCTAACATACACTGATATTTGCAATTCAAAATGGGCAAAATCTCTGTTAAACTCAATGGGAAAAATACAATTTTCGATTTTTTCCAAATACTAAGACACTGAAACTTTTCATATTCCAAGAGCTTTACAATGAACCTTTACAAGTAGTAGATCAGGAAAATATTGAACAAATCTCTCCCCAGTGCACATTAACAGTAAAAATATTCTACCTTCAACATATTTTTTCATGTATGACTTTATATCTGAAAGTCCTTTGAACTCCCCATTTCATTTGAAGAGGAACAGATGGAGGGTCTGGAATGTCTTTGTATCAATCAAGATTTGCTGGATCACTGAACAGGAGATAAGATTTTAAATTTGCCGGTATGTCATACTGAATCACTTGCTGATAGTAGTTGTGATTCAGATGCTGTGTGAGAAATGAACGGCATTGATGTTGCAACGATCTTGGTGTAAACTGGAGATTCAACAGCTTCTTGTAAAAGTCTGGATACTGCTTGAGTTTATCTTCTGGGATTGGACAGCCTCTGAGGTCAAGGTTAAAGGTCCTGAAAGAGTTCACAGCGGCACCGATGGGTTCAATTGACAGCTTTGGATTTTGAAGCAAGTCTTGTAAGTGACTGCTCCAGAAGATACTCGTCCGTGCACCATAGATGAGTAGCTTACTGATATACGGTATGGGATCTATAAAAGATTCCTGCCCGTCCGGCATGTAGTACAGGCCCCTGTGTACATAACTTGAAGAGTTAATCAATGCCATGTCTAAAATGGAACTGCCATCATCATCGTCCAAATAGAATAAATCATCAAGTTTTGGAATGACATCATTCACACAGTCAACGTAGCCAGTAAATGCAGAGTGCAAGGCTTGTTTGATGCAATGCAAATTAACACTGGCATTATGCTCCAGGAGTATCTCAGCACCTTCAGGGTTACCTTTCTGTATAGCAACAGCAAGGGGTGTGTTACCCTCGTCGTCTTGAAGATCAACATTACAGCCATGTTCAAGGAGTAGCTTTGCGATAGCCGTATTATCATACCGTGGACGAGCCAATGAATGTAATGCACCACCAAATCCTTCAATACACTCATTGAGGTCAGCACCATGATCAACACATAACTGCACACACTTTAAGCATCCATACTCGGCAAAACTGATCAAGGGCATCTTGCTAGTTTCCAACCTTGCCCCTTTCTGGACCAATAGTTCTACAATCTCACAACTGTGACCGATGCGACAGGCTGCACACACGGGTGACACAAACTGAGTAGATGGCTTGCTTGGGTCGACACCATATGACAGTAAAAACTTTAAACAGTTAATACCGCGTTTAGTTATAGCTACTTCAAGAGCTGTGAAGACACCTGCATAAACATTTGGCTCATCTGGCTCATACACATTGTCCATTTGGTCAATTTCATCATAATCACGACTCTCAATGAAACGTTCCCTGAGCACGTCCACTTTGAATTCAGTGGTTGGACTGAACCCAGCATTCAACAAGCACTGCAGTTTCTCAACATCATCACGCTCAATGATTTTAAAGCAGTATTCTTTGACTTTACATTGTAGTTGACCCGGTATTTTATCCCATGTTTTGCACAGAGATACCATCTTCTCCATCTCCTTATCCACACTGCTATTGTCTACCTCTTTACTGGTATGCATGCCGTCAGCTTCTGTCAACATTGAACATTTGTTTGTGCGATATTTCCTCTGGTTTTCTGTAAACAAAAAGAAAAAGAAAAAGGTATTTGTTACTTATGATGGAAAAAAGACAGGTGACATGAAAAAAGACAGGTAAAATAATCGCAATCATACCAATCCATAATCCAATGACAGTAGGTCGGAATTCGCAAGACAATAGCCGTAAACATAGACACAAAACAGCACAGAACAGACAGCAAATAGACGGTACACAAACAACATAGCATTGTCTATTGCAACTACTCTGCTGTCTTTTTCCTTTCCTTCCACTTTCTCCCTTCCTTTTTCTGGCTCCTCCTCTTCTCTCATTATTTCACCTGCAGTCCAGGTTATGTTCTAATGGAGCATAGTACGATTGACCAATCGGCGAAACTTAGTCGCCAAGAACATCATGAATAATTAAATGTGTGAAACTAGGTTTATAGATAATTGCAACAAGTTCGAAGTTTTTGGCCGGATTTCACTCTTTCTTTTAGCACTCAGTAGTTTTATAACGTTATGCACATGGTTCAGTATGGCCGTGATTGTGACCGACACAAGTGTTTTGTACATACAAAATTACTTCTTTGGGTGGGTGGTTTTCCTGGCCAGGTATACTGCTCCAAGAAATCAGGATTTGACCATAGTCAATTTACAGTAAGTTATTTGTCGCCAACTATCACTTGCCATGTGTAGCATTGAGAATTTTTCAAGCTTTGCAACGATGGGTGAACTCTTCTTGTTGGTCATCGGAGCACGATGGAGCATGATTTTTTTCGATCACCATGCATTTCCTGGTACCATTGACCCTTCGCTCAAAAATGTGCACTGGATCAAATCGCCAAAAAGTTAACCAAAAACAGGAAAAGAGAATGAAAAACGTCCAATAACTCTTTGTTGAACATGGGGAAGGGGAAGGAAACTCAGAAAACTATTCCTTAAGAAATCCTTAAAATTTTGATATGGGAGCACATCGCAAATCGAATCAGGCTGAGACACTTCCCGGTAGCCAACAGTCACACTCGATTGGTGGATCTGTCAGGTCAGATCATGATTTCAGCATAACATTTCAAAGCGAGCCCATGGAACATTTAACCCTAATTACATATACAGTACGTGATTGGTTCTTGCCTTGACCCTCATTAGATATAACGGTATGGCTCTTTCCTACTATCCTCTTCTGAGACGTAACCCAGACTGGTCAATAACTTTGCACTTTCTTGCAAACCCCTTCCTCTTTTTGCCTATCAGGAGTAGTCTGTCTGACTTTACTTAGCACTACCTGCGGAAAAACTGATCTGCAATCATCTCTTTGTTGTGTTGAATCAAGTATGTACTGTAGTATGGCCATAGCAGGGAGACACCCAAGTCTCCAGGAATTCTACACCACTAAAAGTACAGTATAATGAAATTGTGCTAAAAAATTATATTCCCAATTTATGTAACTCTTATTTTAATGTGAAATGCACCTCAATGACACATATTCAGAATGTCAAACTTCTACAGTACTTTTTTGCTCTTCAACCATTCAGGCTAAATATAGTTTTCAACAACTTACTTTTGTGAAAATCAAACATTTGAATTTTTCCCCAGTCAAGTGGTTTGCTTTGATTGGATTCAGTGACATGCTTGATAGACAATATATAAGTCAGGGCTCGAAAGTAGCTGGTAGTTCACTTGGGCTACCATTTTCTGAAGTTCCGAACTTCAGAAAATGGTGTTCTCCCTAGGCCCTTCAAGCATCACGTCTCCGTGACGCTTGCCTTGGTCACCGTGACGCTTGCTACAATGCCGTGACGCTTCAGATTCTTCCCGACACCCTTGATTGACAGCCCCACTTGACAGCTCAGTGTATTCATTGGCATGGGACATCTGCCAAAACTAGCCTTATCAACATCGTTTTTAGTCCTGAATAGACTTTTTCAGGTCGACTGACGAGTTTACATTAATCAATTGACACGTACATAGGTGTTGAAAAACACCGGCCGAGCGGCACATCGGCGCGGCCGCGACTTTGATCATGTGGTTCGAGCACCGTGTCAATGGCCGTTTATCAAGTTACGTGGGGGATTACAGTGACGTCGATGCCGTGAAAATGCTGGTGGTCAAAGCTATCGGTCAAAATTGCGACCCTCAATAAAGGTTTGTAAGGCGTCTATACATGATGACAGTTAGTCTACATGAAATCTCCATGGCAGTATTACGAATGCGCATTTGTATTTTAATTATTTTTCTGTTCTTGTTGTTGAGACAAACGGTGAAAGTATCAGAGCAGAACGGTAGAGTTCGTGGGCTGCACACATTACGTTTGCGTCATATTACGCTACGCTGACTTGACCTAGTTTCTCGATGTTGGGGTCACTGTCATTTTACAAGTTTTTTGGCTAATCGTGCAATCGTTCTTTTGCATTCTTGTCGTCTTTTTTTTATTTCGCGCAAAGTTTCTAAAAATATGAGTTTGGATTTACTGTTTGGTCGCGAAATGATGTCTACAGTGCCATGTGACGTAAACAGGTCAGGCGATTTCCAAGATGGCGGTCGAAGTGTGGGCTTTGAGCGTTTCGCGCTGTTTTCAAGTTCAGGTCTCGTTCAGGTTCGCTGAGGAGGCAAGTTACTGAAACGCCAGGGGTTTCATAAATTTTGGTGACGATCATTCGTGTAAATACGTCTGAATTTTCTGTTATGGTAAACCGTAACAGTCCCTCTATTCATTGGGACCGTGACCGTAATGTGCTCAAAAACTCGCTGGGACGCTGGGGTACACAGCCCTGATTGTGTGGCTTCGTTGCTCTGTATAATTTCGTAAACAAGTGACGCAATGTTTCATCGCAAATGTTTCTCCATGCAATGAGTGTACGAGTTGAATTTTTACAACTGAAGTTGGACTGCTGAAGAAAGCAAGATGTGGCCGTTCAGTTTTCATGTATGAAATTATTGCACTTTATGGTGCCACCTGTAAACTTAATTGTTTATTCCCCTGATATGTATGTATGTGCAGCAATGTGTAAGTAAATAAAAGGCATATTAAATGACTACAATTTGCAGTTACTGTATTTGTGTGTATGTATTTAAATATATGTTAATGCATGCAAATTAATTATGTAAATTTTATGCAAATTTCCAACATGCTTGCCCTTGATCCTAGCATGGAGGTAGTCTCTACTACCTCCATGATCCTAGGGAGAACACTGCGTAGTCCAGTGACAATGGCTGGTAGTCCATGCATATTTTAGTTTAGGGATATTGTTTTTCATTAACCAGACAAGAAAAAGCAATTTTTCAAGATTCTGCCCATGAAGTGAATTTTCTAGTCATTTGATGTGAATACTTACACACCTAGTACCAAAAGGAAACAGGTATAAGCCCCCCCCCCCCAAAAAAAAATGTTTCGGGTCCTTGACATTCAGCAAAGTGATGCAGTGACGCTGTTTTCTTTTTTCCCTTCTTTTTCTTAACAATGCTGGTTTGGCACTATTGATGCAACAGTTATTGTCTTTTATAACTGGCTGCATAAATCTTTGTTAATTTAAACAGCTCTATTTCTATGGTCATGATCGTCGACAGTAGAAGCAAGATGGTTCCTTACATTAAAAAGGTTATTAGTCCCCACGGACACCGTCCGGGGGGACTTATAGGTTTGGTCATGTCCGTGCGTGTGTGCTTGCGTCCGTGCGTGCGTGCGTCCGTCCGTTCACGCAGATATCTCAGAGATGCCTGAAGCAATTTCATTCAAACTTGGTACAAGGATTACTTCATATGTCATACAGATGCACGTCGATTTGTTTTGTGATACGATCCAATATGGCTGCCAGGCAGCCATTTTATTATGATTTTTTCATGTACAGAGCCATAATTCAGGCATGTTTTAACTGATTTTATTCAAAGTTGGTACAAGGACATTGACCAATGTCATAGATATGCACATCAATTTTCTTTGTGATACGATCCAATATGGCCGCTGTGCGGCCATTTTGTTACGATTTTTTCATGTACAGAGCCATAACTCAGGCATATTTCAACCGATTTTATTCAAAATTGGTACAAGGACATTGACATATGTCGTACATATGCACGTCAATTTGTTTTGTGATACGATCCAATATGGCCGCAAGGCGGCCATTTTATTATGATTTTTTCATGTACAAAGCCATTACTCAGGCATGTTTCTACAGATTTTATTCAAAGTTGGTACAAGGACATTGACCAATGTCATAGCTATGCACATCAATCTGTTTTGTGATATGATCAAATATGGCCGCTGTGCGGCCATTTTGTTACGATTTTTTCATGTACAGAGCCATAACTCAGGCATATCTCAACCAATTTTATTCAAACTTGGTACAAGGACATTGACCAATGTCATACATATGCACATTGACTTGTTTTGTGATACGATCCAATATGGCCGCCGTGTGGCTAGTTTATTACGTTTTTTCATGTCCAGAACCATAACTCAGACATGTATCTAGCAAATTTATTCAAAGTTGGTACAAGCAGATTGACCAATGTCATACATATGCATGTTAATTTGTTTTGTGATACGATCCAATATGGCTGCTGTGCGGCCATTTTGTTATGATTTTTTCATGTACAAAGCCATAACTCAGGCATATTTCAACCGATTTCAATCAAAGTTGGTACAAGGACATTGACCTGTGTCATACATATGCACATTGATTTGTTTTGTGATTCGATCCAATATGGCCACCATGTGGCCATTTTATTACGATTTTTTCATGTCCTGAACTACAACTCAGACATGTATCAAGCGAATTTATTCAAAAGTATTTTTATCACAGACCTAATGAAGAGGACTCTATCCTCTCTGAGGACCTGTAATCAAAGCACCCATTAACAAGTGGGGACTGTGTCATCAACGATGACTTGTTTACAGTGTTTTTCTATTCCATTCAAGACTGGAATAGGTCATGTTTTTCTTCAACCCGAGTCATTTGACATGCGAGGACTACAACTGATACCTCACTAAGCTGTGGTAGCAGCACTATGTGTCAGCCCACAAGCCCACGGAACGTTTCATAGATCGTCGTCGGATGGGAAGTGACTGACACTGTGAGGCCGAAGGCCGAACCTCGGTACTGTTATACAGTACCGAGGTTCGGCCTTCGGCCTCACAGTGTCAGTCACTTCCCATCCGACGCTGTGAGGCCTTCGGCCGAACCTCGGTACTGTATAACAGTACCGAGGTTCGGTCTTCGGCCTCACAGTCAGTCACTTCCCATCCGACGACGATCTACGAAACGTTCCGTGGGCCTGTGTGTCAGCCCTGTTAGCCCTGCGTACGATGTTGTGTGTTCCCGGCGTTTTTAACCCTTTTCCTGCCAGACAGTATCACTTCCCCATCAGCAAAGTCTGTAAAAAGCGGTATTGAGCCAAAACATGACGTATTTTCACTCACTTGGCTTGGTATGTTATAGCATCTACAGTCCTTCAAATACAGTATTAAGTTAAGATACCCCATATGGAATATGTTGTGTTTCGTTAATTTTAACCATCTTGACCTGATGGTTAAATATGGACTTGGCAGGAAAAGGGTTAATACTTTACTTTACTTTACTTTATTGCTCAACAACACACTCAAGGAGTGCGGTAAGGCAAAAATTACAAAACTCAGCAAACACTGGATGAAGCTGCTGCTGGGGGAGGAACTAACGTACAAGAAATAAATTTGGCAAGAGGTAGTTTGTTTTCGTGAGTAAAGATATACATGAACTTTTCTCTATCATTCAAATCAAGAAAGCCAGGATTATACAAAATAAACTTCGCACATACAGAGAGTTGAAAAAAGATTTCTCTCTCGAAAGCTACCTTCATATTATAAAAAACCCAGATCACAGGTCAGCCCTGTGCAAGTTACGCATTAGTGCACACATACTACACATAGAAACAGGTAGATATAGAAACCTTGATGTCATAGACAGAGCATGCCCAATTTGCCAAAACAAACAAGTAGAAGATGAGATACATTTTCTTTTTCATTGCAAAGGATACACAGACATTAGGCATGATTTTTTCAGTAAACTAAACATTTGTAAAAACGCATTCAGAGGCACACAAGACCTTGTAAGCATCTTTTCAAGGACAGATAATCACTATGTGAATTGGGAAAATACATACATATTTTAAACTCAGACAAGACAAAATGAAAAAGACAAAGTAAACTATTTATGAACCTTTAATATGTTGACCTCATGTATAGATATTTATATTTATATATATATTATATGTACTCTTTCATTGTTGTTTTTGCAAAACCTTTATTGTACTTTATGATCAAGATCCCAACTGGGATACGATTTCAATAAAGGCTTACTTTACTTTACTTTACTTTACTTTACAAACTAGTGGATGAAAATAGACTATCTCGATAAGCTCTGTATTTTGGACATTCTATTACAAAGTGAAATTCATCCTCAACTAAAGACTTACAATGCTTGCAGAATCTTTCATTTGCAGGAACTTTTGGAATTGACCTTCTACCCAGTTCTATTTGTAGGTTGTGATCCGAAATTCTTAGTTTTGTCAGCCACCTCCTATCCTATAGGTAAAAGATCTTATATCTAGCAAGTAACTTTCAAATTCAAATTTTGTCTTAAATAGTCTGTAAGTTCGGAGCTTATTCCTCTGCATTCCACACTTCCTTGTATCATTATGAATAGTACTCGTGACGAGTTTAAAACTCGTGACGAGTTTTCCAGTGATGCAAGGTCAATGGCCCAGTAGCCGGCCACTAGATACGTTCATGGGAGACATGGCCGGCCACTAGGCCCTTGACTGTGCTTCGCTGGAAAACTAACGGTTTGGGGCGTCACGAGAGCGAACTTTTATGCAGTCTGTGAGCGATTGAATTATTCGGGTAGGCATAGAGCGGAATGGAAATGAATTTGGCCGAAAATAGTCAGAAAAGTAGTTCTCCGTGTGCGGTCCCAATTGGGACCGCATGTCGCGATGTCGCCGATATGGACCTTCGCAGGGCTGTGGTTGGAGGCCGGGAACGCCTATCGAAGGTACTATAGATACATCTTCCTTGCTTCTAACATTTAGACTGTTCTCTTTTTTTACCTCCATGCTTCAACCATGGAGCCCTAATCACCACACAGTCCCTCCAAAAAAGAGCAACATGCGTCAAGTACACAACCATATCACGACAAGGCATAGTCCCTCCTGAGACCACGGTCTCACATCAAAATGTGGAGGGACAGCGCTGAGCCTACAAGCTACCGTAATCACATCACAGTCACTCCCTTCCAACATTGGCACACGATAAGCTAAAGGGGATCTATGAACTTACATTTCTGCCGATGTGTCTTTGTCCGTGGCCTCTGTATATCCATTTCAGTTTGTCAACAACTGGTGCGAGCTCGACGGAAAACAACATGCACGTTACGGATGCAAAACAGCTGCTTACACAATGGTGTTGAGGTCGCATTGCCAGGAATTACCAATGCGCATGCGTCCTAGAGTGCTTTGTGGCAAAAACTGTGACTTTTTACCGTACATTTGTAGAAAATATTTCATTATTATCATATGCCAGAATTCAACAATCCCTGATAACTGTTAAGCCTGGTCTTCCATATCTTGCTCTTAGCCCTGCGTACGATGCTGTGTGTTCCGCTACAGCTGTAGCGGAACACACAGCATCGTACGCAGGGCTAATCTTGCTCTCTGGCCTGATCTTGTGTACTATGTTTCGCTGTCAGGCGTGTCATATCACCCACTGAACTTAAAGCGCAGTGGTCGTCGCGCCGCGCTTGCGTGTTTTTTTTGTTGATAAACATAAATTTTTGTAAACATAAGTCTTCTCAACTTCAATAGGAGTGAGATGGGAACAGTCCCCACTTTGTTAAGGCCTTTGTAAGACTCAACATCATGCAATAGTAAAATATTAAGATCGGAAACGAACTTCAGTGGTATAAACTCGTGTAGAGCTACGAACATTGGGACACTACACTCAGCACATTATGTCGCTAAGTTCACTGTACGCAGACACAGTGAACAAAAAGCTTTGATCGCTCGCGATCACGCTGGTTATACACAATGCTATGTACAGTACAGTGAAAATACATAACTAAAATGATCAACATTGCCT